>NW_006787800.1:2237056-2245780 GCF_000442215.2 Lipotes vexillifer
GAAAGAGGTGACGGTACCAGCCCAGGATCTGGGGCTGCTTCGCGGGAGCTGGGATGTGGGGAAGGGGTTGTGCAAGGGGCCTCCCAGGCTGGAACTGGAACTGTGGAGGACACAGCAGAGATGTGGCCAGTGCCAGATAAGCAGCCACAGGCAGAGACCACAATAAGACAGAGGGAAGAAGCACCCTGGCTTCTCCTCATCTCCCTCCCACCAGTCTCCAGCCAGAGGCTTCCACTGGCCGAACCTGACAGGAAGCCAGCAGGTGAGGAGCCTGGGAAATGTAGTTTTCTGGGGGCAGCTGCTGTGATACAGAGCAGAGCAGGAGAGGGCAGGCAAAGCAGGCAGGGATCAACACACGTGCCTACTGGAAATCACAGGGGCAGTTTAGTCTCCCTCCAGGAATATCTGTATTTTTAACATGCCCTTTTCAAAGGGCTAAATCTCTAAGGAGGGGATTCAGGCATCAGGGACAGGTGAGTCGTGGGCCATGGGGTCATGAATGTCTCTCCTACTTTCCCTGCCGAGAGACTGGATGTGACCTTCTATTCCATCTTGGACAGCTCTACCTTGGAAGTCACAACCGGCCTTGTCACATTCTAAGAAAGCCACCCCACACCCCTGCAACCCCCAGTCTCCCTCTCCAACGGCCTCCTGCCTTTCTGTGCAGGGAAATGGAAAGAGCAGACCTGTCAGAAACCTGCCTCCAGGATAAAGAGAAGGGGAAATGTGATTAGGAGAACCGTGAAGTGGTGATGACAGCAGCTGCTTAATATGGAAAAAGGGATCCTAATTATTGCTTGGACAAGTGGGGAAGTAAAAAATCAATCAGAGCTGAGGGAGAAGGCAGACACGTGTCCGGGCAGGCTGCACCCCGCTAGGAACCAGGGATCCCCTCACCAGGGAGGAGCCTCTGACTGAGAGGCAAGGAGGGAGGGACCCAAGGGAACTTGGCCAACCACTCACCTGGCCCAGTGGGAGAACTGATTCCAGTGAGGAACAGGGAGGGCTGAGGCAGGAGAGCTGCCTTCTTATTTCAGCCAGGAAAGCAGGGGCTTTGAGGAGCCTTGTAGTAACCAGATGCCTCCTGCTCCTTTGGGGAATCTACAGGAACTGGGCTTCCTTCAACACCCACACGATACTCTGAGCCCCTTCCCCTGTGCACAGGAAGCCCAGTCTTTCCCAGGTTCCGCTCCAAAGTGTCCTGCACGTCCCCCAAATCCACGGCGGCAGGTCCCCCAGCAACTTACCGGATGGTGCTCTGCCTGCCACCTCCCCACTGTGGGCATTTTCAGGCCAATTCCTTCCTTCCCAAATCCTGCCCCTCCAGGCTGGAACGGGGTCCTAATTCCTATGATTCGCAAAGCCTGGCTAAGATTAAGCTCCGGAGTTTAAGCAAGCTTTCCTTGGGGCTTAGTCAGCGGTAGAGTAAAATGGGTTAGCAGGTGCCCCGATTCTGGGGTCTGAAGGCCCCATATGCCTCCATGGGCACCTCTCCAAGCCCTCTCCCTCTGAGCGGCTCTCACCTTTGCTTGGACTTGATGCCCTTGGGGTCTGCTCATACCCTTAATGAGACTGTCTTTGGCCATAGCCCTGTTATCCAGAGCCCAGGCCCCGACCTCTGCTGGGCTGGTGGAGAGAGAGAGAGGGAGAGGGGGAAAGAGAGAGAGGGAGGGGGAAAGAGAGAGAGAGGGAGGGGGAAAGAGAGAGAGAGGGAGGGAGAAAGGCCATATTGCTTCCAAAATCTTGTGCTTCTCATCAGCTCTATCCTCTCTAGTCAAGAAGGGAAGTTTGGCTGCACTTTTACACCAAAAACCTGCTAAATTATTTCCCACAGAACAAAAGAGCTCTCTTTCCACAACATGGATGGGAGAATTGGTGACAACTTTGACATAGAAGTTTGTTCCCACTTCTGGCCATTGAGATTGCAGAAATACTGGGGCTCAGCTTGGTTAAAGTGCCTTTTCATGTGAATGATGGGGATCATAAGGTCTGCCTTGCTGGGCGTTGTATTAATTAGATGATGGATGTAAAGAGTCTGATGTATATGGAAGGTGCTCAATAAAGGCTGAGGCATTTTCCTATCTTGGCTCAGTTACTTCAACTGTAATATAAGGAGTTGGGGGAAAAGCGGGCCATACAGCAGGGTTTTGGGTGCCCCTCCCAACTCTCTGATACCAGAGACAGGAAGGAGGAAGCCTTTTCCAGGTGATGACAAGGGGGCGTGGGAGGGGCCGGACCAAGCATGGTGGATGTGGAGCCAGGTCTCTGCTCAGTGTGGTCCCTGGAGGCCAACTGTGCGGGCCGCTGAAAAAGCGTGGACACCTGGGTTTACGTCCAGGCTCTCTCCCTCCCTGCCTTGTTGTGTGCACCTTGGTCAAGGCACAACCTCTCTGTTTCCCTTTCATCAATCGACAGCTGGACCTGTTAACCCTATCAAACCCCGCTTTACTCCCGGGTTGGCCTGAGATTTAATGAGATGTGGAAGTGAAAATGTTTTTCCAATTTAAGTGTCATCTCTTCCAGGATGGGCCTGAGTATCTGGCTTTGACTTTCCAATGCCTAGATGTGTGGCAGATCCAGGCTTTGTGGGGATCGTGAACCTCCAAACGCATGGAGGGTCTGGAGAAGCTGCTGGCAGCCGCGCCTACAGATGCGTGACATTATCCTCGTCCCTGCACCCCGCTGACCTTGCCTCCTCCTCCTCTCTCTGAGCCCCGAGGGCTTGGCCCTGCACCAGGCGCACAGTGGTGCTTAATTAGAGTTTGTGAAACAAACAGATTTCTGGGTGAGAAGCCTGGTTTAAAAAGCGAGAAAATGGGGCTTCCCTGGTAGCACAGTGGTTGAGAGTCCGCCTGCTGATGCAGGGGACACGGGTTCGTGCCCCGGTCTGGGAAGATCCCACATGCTGCGGAGCGGCTGGGCCCGTGAGCCATGGCTGCTGAGCCTGTGCGTCCGGAGCCTGTGCTCCACAACGGGAGAGGCCACAACAGTGAGAGGCCCGCATACCGCCAAAAAAAAACAAACCGAGAAAATGGCCAAAGGGGTGGAGAGAATCAGTAACGGCGGGAGGGAGAAGAAATATCTGAGTGGAAAGTGGGTCTGCTATTTGTTCAGCTGTAAGTAGATACCAAGAGCTTATGGTGGGAGAGAGGGAGATGGACGAGGCACGGCCCCTGCCCTTCAGGAGCTCACAGCGAGTGGTCCACAGTAAAGGGTGGGCCAGGCAGAGTCCAGAGGACGAGAGGACAAAGGTTGGTGGGCTTTTAGTGGTAGGTGGGCTCCTGGAGGGCTCCCTGGACGAGGTGGCATTTAGACGCAGAGTGGAGAGTAGGGTGCTTGAGAATAGCTTCTCACAAGGCCTGAGGGAGTTGGGGAGAGGTTAAATGGGTGAGGGCCCCCAGGAGAGTGGCTGAGGATGTGACCCTATTCTGGACAGCAAGGGGGGAAGCTGACTCTGTCCCCCGACCCCGTGTCTGGACCTGGATCCTCTCCTGGTGGGTGTGCTCCTGGTAAGAGGCGGGATGCCCACTGCTTGTACTGCCCACCAAGCTGTGTTCCAGCATAAAAGTGCAGTTCAATGCAATTGAACACGTGTTTATGGAGCATCCACCGTGGAGCCCTCAGTGGTGGTCCTGACCCGCCTCTCCCCTGCGGGTTTGGGGGGAGAAGAGGATTTTGACCTGGTTTCTGGCCTGAGGTTGTTGGGGGCTGGAGTGGGGTGGAGACTAAGGGGCATGCCCAGTTACAATCAAGTGACAGGATGACATGAAGGCTGTGGCAACCTGACTTGACAAGTATAGGATCCATGTTTGACATAAAAAACTTCCAACAGCTTTGAAAGTGGACTAGGATACGAAAGAATTACCACTAAGTTTGATGACGGTATTTTGACTTTGTTTAAAAATGAAGGGTCGGGGCTTCCCTGGTGGCGCCGTGGTTAAGAATCTGCCTGCCAATGCAGGGGACACGGGTTCGAGCCCTGGTCCGGGAAGATCCCACATGCTGTGGAGCAACTAAGCCCGTGCACCACAACTACTGAGCCCACGTGCCACAACTACTGAAGCCCGTGCGCCTGGAGCCCGTGTTCCGCAACAAGAGAAGCCACGCAATGAGAAGCCCGCGCACCCCAACGAAGAGTAGCCTCCGCTCGCGGCAACTAGAGAAAGCACACGTGCAGCAATGAAGACCCAAAGCAGCCATGATTAATTAATTAATTAAAAAAAAAAAAAGAAGGGTCCTCATCTTCTAGGGATATACAGTGAAATATTGACAGATGATATGATACTATGGCTGGGATTCTCTTGAAAATAACTGGGGGGCGTGGCTGGGGGGGTGTAGATGCAAAGACTGAGTCGATGCTAGAGGATGGGTACATGGGCCTTCATTAGATTATTCTCTGCACTTTTGTGTATTTAAAAAAATTCTCCGTCACACAAAAGTTATAAAGAAAAAAGAAAAGAAAAACCAACAGCACCACTTAGTTTGAAAACAAAAACTTTCAACTGTATTTTCCAGTCGCTGTGTAGGAAGTTCAAGATGATGAAATAATCCACCACAGCTTTAGGAGCGCTTTGGATGCATTTGGGTTTTATTCATCACAATAGCATCACAATGGTAGTGCAAGCATGGGGGACATTAGGGTCACTGTAGGCTGTGCTTGCCTGGCGTGCGATGCAGAAAATCTCTGACATAATTTGACAGCTTCCTGGGGGCTGGGATGTGCAGGCTGAGGATGGGCCTTGGGGGACGGATAGTGGTGAGGGTGACGTGACCCAAGGCTCCCTAGGAGGAGGACGGAAACCCAGGGGCTCAAGCGCTCCCAGAGATGTGGTGGGAGGGGCACTGGGCCAGACCCTGCTGAGGACCTGCCACATGTGGCTACTATGTGTGGTGGGGGTGGGCAGTGGGGGCACCTTTGCACCGTGTGACCTAATTCCACCTGCTGCATCGCATTAGGCAGGCGACAAGATTCCCCCAGGCCCAGGGACAGGGAGGAAGATGGCTCTCCCAGGTCCCTGCCCCAACCAGGACAGGGCTCTGGGCACGCTTGCTGTGGGGTTGAGAGTTGGAGTCAGCCCAGTTCTCTCCCTGCCCACCCTGACTCTTCCCTGCGGGCTGGTGCTGACACTTTCTCGGCTTCCCAGCCTCCCCTTTCTCTGTCCGCTTCTCCTCTTGCCGTTGCAATTCACAAAGCAGGGTCCAAGGGGGTCAGTGGGAGTCCCCGCTGAGAATGGGGGTGTTCTTCACCTGTCCACCCCTTTTGTGTTTTCACTTTCCTCCTTCCAGGACCTGCCTTGCCAAGGTCTCTTTCTGTCATCAACGGCAGTGGCTGATATTCCCCGAGAACATCCCCAGGGGTATTTAAAAGGAGGACAGAGGAGGAGGTCGAGGCTTAACCCACAGGAATAACCTCCGGGGAGGAGGAGGGAGGACGAAGGCAAGGAGGGGAGAGACAGGCAGGAGGGGGAGGGAGAAAGAAGGCAAAGACCCATGGGGGTGGGGAGTGGGGGTGGGAGCAGGGTTGGTGAGAGAAGGATGGAGTTGGAGCAGCATGGGGAGTGTGGTTCGGGGAGAGAAGAGAGTTTGCTACAGAGGGAAGCAGAAAACAGAGGAGCTGGCAGTGTTTCCTGCTGCCACCCAGGCCTGCACCGGTCACCAGAGCGGGGTTAATCCCGATTTTGGGAAGACTCATCCGCATCCTACTTCTGCTCCCGCAGCACGCCTGTATCCACCTGATGTTGATGGATCGATCTGCAGGTCTGGGCGCCTGGTGCCTGTCATGCTGTTACTTCCACTCAGATCTCCGCCCACCGAGGAGAGGTCTCCGGCACTCTGCCAGCAGAGCATCTGGCAGCTTGTGGCTGACGCTCTGGAGGGAGGGTTCAGAGAACCCCCAGGTCAGATGGGTGGTCACTAGAATGGAGGGTACAGAGGCAGGGCTGAGGTTCCTGAGGTCTCCTGACCTCAACCCCCGGCGCAGCCCCCTCTTCCAGCCTCCAGGGGCCTGCGGCTGGAGCTGAAGGGGTTTCTGGGCAGCCTTGCCTCAGGTCCGCACAGCCTCCCTGGGCTCTGGGCTCTGAGTCAGCATTTCTAGGCTAGTCCTTGGTGTCTCATACAGGCTGGAGATTTCACCACATGGTGGTGGTGCTGCTGGGACAGATCTGACCACCTCCCCAGTGGAAAGAGGCCTGGATTTGAGGTCCTGCAGGGCTACTAACTGAAAGTTTGACTTGAGGCCAACTGCTGCTCCCCCTGGGCTCATTTCTTTAGCTGCAGGGAGGCCACACTCCTTACCAGACCTGCTCTCAGAGAGCCCAGGCCCCACGGGCAAAGGGCGCAGGGAAGTCAGAGCTCCTTCCCAGGTGTAGGACTGCACTGGGGCTCCTCTCCTGAGAGGGCTGGAGAGGGAGAGATGGCCTTTAAGGACCTGCCTGGTCCTGTGCTCCTGCCATGGCTTCTGCCCTGGCCTCTGCCCATCTAAACCCAACTCTCTCCTCCAGGAAGCCCTCCCTGATAGTGCCCGCCCTTTCTGCCCTCCTTTTCAATGAATACCATACTGAGGGCCCAGTCCTGTGCTGGGACCAGGAGGGTGGCAGGGGTATCAGGGCTGAGCCCTTAATTATACATATTTTGCAAAGGAATATTCTGGAGTAGGTCTCCATCCCCCCAGGTGTTTCCCCCACCAATTGGATCATATGCCTGGATGTGGACCAAGTGGCTGTGGGGAAATAGGGCCGGGTCACAGGACACAGACCGTGGCGCCACTGCAGCCCTGTGTCCAAGCTGGAGCCTCAGAGCATGTCTGCTCCTCCTTTTCGCTCTCCCTTCCCGAGGCCAGGCATCCACACCCACACTGTCCCCCAGCCCAGGGCCCCATTACCCCTCTCTGGTCTCCAGCCTCTCTTTTCTGCCTCCTCCCACCCAGTCTACCCGCACAGCCTCTGAGACGTCCTTCTGAAAGAGCTGAGGGGCTCACCTTTCTACTTCAGCCCTTGGAGGGCTCTCTGTGAAGTCACAGCCACTTAGCTCCATAGACACGGACTTCTGCCACCTCCCCGCCATCCCACTTTTTCTGGCTTGCCTCCAGCGCCTTCTACCCCCACCATCCTGGAGGCCTCCTGGCACCCCAGCCTTTTGGTCCAGTTCCCTAAAAACTCAGGTACGGGTTTCTTCAGACTCTGCTCATGCTGGTCCCCTTGGCTGGGGTCCTTCAAGGGTGAGTGAAAATGCTACCTTCCCTCTGGCAGCATCCCTGCTGCCTCAGGTGGGTTTAATTGCCACCTGCATGCCCACTGTGCCTGTCAACACCTCGAGCGAGGTCTCTCCTTCTTTCCGTAGCGCTGTTCTGTCTGTCTCATTCCCCATTGTGACTCTTCCGTGTCCAGACAATGGGGTTCTGGGTCTTAATCTTTAAGATTTTGCCAGGCACACAGTAAGCGCATAATAAATGCTTAAGTTGAACAGATAAATGCCATGTGCACCATGCGTGATTCACTTCTTTCCCTTAAAAACTTAAAAAAGTTATTACAAAAATCATCCCTATGGGCTTTTTTTCTTTTCTTTTTTTGGCCATGCCATGTGGCATGCGGGATCTTCCCCAGCCAGGGACTGAACCTGTGCTGAGCGCAGACTCATAACCACTGGACCACCAGGGAAGTCCCCTACGGACTTTTAAATGTCCATGACCGTACCGAAGTGGATAAACAAAAAGCAGAAATCCCTCATCCTTCTCTCCCTAGCTCGAGATCTAAACCCCTAGCTCAAGCCTGTGAACGGCGGGGAGAGTTTTTGCCTGGCTGGTAGTTCTCAGAGCTGGTGCCCCTTCCGGCTGCGTGGGCCTTTGTTGGAAGTGCAGATTTGGGGCCCTGCACTCTATCTGTGCGAGAGAAGTCCTGGAATCCCAGCCCGAGAACAAGCTCCATGAGTCCTGGTCCAGGCAGGAGTGGAGGTGAGGCAGTTACAGACCCCATCACAGGAGTCTGGAGCAAAACCCCAAGTCAGCTAATTTCCTGTCTTTTGCCTCCTTCAGCCTCAGTGGGTGGCAGAAGAGAGCCAGTGGGCTGGTGGCCAGCGCCCTCCCCTGGGGGTCCAGGCTGGGGTCGGGGATGGGGCTCTGGCTGGGCCACTAACTTGATTCGGCAAATCATTGTACTCCCCTCATCTCAAAAAGGCAATGACTCTCTAGATATTCTCTCACGTGCCCAAGCAAATACATGAACGATAACAACAAAAATCTGTGCTTTGAGCTCTCTGAGTGCTTGCGGTCCAGATACAGGGAATTTTATGGGGAGATGCCACCAGTTTCCAGATTTTCAAGGGGAGGGGCAAGACCCGGAAGTGACACGAAAGGGCTTACTTCTCCCCTGCGCTGTCCCAGTGTGGACACACCCTGCCTGTCATAGCCCGTGTGCCCGTGTTCGTGGATCAAGGCAAAGAAAAACTCCGCCACATAAATTCACTCTTTGGAAAGAATAGGACGTAACAAACATTTCTTCAGCACCTACTATGTGCCAGGCACTAATGCAGATGCTATGGATACAGCAGTGAAAAAAAATGGGCAAAAATAGCTGTCCTGGGCTTCCCTGGTGGTGCAGTGGTTGAGGGTCCGCCTGCCGATGCAGGGGACCCAGGTTCGTGCCCCGGCCTGGGAACAGCGGCTGGGCCCGTGAGACATGGCCGCTGAGCCTGCGCGTCCGGAGCCTGTGCTCTGCAACGGGAGAGGCC
>NW_006787800.1:2246702-2255270 GCF_000442215.2 Lipotes vexillifer
GGAAGCTGTCCTGATGGAGTTTACATTTTAGTCTGGAGAAACAGATAATAAACAAATAAAGAACTATGTAGAGAGAGTGTGGGGGAGAAGGGTGGAGAAGGGGAAGAGAGTGGGCGGGGTGGGTTGGGTGGGAGTGGGTCTCTCGGAGCCCAGAGCCAGCAGGCCAGGCCCCTCCTGTGCAACTGGAGGAGGAAATCTCCAAAGGTTCCTCACCTGAGCCATGAGTGTCAGGCTCTGCCCTTAAGGGGCTTCTGGTGTATTTAGAGAAATACACTAGACTGGCCTCAGGGCCCTGTGGGATTCTCCCCTGGACAGGATTCCCTTCACGAGCTGGCTTCAGACAGGTCGGTAAGGAGGGAGTCAGGAGGTTGGAGGCTTCAGAGTGGGCTTCCTAGAGGAGGTGGCATCTGGGCTGGGCCTTGAAGGATGAGTAAACTCACAATTGCACAGGAGGGAGAGAGCACCCCAGGCCAAGGTACAGTGTGAGCCAAGGTGCGGCAGGGGCTGCTCCACCCACCCCGGCCCCAGTGCAGGAGGGGATGGGCTGCCCCAGCCCCTGACCTGAGTTTGGCAGGCACTGCCGGCACAGAGCCCTCCCTGCCCTGGCACCTTTTAGAGGCCTGTGATGCCAGCCTCTACCCTTGGCAGGACATTGATGACCTTCCTTTGTTTCCTCCCAGGCCTCACCTTCCCCTCCCCACTGCCAGCCTTACCCAACAAAGAGCTGTTTCCAGCAAAATCCAAACAGAAAGTTTCCATCTGGGGGGGTGGACTACAGGAAGGCACAGATATCATTTCTCTTTTCTTCAAGGAGACCCCAAAACTGTCATTCCATGATCTCAAGGACAACTCTGGTCCCCTGCAGGTCGCCAAGTGGGCTGGGAAGGCCAGAACAATGAGCAGGTCTGGTGGTCCAGAAAGGACCCGGGAACATTCCCGTGCTGTTTCCCTTCTTGGAGTTGTGTTATGGAACTGGGGTGAGAGAGTCAAGGCCTTTCGAGCTCTGGATCTTGCATCAGAAGGGCCTGGCTTGCCAGTGAGACGGGGGTAGGGGTTTTACAGCCATCCTGCAGCTCATTACGGGCTTATAGGCAAGTCTGGGCCGCAGGGCCCTGGGGTGAAATATGGCCCAGGGAATGGGAGGCTTGTGGGCGGCTAAGCCTGATGAAGGCGGCCAGGCTATTACTTAACCATCCTGATGGGCTTTACGCTGCCAGCCATGACATTTTTGCTGCGTTGCTTAAAAAAACAGTAGCAGCACTTCCCCCGGTCATTTTTCTACTTTTTCCTCATAAATGAAAAGGCAGATGTTTCCCAGAAGGGTTGCAGCTAGAATCTCATTTCTCCCTAGTGCCTGAGAGCTTGGGATGAGATGAGAGATACTGCGGCCCCTCCGGCCCACCCTCCCCTGCCCACCTCCTCTTATACCCTGGTCCCCCCGAGCCCCCAGTGCCCACCCCACCCCTTCATTCCCCTCCTCACTCTCGTTTTCTCAGCTAAGTCCCTTTGTCTTCAAGGTCTCTTAACTGCCACTCCCTTTCACTCTGCCCTCCCCTCTTCCTTTTCAATCCTAGCCCTCCTTTTCTCCCCATTCTCTCCTCTCCCCTCCTCCCTCAACCCTTCCTTCTCTCTCCCACTTTCTAGGCCTCTCCCAGTTTTGCAGATGAGCAAACAGAGACAGAAGGAACTTGCCCAAGGTCACATAGCTCATCCCCTTGGGTGGTTTGTGACATTATAGGTGGTCAGGGCCTGTGGCTCCCGTTTCTGTGTCTGCAGCACAGGGGGCTGGAAGATGGGCCCTCGGACTGGGTTGTCTGGGTTGCAGTGTCCACCTAGGAAGCCACAGGTCAGCTAGACCAGACCCTTGCTCTGTGGACCAGCAGCGTCAGGGTCACCTGGGAGCTGGTTAGAAATGCAGAGTCTCACCCCCCACCCCACGCCCCCTCCAGCCTGAAACCTTTTGAATTAGTTTCAGCATTTTAACAATATCGCCCAGGAGAGTCATGGGTACACGAGCATTTGTGCTGGAGTGCTTTCAGGGGAGGGTCTACATCCCGCTAGTCTTGTATGTCTGTATACCCCTCAGCCGTCCCAGGAGTGTGCTCACAGCCGCTGCGGCACCCCCCTCCCCGCCCCTCTTCTGCACCTGGGAAAGCACGTCAGAGTCCCCACGAGGCTGCTGGCCCAGAGTGGGGCGGCAGTGGGCAGAGGCTTGGCTGGTTGCCTCAGGGTCTCTTGATGCTTGATTATGCCCTGATGAATAAGGGCTTGGAGATGTCTGGAGACCACAACCTGGCTGGGCCTTTCTACCTTTTTCCTGACTGTGGCCTGGGCCAAGCCCCCTGTGCCAGGGGAGGAGTACACCTGAGCCCAGCCCAGAAGCAGCGTCAGGATAGCAGGGAGATGGGCTGAGAGCTGGGATCCTGCTCTGTGGTGCCTCCCAAGAGCTGCCCAGCCCCAGTCTCAGGCCTCCCAACCAACATTCTGGGAGGAACCCTGGGAGGAGAGGTGATCTGCCTCCTGGGGGCTCTCAGGGAAGGCAGCTCCCAGCCTCTGTAGCTGGTGTTCCTGGGCTGGGACAGCTGTCTTCTAATCCAAACCCTTCACTTGACAGGTCCAGCAAGAGGAAGGGACTTGGCTAAGGTCACACAGCTTTGTCTCTGGAGGTTAAGATAATTGGGATGTAAACAGCATCCCCCATCAGGAGGTAAGTGGCCCAGCCCCCAAATCCTGGAGTCTCCCTGACTTTCTCTCCTACGGAGATCAATGATGGCTGAAAATTCTCTGTTCCTCCTCCCACTGAAAGATGAAGGTGGCGTCAAATCTCCCTCCCCTGAGTCAGGGCTGGGCTTGGCGAGTCGTTTAACCAAAGGAGAAGGTGGAATTATGTTCTGGGACTTGACCCTTGGTCACAAGGCACACTGGTTTCCTGGAACACCTGCTCTTGCTACCCAGCTGCTGTGTTATGAGAAGCCCCGAAAGAGGCCGGTGTGAAGAGGAACTGAGACCTCGGGCCAAGAGCCCAGGCTAAGCTCCCAGCCGCATCAGCACACACTTGCTGACACTGACTCACCTTGGCAGTGGCTCCAGCACCTCATGCCAGGCTGCCCCGGCCAATGTCACATGCAGCAGACGAGCCTTCCTTGTTGAGCCCTGCCAAACTGCATTCTCATGAGCAAAATAAATGACTGCGGTGGTCTGAAGTCACCAAGTATTAGGGGTGGTTTGTTATGTAGCAGTATAAAACTGGAACACCCCTGAATCCAGTCTGTCAGCAAATCTTGTCAGCTCTGCCTTCTAAATATACCCAAATCCAACCTCCATCATCTTTTGCTTGGAAGATTGCAAGAAACCAGCCCTGACTCCGGCCCCTTGCCCCCTACAGTCTGTTGTCCTGCTAACATCGAGGTCAGATCCCACCCTCCTGCTCAAAACTCTAGAGGTTCCCCGTTTCACTCACAGTGAAAGTCAGGGTCCTTTCCACGGCCCATAAAGCCTTGTGGGCCCTGATGCTGCTTTCCCCCCTGCGCTCAGTTCCTCCTCCCCTCTCCTCAACTCTCTCCACTCTGGCCAGTGGTCTTCCTGTTAGTTCCTGACCATCCCAACTTCACTTCTACCCCAGGGCCTTTGCACCTACTGCTTGTTGAGCCTAAAGCACACTGCTTGAAGATACCCTCCTGGCTACTCCCTCATTTCATTTAGGCTGTAGTCAAATCTTTTCAGAGGGGCTTCCGTGACCATGCTACAGAAAGCAGCGTTCCTGTCCCTCCCCAACCCCCTTATCCTGCTGCATCTTTCTCCATGACACTTAGCACTGACATTCTATATGTTTACTTTATTATCTCTCTCCCAATTAGAGATAACATCTCTAACACCGACTTCTTGAGAGCAGGGATTTTTGCCTGTTTTCTTGAATCCCCAGCACCCAACTCAGTGCCTGGCCTGCAGTGGGTGCTCAGTACAAGTTGGTGGAGTGGAGGAACGAGTGTGGGCTGGCCTGGGCTGGGGAGCCTTGCAGTGGGGGGATGCTGCCAGAGCTCTTTCAGAGCCCTCCTGCCTTTCTCCTGGGAACTACACTTCCCAGGGCTCCTTGCCAGGGGCTTCTGGCTCCGGTTAGAGAGTGAGGAGGGAGCATCGCTGCTCAGCGGCCCTCCAGCCTCCTCAGCACCAGGTGTCTCCCTCTGGGCCTTGCTCAGCTCTGCCCCTGGAATGGCTTCCTCCAGTCTCTGCTGCTCATTGAAATTTCACCTGGCTGTCAAGGCTTAGATCTCAGTGTCATCTATCTGCCACCTCCTTCCCCAGGAGTCTACTCAGATGGCCACTTGGGAGTTCACCAAGGCTGTGGAGGGCAGAGAGAGCCAGTGCCTGGGTGCAGATGTGGCCCGGTAGGCAGGCCATCCCCAGGGAGTCTGTCTCTGGGGTCACCTGGCTGCAGGTGGCCAGATGAGGTCCAGAATGTGCTTCTCTGCCCTCAGCTCCCTCTGCCTCGCCTCTCCTCCACAGGCGCTCTCTTTCTTGATTCCCAGGCTTTTAACATCTGGCCCCCCAGAGGGCTGATCCTCTTACCTGGAGACAGTGCCAGGCCCATCACCACTTTAAAAGGCCTCATTTTAAAAAGAGAGCCCCAAGCCCTCCTCCCCAGAAGTTCTGCACCCACGTTTATGTCTCTGACATCCTCCCAGCTGCGAGGCAGCGGAAACTGCTTCCAGCTACTTTTATTTAGGCTTCAGAAGGAGGATTGTGGCCGCCGGCAGATGAGGTCTGCAGGGCCCTGGAAGCGAACCTCAGCCCCGAGTCTCTAAAAATAATTTTCTATTTGGCTCCAGAACCTGGTTCTGCTCTTCATCTGCCTGCAGGAGGCCTTGGGAGGGCCTAGATCCTGAAGTTGTGCCATGAAAAGCTGACGCAGGAGGTGCTGAAAGGTTGTCCAGCTTCAGTCCCCTCCCCTCCCCCACCTCTGGTGGAGAGCGGGTGTCACCTCTCAGCTGCGTCAAACCTAAGATACCATTCCTTGAAAAAGTAACCATTACGTTAGGTACCATGAAGGGGAAAAAATGCTACTGATTAAACCAGAATAAGGTATCGATTGTTAGACATATTCCAGTTTCAGGTGTATTAAAATGTGAAAACACATGTGCATCTTAGATGAAATACAGTCCTAGTCTGGGTGGAGTCTGGGTAGGGCCCTTTTCTCTCCAAACAGACACTCTCTGGCTCACATCTTCCCTGGAAAGGAAGGGATAAAAGGTTTGTCTTGGATCCAAAGGCTTTTGGCTCCCACTCTTGCTGGGGTTGTGTGTGTGAGAGGAGACAGTGAAGGGGGTGATAGAACAGAGGACCCAGGGAAGTGGAGAAGGGGGTCCTGTCATCAGAAAGTGGGAAGCCATCTGCCCCCCACAGAGCCTGCTGAATAATAAAGTCACAAGCCTACGCTGCTGCCTTGTGAGCCCAGAGCAAAATGGGTGGCCTCAGCCCCTGTCCCACTGATCTGAGTCACAGAGGACTAGCGAGTGGGAGAGGACTGTCCTCAGCCCTCTCCGGATTACGCAGCCCCTGTGTTCTGTGTTCGGGAGACGCTTTCGGCCCCCAGCAGAGGAGGGCGCTGGAGGGAGCCTCGTCCACTGCTTTCTGAGAGGGAAACAGAAGCCTGCAACCTGGAGCTGTCAACACCAGTCCAGGGAGATGGGGTGATGCGGGAAGGACAGACAAGGGAGTGGGGCCCAGAAAAACTCAGGAGAGGAGCATCTGCCTGCAGCAGGAAGGACTGGAGTGAGACCTGCAGTAGGGAGGGAGTGGATGTCTCATCCTTTGCAGCCTATGGCGGTTACCACCATGTTGCCCACACCCCTCTTCAAGGCCTGAGTGCCTGTTCTCCCAGCAGTGGGGAGTGTGGGCAGTGGACTGCTCCAAGGTGAGCCCCTCTTCCTTGTGAGTGTTCTTGGCTGAAAAGAGCCTCCTCCCTCAAGGTTACCCCATTTTCTGGAGGCAGCCCACATCCAGTGACTGGTAAATGGACAGGGTAAAGGATGGTCCCCCTCGCACCGTGTGGGACCACCTGCAGGGCCAGGGGTGGCTGAGGCCTTGGCTGTGACCGCATCGCAGCCCAGCTTCTCACTCTGCCCAGTCCTGCCTCCTTCACTCCCCACAGGTGCTGCTCCCAGGAATCTACACACAAATCTCCATTTCAGAGTCTGTTTCACAGGAGCCTGACCTGTCACAGAGACCCTGAGTAAACAAGAGGAACAGACAGTTCCGCTCTGAGGCCCTGGAGACTCCTCCCTGGCCTGTGGGTCCTCTAGGCTCAGGGGGAGCTCTAGGGGACTCCCCAGGAGTTTCCTCCAGGTCTACCTCAGCTCCCTGCCCATCCACTGACCCAGAGGAGAGGCAGCAGATACACGGACCACGGCAGGGGCAGGGGATGCAGACAGAGCCCAGGCAGGGGGACTCAGGGACATCTGGCAGGTGATATAACTACTGGGGGACCCCAAGTGTGGCTACCCCAGGTGATACAACTGCAGGCTCCCCACCTATGTGCACAGCAGAGCATATCTGAGCTATGCACAAAGCCGGGGGTTGGCCAGTGTGTAGGTCTGTAGACGATCACGTGTATGGGTACATGTACATAAATGCGTGTGTGCATGTATGTGTGTGCACATGGAGGTAGGAGAAAGCTCCTATGTACTTACACCTGGCATGAAAGCATGTGGTTATGAGTGCACATGGAGGAGTCTGTGTAAGTAGGCGCGAGTGTGTGCAAACAGAACTGTGTGTTTATCAGTGTGCCTGTGTGTGGGTACAGACAACTCACAGAGGCAACTCACTCTGTGTGTCATCTCCCTCACCAGCTCCAGCCTCTCTCTTGCCTTAGATTCTCTGCCTAAGCTGTCTTGAGAACAGTCTCTTTTCCTTGTGTCTCAGCCTCCTCCCGGAAGCCTTCCTCGGTGAAGCCACCAGAAATTCTAGACTACCCTGTCTTATCATGGGGTGTTCTCACCAAAACGATTTACTTATAGGCTTGGCTGTCTGTATTTGCCTGTGTCGCCGTCAGACTGAGCGCTTTCTGAGGGCAGGGTTGTGTCTCCCTCATCAGACTAAAGTTCCCAACCTTGAGAACTGCCTCTTTCATCAGGCCAGGATCTTCCCAAAGATGGAGCCTAACTCTGTCTCCCAGACTGAGCTCAATAAGCCCCACTGATAATGCCCCGAGAGAAGACAGAGAGCTGAGGACCACCCTCTGTACCAAGCCCAGTGCCCTTCCTGGTGACCTGTGTGGGTGTCCAACAGAATGAGCTGTGGGTCGGGCGTTAGGACATCTGAGTTCCAGTCTTGATTCAGTGTGACTTAGGAAAATGTTTGCTTTTGGGGGTCCAGGTACCTCATCTGTAATGTGAGGGGTTAGTTGGCCCCAGGGCACCTTATGGCCCTGCCCTTTGTCATCACAGCTCTGGTGACATCCAGTCTCCAGGGTCCTGTGCGGCCCCCTGTCATTTACCCTGACCCTGGCCCACCTGCCCATCCCCACTTTAAGCTTGTTAGTTAACCAGCTGCCAGCAGCAATCTCTCCCTCAGCCACGTGGAGGGAATGAGGAGGGTCAGCGGGCCACATGTCCTGGGTTATTACATTGAATAAACTGACAAAAGCCATCAGAAGATATATTGTTTAACAGGAGATTAAAAACCAACGAGAGCGGCTGGGGTTCTGATCCTGACCTCTGTGTTTTTAATTTCTTTTGCTGCTCAAATCACCACATTCTAAAGTGATAAAAGTACCTGTGTTTGCTCAAGGGTTTTATCATTAATTGATTTGGCTGAAGTTTTCTCATAAGCCCCATCTTTTGGAACACGCTTCTCATTTTAAGCCTCTAGACTCAGTGAGAAGGAGAGGGTCAAGACCCATGCGGGCAGGGGTGGGCGTTGAGGGTCACCTCGGCAAGCATCTCCCCACAGGTCAGTGGGCCCAGGTCCTGCCCAGAAGCCCTGGCCCCTGGAGCAGGCTTCTCCCCATCCTTCTAGCTAAAGGGCCAGAGTCTGCACAGTCTCCCCCAACACTAGGCAGGTCAGAGCCTGGCGGGTGCCCTGCAGAAGGGTGGCAACCCTAGGCTGCAGGGAGAGGTGTCTGGTCAGAGGCCTCATCTCCCAAATCCGTGCCATTCAGTGGAGATCAGAGGCCCACTTGGGCCCCCACTTCCCTAACAGACCTTCCCCTCCTCTGCCCCTCCCCTCCCCATCTCCATCGGGACCCCTTCCTGGGGAGGAGCCACTACTGACCTTGTTTCCCATGCTCCAGGCCAGGCCTCAGCTCTGATGGCAGTTGGTCTGGGCTTCTGGCTGGGTGATTAGAAAACCTTCACGGAAGACATATGTTTGTATCTAACAGTGAAAGATGAGGAAGATTAAACAATGATAGTAAGCGTTAAATTTCTGATGGTACATAGTAACATATGTGCCTACAGGAGAAAACATGAAAAACGCAGACAAGTCTTCCATGTTAGCGCGAGCCCTCGTGGGTGCACGTGAGAGGGTGCCGACTGGAGACCGTCCCCGGGGCAGGAGGTGGGGGGGGGGGGG
>NW_006787800.1:2255341-2256774 GCF_000442215.2 Lipotes vexillifer
GCAGGAGGGGGGGGGGGGGGGTCACCGTAGTGACCGGAGGGCTGAGGTGTGTTAGACATGTCTGGCGGGCCCGCTTCACCTTCACTGCTTCTTTTCTCTTTAGCATGTGGCTCTCTTGGTCTCAGGCTCCTTGTCTCGGTGCGGCTGGAACAACGGCCTCACATCCTCACAACCTCAGGGTTGAGGGAAGAGAGGAACGCTCTCCCCCAGCTCCAGTTCTGGAGCAGGGAAGCTCTCTGATTGGTCTGGCTTGGGTCACATGCCTAAGCCCAGGCCAATCACGGGGCAGAATCAGGTAAGAGGCTAGCAGTTCCCATTGGTCCACATGGCGATAGCGGGTGGGAGGGTGAAGACTGGGGGCTGGGCGGGATGGTGTTGCCCAAATTGCGGGTGGGGAAATGCAGACAGGGACACCTCCCCAAATTAAGTGCCCTATTACTATAAAGAATATACAAATTACTTGTTAAACCACTGTTAACACTGGGGTGTAGTTCATGCTAATATATTTTCTGTTCAAAACATCTCAGTAGGTGAAGGCATTTAACAGAAGAGCAAAGTGAATTGGACACACGTGGAACGATGATGGACAGCACCGTAAACAGGGAAGCGCACTTGAAAACTACAATGAGATACAATTTCCTACCCGTTGGATTGACGAAAATGAAAACGGCTCTCCGTCAAGGATGTGGGACACGGGAACTCTTCACTTGGACTTGGTATCACTACTCAGCAGCGCACTCAGCAGTCCTTGTAAAGATGATGAGCCCCCTGCTACTCAGCTACTGCACGTAAATCCCCAGAGACAGTCTCGCGCGCGCGTGTGTGTATGTGTGTGTGCGTGCGCGCGCAAGGATACCTAAGAGCTGCAGCATTTTATGGGAAAAAATATTGTTGATAATCTCAGCGTTTATTAACCAGAGAAAGGATAAAGTGTGGGATACTCAGAAATGGAATTCTCGACAGCAGTTAAAATTTATGTTACGCGTTATCAAGATGGATTAAGTGCACAAACATACTGTTCTTTGAAAAAAAGCAGGTTGCAGGAAGTCTCGTGCTATTTATTAATACGTAAAAACATGTTCAAATATTATGTATTACTTATGGATGCATTCCCAGGAAGTAAATGTTTAAAATCATGCATGGGAATGATACCAGCTGAGAGGGACAGAGGGAAGGGGGCTATATAAGGAACTGGGGAGAGGTACGCAGAGGATTTCAGCTGCATGTGTAATCTTTACCTCTTTTAAAATGATCTAAAGCAAAATAAAAATAAAATGGGGATCATTCTGTTTATATATATAAATATATAAATGTAGGTATATGGGTGTTTTGTGTCTCCCTATATTTTTGTAATGTCCTGCTGTTCACTTAACGTGTTATAATGAGCATGAAAACATGATTTTTTTTTTTTTTTTTTTTTGCGGTACGCGGGC
>NW_006787800.1:2256988-2259142 GCF_000442215.2 Lipotes vexillifer
CCGGGGCACGAACCCGCGTCCCCTGCATCGGCAGGTGGACTCCCAACCACTGCGCCACCAGGGAAGCCCGCTGAAAACATGATTTTTAATGGCTGCATAATATACCCCCAAAGGGATGTGTCATGATTTATGAAGCCATGTCCTGTGGTTACCTATATAGGTTTTTACCTATTTTTTTCACACGGTAATGAGTGTCCTTATACGAATTATTTCCTTAGGGCAGAAAGCTGGGGCAAAGATCTGAGCTATTTTTAAGGCTCTTGATAATTATCGGGGGGAGCGTTAGCCAGAACTCTTTGGGTTACTAGTGACAGACCAGTTCAAACTGGCGTAAGAAGGGACATGTGTTGGCTTATGTTTCTGAAAAGGCCGGGGAAGGAAGGCTGCCTTCAGGGGTGACCCAGAGTCCTCAGGGACTAGTCCCCCCCTCTCTCCATCCCTCACTTCTGCTTTCCTCTGACTCATCGCGGGTAGGCAGCCCCTCTTCTCATGGCACAGGATCGCCACCAGCATCTGTAGGCTCGCAGTCTAGTTTCCTAGGGCTGCTGTAATAAATGACAACAAACGTGGTGGCTTCAGGCAGCAGAAATGCAATCTTTCACGGTTTTGGAGGCCAGAAGTCTGAAATCAAGGTGTCATCAGGGCTGTGCTCCCTCCGGAGGCTCTAGGGAAGAATCCATTCCTTGTCTGCTCAGCTTCTGTGGACTGTTGGCATTTCTTGGCTTGTGGCCGCATCTCTGCTAGGTTTTCACATCGCCTTCTCCTTTCTGTGTTTAATCTCTCCTCTGTGTGTGTCTGATTTCTCTTATAAGGGTACTTGTGATGGCACTTAGGGCCCACCTGGATAATCTAAGATAAGCTTTTCCTCTCAAGACCCTTAACTTAATCATACCTTTTGGCATCTTAAGTTAATATTCACCCTTTTGGCATATAATGTAATGCTTACAGGCTCTGTAAACATTCCTAAACATTAGGAAGTAAATATATCTTTGGAAGGGAGGCATTTTCAGCCTACCATACCATCCCTACTGCCCAGGATCCCAGAGGATCCCAGGGGAGAGCTCTGATTGGCCAGCTGGAGTCACATGCCCATTCCTAAACTGATCACTGTGGCCAGAGCACAGAAGACTTCCAGTTGGCCTGGCCTGGGTTACACACCTAACCTTGCAGCTGGAGAGTGGGGCCAGCCAGCTCTACCTAATCACATGGACGGAGTGCTATCACTGTGGGATGGAGGAAGGGCAGCTCCCCAAAGAATGGGATGCTGGGCAGGCAAAATGCATGTCCTCCAGGGATGGGAGGGGATCTGATGGGCATTCTAGATGGAGATACAGTGTGAGCAAAGGCTCAGAACTGGGAGAATCAAGAGTGATAATAACAACTCCCCACATTTACTGAGTCCTTAAATGTGCCAGACACTATTCTCAGCATTTTGCCTGTACTAACTCATTGATGACTTACGATTCCTTATGACACAGATGTACTGTTGTTATTGCCATTTTTACGGATGAGGAAACTGAGACACAAAGAGATGAAGCAACTTCCCAATTTCTCACAGCTAAGAAGCATGGAGGCAGGATTTGAACCCAGGAGGTAGGTGCCCAAGTCTTAACCACCATTCTAGAGGTAGTAAGTGATCCTGTTTGGCAAGAATGTAGGGGCTGTGCGGGAGATAGCTTGAGAACAGGTTTGTTGAGGGTGGGCTGTAGAGAGCCTGAGGTCAGGCTGAGGTGCTGGGGCTCTATTTAGAAACCACAGGGCCCCAGGGGTGATAGAGCAGGGGAGTCATGGGACCCAGACAGGGCTTTAAGGGGGATGGGAGAGAGGGGGCTGAGGGGGGATGGGCACTGCAGCTTGAGTGAGGATGGGGGCGGCGCAGAGGAGAGGAGGGTCTGCAAGAGGGTCCAAGGGTGGGAGTGAGGAGGGGCCACATCTGGAAGGCAGAGCCACAGGCCTCAGAGACTGGAGACCTGGGAGCCCCCGTGGCACAGACAGGGCATTTGGGAGGAGTAAGTAGGAGGAAGCGGGACACACTGAGTGGCTCCTCTGGGGGGCCCTGGGCCAGGGGCTCATCACAGATGAGCTGGAGCCCTCTCCGAGGGGAGGAGGGTAGAGAGAGTGCATCGTCTCTGCCTCACAGTGGGTGGCATTCCT
>NW_006787800.1:2259223-2280779 GCF_000442215.2 Lipotes vexillifer
CACGTTGGGTGGCTTTCCTGGGTGCCCCGTCCCTATCCTCCAGCAGCCTGGAGTGTGCGGCCCCTTCGTCTTCCCAGGGAGCGGTGAGTGGCAGCAGCTGAACTATTTAATAAGTGCAGGAGAGAGAGCAATTCCACCAAGGGCTTCGGCAGAGGATGCCCCTGCCACGAGGCCTCTCAGCTCCTGGGTCTGGCATCTCTCGCCCTCTCTGTCCTGCCCAGGGCCAGTGACCTGCAGAGATCCGGCCACTGTCACTGTTGGAGGAGAGGGTGACCTGAGCCCCAATGCTGGTGTGCCCCATTCCCACAAAGTTTCCCCCTGTGAAAACCTGAGGCCAGAGTGTTTGTATTGCAATTATATTTTAGAAGAGAGGGATGCTCTGGG
This sequence comes from Lipotes vexillifer, assembly GCF_000442215.2. NCBI lineage: Eukaryota > Metazoa > Chordata > Mammalia > Artiodactyla > Lipotidae > Lipotes > Lipotes vexillifer. Next base: position 2,259,608 of record NW_006787800.1, read on the forward strand.
TGGCCTGGTTTTTGAATTGGAGACGCTGAGACCCCCAACAAATATAGGTCAGGGAGAGATAAAGACTCCGGCTTATCAGAAATGACTATAATGACACAGGACGGCTGGAGGGGGACCCTGGAACTCGTGAGGTTCTCCCCCTATCCCCCGCTTCCACCTCTGACTTTGTCACTCGATTTTAACTGCCTTCGCTGCTCCAGTTATCAGAGGCCTGATGAGAGTGTGGGAAGAGCCGGGCTCCATCTCCCAGCCCCTAAGATGCCCTCTACGCCTCTTTCCCAGATAGGTGTGGGCATGTGCGTGTACACACACACACACACACACACACACACACACACACACACACACAATCATAGACATGTACCTAGCTCTCCAGTCCCCTGCCCTCCATGGACAGATAAACCCTCTTGTGTTTACACAGCTTCCCTTGGAGCCAGGCCTCAACCAAGGGCAGTCAGCCCCAACTGGCTGTAAAAGATGGACCGAGTCAGCCTGTGGGGTCTCTGGGGAATCTGGAATTAGGCTCCGAGATCCGTGCTTGGGCGCAATGGTATTCTATCCCTTCTGGTGCTGCAGAGGCTGCAAAGCTAAAGACTATGTTTCCCAGACTCCTGTGCACTGAGGGGTTCATGAGTAAGGTTCTGCTAAATAGATGCGCCTGCATGAGACTTGGAAGGCAGAAGTGAAACGCAGCCAGCTTCCTGGTCCTTTGGCTATTTGCTGATGGCACGTGGATTTTCCCTTAGCAGCGTTCCTATGTCCAGTCGCCAGCTCTGTGGGAGCCCAGATGCAGGTAGGTTGCTGACAGCAGCTTCCAGATCCTGGGATGGCAGCTGCAGCCCTGTGTCCCAGTGGTGGCTCTGGACTCCCCACCTTCCTGATGGGCCAGTTCAGCAGTGTTGTCCTCTCATTCCTGGGCACCCAGCTGGGAGCCAACTCCTACAGTACCTCCCATGGCTTTGTGAGCATCTGATTCCCTGTGTTAATTCCCTCTCTGCTTAAAATCCCAAGGCTGCTTCTGTTTCCTGCACTGGACCCGGATTGAAATAGACACAAATGTACTTTGTGCTAACAGCTGGGACTTTTAGCATGAAGTTAGCGCGTCACGAGGGGCCCCAGGACCACGGTAACTATGAAAGGCCAAAAAAAAGTGAATTCGGGAGTAGAATCTGCAGAAATGCCCCCCACCCCCACCCCACCCAGTGGGAGGAGGCACAGGGGCGCTTTCTCCCTTCCTGATGCTTCAGTGTTTGGGGCCCCTGGCCACATGTGGCCTCGTGTGGCAGGATGACACGTCAAAACATTCATTTGTATTCTGGGGTAACCCCCATCCTGACCTTGACTGTCTCCCCTTCAGTAACTGGCAGGACAGCTGCTGTCTCAGGGAAGGGATGACTCAGCATAAAGGAACAAGCAGTCCTGGTCTGACTTCTGAGTTCGAAATCACAGCCCTCAAAGGGAGACGGAAACGGCTCACGCAGTTAACAGTTCAGGAGATCAGGGCAAGTGGATGACACAGAACACGCTTCCTACCCCTGCCTTCTCCCCCAGCACAGTTTTCTGTACTAGGACTTGAGGGAAACCGAGCTGGACTTGGGTCCCTGAGAAAGATGAGTCCTGAGGTCACATGTGGCCTTTCAGCTTGGCTCACTCTGCTACCTGATAGGGTTGCTCAGAGTCCCAATTCCAAATTCCTCCAATCTCATTGGCTTAGCTGATCTTTTCCAGCCAGGCCCCAAGTCAAGGTCAGTGACCAGCCTCTGAGGAAACAGCCTTTGCCTCCGGTGACCACCTCTGGTCTGAGCAGCCTCGGCCAGGAGCTGAGTCACATGGATGGAGCCATGGGTACCGCACCTCGGAGGGTTAGCAGGGGCTGCAGGTGGGGGCCCAGCAGACGCACCTAGTCCCAGAACACCCTGCTTCCTTCACAGGTGACAACTCTCTTAAGGCAGGGTCTGTGCATTACCGGGCTTTTGTGGTTCCTTCGCCTCATTGGTCCGTAATGGAGTCACTGCCGTGTCACCTCCAGGATCTAGGAGTTTGGCCGGATGGAATGTTTATTTGCTTTTGAATTTTTCCATGTTGCAGGAAATGACTGCTTTGTTTAAGAATTCCAGGTATCCCCGCAGCAAATTTCCAGCCCCAGTTTCTGCTAATGGCGAGCAAGTTTGGGGCGTCACCCAAGTGCACTGTGCCTCAGTTTCCCAAAGTGTAAATGCAGACACCTCTGGGGAGACTGATGTGACATTTACCAGCATAAAAACGCTATGAAGAAGCCCAAAGCAGACCCTGTAAATGTAAACCCTGTGGGGAATGGGTGATCTCAGTCCTCCTCTTCCCTGTCTCTCCCCAAACCCGGCCCCCAGCCCAGGCCTCCCCCAGTTTACCCTTAGACCCGAGATAGAGAGAGGAGACACCCCCTGCACCCGGGGCAGGCGCCGTGAGGGGCTGGGTCTGGCCAGGCTGGGGCAGCGAGGTGCTGACGGAGCCTTTCCCCTGTGATGGATGGCCTGCCGGCTGGAGTCGCAGTTCCAATTTGCTCCCCATTTGGACGGACGCTTTACCCACAATTCACCTTGTCAGGGCCACAAATCACTCTGCGCAATCACACCAAGGAGGCGGTGGGGGAGACGGGAGGCGGGACACAGTGGCTCCCAGAGGAGTCTGGGGAGGGGCGCCACGGGGTTGCGGTGCTGATGGTGTGAGGTTTGGCTCCATCATGGGCCCTCTTTTCCCTCCAAGCCTGCCTCCTGCAAGCTCAGCCACCCAACAGCTCCAGATGACCTGTTCTGTATTCAGTCCTAACCTCGTACCCGCTTCCCAGTTCCCTGCTGAGGTGTTCCCTCGTCCTCCTGAAATAAGTACAATGAACACTGTGTTTATTGTCCTACTGCCCCAAACTGTCCTTTGCCCAGCTCAACCATACTGGCTCCACTATGCTTAGAAATCTCCAGGGCCTTCTGCTGCCTTCCACCCCCTCCACGGGACAGACCCACTACACCTTCAGGCCACCATGAGACTTAGAACTATTCACTCATTCATTCACTCATTCATTCATCCTGAAAATACTGATTGAGCATTCACTATGGCACAATGGTGAGCAAAACTGTGAGCCCACTGTCCATGGATGGCAGACATTAATTGAACAATTAGAGAAGTGTACACAACCTCAAACTGAGACAACAGCTGAGGAGGACATAGAGATGGTGGGTCGGCCAGTTCTCAGTCTCTCTCCACTCTCTTCCTTTAAAGCTCCGCTTAGGCTCAACTCCTCCAGGAAGCCTTCCCTGACTGCCCATCCATATACCCCATTAATGGGCACTACATGATGGGTCTCTGGATTCAAGACTTCTCCTGGTGGTGTTTGTCTTTCTGTTTAGCCTCCAAGGGTGAAGACTCCCCCAGTTAGAGGCCTGCCTACTCAAGCAGGGTCTGGATATCAGCAGTGCCTTCCCAGGACTCAGTTCAGATGCTTTCTCCTCCAGGAAGCCTTCCTTGGCACATGTCTTGGGCCTGGAACCCGTCCTTTGGCCCCAGCCACACCCTGGGCTCAGAAGGCATTGGAGCTGCCCCACTCACCTCCACTGGGGGCCTCTGGGCCATCCAGCTTCACCCCAGGGCTCCAAAGATCTCTCCTCCAGCTCTGCTCCTGCCTTCCCCCAACCCTGGCCTCCCCCCACCTTTGCCCTCTGCTAATGATGATGTAAAGGCACAGAGAACAGGCTTTGATCTATAGCAGCTGCCTCCCTCCATGGTGGATTTCCCAGCCTCACGTATCACTTTCCCTGGACTGGTCACAGTGTTCCTGGATTCATCTTGCTGAAGGAGCTGGTGCTGCTGTGCTTGGAATAAACAGGGAAGGTGACTCTCCCCGTGTCCCCGGCCAGCCAGGTCCCGGAGGCAGCAGGCAGTGAGGGAGTCAGGCCCCGTTGATGGCAGGGCTGCTGACAGGCAGGCCTGAGTGGTGTCTCAGCGCTGATCCGTCTGTTCACCTCATCTCTGCAGAATGGGTAGAGGCACACAGATACTTCTGTCTCTTGGAGGGACTAACACTTGCGGGGGTGAAGCAGAGAGAGTGCTGGCAAGCTTCAGCCAAACCTGGGGGTCTGGGGGGCAGAGGGGGCTGTCACCCATCTTGGTGGGGCCAGAATGTCCCCATGATGAAATTGTATAGACAGAGCAGGCCCACTTTCAATAGCTCCAATGTATGAGCATCTGCTTTTGGACAAAAACCGAATGGGGGACAACTGTTCTCCTCGCAGCGGAACTCACTCTAGCATCCTCAGCGATGCGTTTTCCTGTTGAATTTAAACGAGGATTTTTCTGCCTGGCATTGATTTATGCTCCCAACCTTTCAGGCACTCATGGCTTGTATAAACGGAGGACCGTGCACATCAGAGGCGGGTCTGTGGAGCTGATCTCAGCGGAGATCCGTCTGCCTACCGGATACGTGGGAGCTGTCGCGGCGCGGAGGAGGCTGAGCTGAGCCCCCCTGTGCCTCCGCCTCCCCATCCCCCCTCAACTACGTGCTCACATATCAGCTTCCAAGGGTGCGCTGTTCTGACACAGAGATCTGGGGCTTTGGACACTGGCAACAAGCCAGTGCTTCTAGGTGGGGCAGAGCAAAGCTGCTTCCACCCTCCAGGCCCTCTCCCCTCCCCTCTTGCACCTTTCAAGGCCCTCTGTTTTGCTCCGGCCCAGGTTTTCATCTCCCCTCTCCGTCCTCCGCTTCCCACAGGTTTCTCCCAATCCTCCCTCCACTGGACAGTCTGCATTCGCCCCTCAGCCCGGCTCTTCACCCTCTCCACGTGCCCAGTGCTGTTGGCACCAGCGGGCATCCTGTCTTGTGGGACTGATGGGGTTCGCCAGTGGGGAGGTACCAGCAGGAGCTCAAAGAGTATGCGGGCAAGAGGGTGGGGCATCTATAGTTGACAGCATCAGGCCCTGCCAGCTCCTTCGGGCCAGCTCCTCCACACCCACCCTTTTCGGGCTGCTCTCCCCCGTGCCTCTTCAGGTCTACGGGTGGTTGTGGCTCCCCGTGCCGCCAGCCCCCAAGTACGCACCACCCTTGTTGGTTTCCGGAGTCCAGTGTTGCACCTATGGCAGAACGTACCCGTTTGAGGGACTGTTTCCTTCCTCTCTGGTCCTCTCTCCTCTCTTTGGTCCTTTTCCTGTCCTCGTCTTTTCTCTTTTGCCCCTCCCGGGTCTCATTCCTGCTGGGAAGGGGCTCATGGCCCCGTGGGGTCTGGAGTCTCCAGTGAGTGTGGTGAGGCCCTTCAGCCACTTGGAAGATTCTGAAATTCAGTTATAACTGATGCATCCAGCACGCACAGGCCCAGGGGAGTTGCTTCCGGTTAGTCAAACCCTTAGGAAGCAGATTCAGAAAACAGACCCCTTCCCTCAATGTATCTAATGTGGGGTCACATACCCAGTGGGATGGACATTTCCAGTTATTTGCCCAGGACGTGCCCTTCCAGGGCATCAAGGGCAGGGAGGAGAAATTTGATTCCTTGCAGCATTTTCCAGAAAATGTTAATCTCATGAAATGCTCCTTACAAAAGGGGGTTCCATGATCAAATTACTTAGAGAAACTCAGCATTCTATAATTTTCCAATATGTTTCTTTCTAGCAAAGGCTCTGAAATGCCCTGAAGTAAAAAGTATTTTGTTCGATACTGTGTATGTTTGGTCCAGTGTCCCCCAGGCTGGATCTGGGAACCGAAATGCTTTTTTCCCCCCCAGTGACTCATTTCCTGAGCCCTGGGTTCTACCGAACACACTTTGGGAAACCTTGATCTCAGGCCCAGCGTGCATGGTTCTGTGCTGTAAAGTATTTCTTATTTAGAGCAGGCTTTGAGCCATGCAGGTGAGGCTGCAGTCCTGGCTCTGGTTCTTAGTGGCAACCAGGTCTGGGGAAAAGCATTTACCAACTTTCAAGTCTCAGTTTCATCTCTAAAAAAAGGAAGAATCCATTGCTCTGAGGATTCAAGGTGATAATTATATCTAGATGAAGTTACCCTTGGTTGCAAGAACATGATTCACATTAAACAGAAAGGGGGATTTACTGGAAGGATGCTGAGAGTTTTCCGGGTCCCCCGGGGTGGGGGTGCAGCAGGAGGGCCAGTGTCCACACTCCACCCTTCATCTCTTGCTCCTTTCTGTACGTCTGCTTCCTCTGTCTTCCTCTGCAGACCGTGTTTGTGGCTTCCAGGGGTATGGGGCTGGATGTGTACAATACACATCTCCAACAAAGGACTGGAATTCCAAATATATACAGAACTCCTATAAATCGATAAAGAAAAAGACAATCTGATTAAAAAACTGGCAAAAGATCTGAACAGGCACTTTCTGAAAGAGGATGCCCAAATGGCCAATAAACAGAAGAAAATGTGCTCAACATCATTAGTCATCAGGGAAATGCAGGCTGAAGCATAAAATGATCCCACTACACACCCACCAGAATGGCTCAAATGAAGACAGACATGTACCAACTGTCGGGGAGGATGTGGATCAACTGAAACTCCCAGACGCTTCGGGTGGAAGTCTAAATCGGTACAGCTACTTTGGAAAATCATTCGCGGTATCTGTTGAACCTGCACACAAGCAAACCCCAGGATGCAACGTCCCACTCGTAGATATGCACCCTTCGGAAATGCATACAAGTGTCCACAGGGGTATACGTAGTAGAATTTTCATAGCAACCCTCTTTTGCTATCCTAAAGCTAAGAAACAACCCGATGCCCACCAATGCAGACAAATTGTGGCACAATCATAGGTTGGAAAGCTACTTGGCAGTGAGGGGAAATAAATCACTTCTGCATGTAACAATATCAATGAGCCTCAGAAACAATGTTGGGCAGGAAAAGCCAGACCCAAGTGTCTGCAGAATTCCATACACGTGAAGTTCAAAAGCAGGCAACACTGGTCTAAGCTGTTAGAAGTAAGGGTAGTGGCACCTCTGGGGAGGTTGGTGGGAAGGGGGCAGGAGGGGGTTTCTGAGGGGCTATTGATGTTTTATTTCTTGATCTGGTGTAGATTAAACAGATGTGCAGTTTGTGAGAATGCATTGAATAATTCACTTATGGCTTACACGCTTTTCTGTATTTATGTATCCACTAATAACATTTATGAAAAAAAAAAACAAAACCCTGCAGGGCTTATGTGAAAGTGCAGATTCTTATGCCCCATTTCTGTCGGGTCCTGGGAGGGACCTGGGAGCCTGCATTTTGACCAGCTCCCTGGGTAAGCCTGAGCAGCAGCCTTTAAGCCTGGCCCTGGCCAGCGCTGGGAGGGTTGAGTGGAGCTTGGCTGTTCTTGGTGGCCTGCCCCATCAGCTTGAGGTGCTGGGGGAATGTTTTGGGGTGTGAGCAGGAGATGGGGAGGTGGAAAGGGCAGGAAAAGCCTGTGTACCCAAGGGAGCGGCTGCTCTCTGGAGCGCTCACAGTAGAAAAGACAGTGAGTGGACTCCCAGGCATGACCCTTGGAGGGCCAGCCTTTCTCAGGGTGGGGCATGGGTACCAGGAGGGCTCCATTCAAGGTCTTGATTAAGTGACTCTCTGGGCCTCAGTTTGCCTTGTGCAGTGTGGGGAGGCAAACTCTTTACAGCCTCAGAGGTGGGTTCTAGCTTGAGTTCCAGTTCTGGTCCTGCCCTGGAATAACTGTGTGCCCTTGGTACAGTCGCCTGCCCTCTCTGGGCCTTAGGTTGTTCACCTATAATACAAAGGGTGGGACCATGTGTTCACCTTGCCACCTGCAAGCAGCTCTCTCCTATTCTTAAGCTGAGACCCCTCCCTGAATACCTCTTGAAGCGTGCTGCTGTCCACAGCACTGGCCATGGACAGTCTGGCGAGCATCGGTTTCATATCTATTTCCTCCATAGCCCCGCCCCTTCAGCTGACCATGAGCTCCTGGAGAGCAGGCCTGGGCTCATTCCTCTTTGTTTCCAGCACCCCACACCATATCAGGCACAGTAAATGTTGCATTGAAACCTCTCAGGGCCTCCCTGCCCCGACATGCTGGGGTTCTTTCTGGGAGTAGTACAAGGACACACAGGTCCCAGGGGTAAGAGGATCCACCATGCCATCCCACCACCAGCTAGCCTATGAGGTGACTTGACTCCTGGTCACCAAGGGGATCCAAAGAGGTACCGCCACCCCTCTTTCCAGCCTGGAGCCCTGGCAGGCAGGCAGGCAGGCACATGGAGGGTCTGTAGTTCTGGCTGTCTCTGCTGAGTTCACTTAGGGCTGAGTTGTTAACTCTTGGCTCGCGCAGGGCAGCCAGGGCCCTGGGCGCCCCTTGGAACCAACAGGGGCAGGCCTGCGCTAATTGAAGGCTTAATTAATTTTCCCAGTGGCGGCTGCAGCCAGTGCCTTCTCTCTGCCATCTGGCCGTTTGTCTTCTCCTGGTGGGATCACCCTCTGCCTTCCCCGGGGAGAGCTGACTGCTCCTCCATCTGGGCCCTGAGTACTGCGGGCTCCCAGCTGGGCTCTCCACTCCAGAGAGCTCCTTCCTCGGCTCCTCTACCAGGTCCTGTGCCCTAGGGTCCCTCCTCATTCTTTGGCCTTCAGGGTTACCCCAAGCTTTGGGCGTTTCCACACAGGTCCTGGGGCCTTGCCAGTCACATCTGAGTGGTCCACCAGGATGTTCCAGAGGTGGGCAGACTGAGCACTTTCTACTGGCCTTCCAGGTCATCCCTGAGGACGCAGGGTATCAATCTTCACACCTCACCACTGTGAACAAGGCATCCTCTCTGGCCAGATTCAAGAGGTAAGTGGGTGGCCCTGAGGGGTTTGCTGGCTACAGAGGCAGGTGGGGGAGAGAAGGGCTGCCCAGAGGTGACGCCCCAGAGATGCGGTGGGGACAGAGGAAGGAACTAAGGCCAGGGAGCTCCTACAACAAGCCAGGCATTGAACCGGGCCTCATCCAGTGCTAACACTCAGCATCTTGGGGCACCTGTAGGTCCCATTGTACAGATGGGGACAGGGGGGTGCAGGCCATTAGCTCCCTTGATCAACATCCTGCTGTTGGCATGTGGGGTCTCCCGGGCTGTGGCTGCTCCGGAGATCAGCCATCTTCATCTGCACCCCCAAATAACAGAAGTTTGTCCTCATGAGATTCTGACTGCACTCTGCACCTCCTCCACTCCTGAGCTCGGGGGCTGTGAAGAGGGAACCAGAGCTGCCTCTGAGTCTCTCGAGGAGCGGCAGGGAGGACGCACCCCCAACCACCCCCAACAGCGCCCAGCTCCCCCAGCCCCTCCCAGAGCCCTAGAGACCCTTCCTGCTGCGGTGCGAGCTGTTGAATGGGATCTCCACGGTGGCCAACATCAGAGGGTCTGGCTCTGACTCGTTTAAGTGCTCAGTGGGGAACTCCTACCATTCTGGTGTCAGAGCCCGTCAGCCTCTTAAAGCCACTCTTGGGGGCAGGTGACCCTGGGGCTCCACTCACAGAGCCATGAAGAGGCGCAGGGCCTTTCTTTCTGGCCTTGAGTCCGAGGTCTGGGGTGCATCAGGCCTACCCTCAACCCCATGCCCCCTTCTGCACAAGGCTTTAGACCTGCCCCTCTCCTGGCAGGGACAGGTGACCGTGCACAGGCTAACACGGGAATGAGCCTCCCCTTCCCTTGTCTAGAAGCTCCTGAATTGTTTCCATCCGCTGGGGGTGTTCTGATAGTCACTCAGAGTGGCGGCTCTCAGAGTCTACTCTCCAGGGCCCAGCACCCTCCCCACTCCAGCTACCTGGAACGTGACTCCCTCCCGCTTCCTTCCTCGGCTTGGAATGCTGTTGCTCCACGAATCCATTACTAAATCTGTTCTCAGGGAACTCAAAGGCAGAAGCGGGCCTCCCTAAATCCTCAGAGCCCCCGCCTGGCCTGTGGCTTGGGGACAGGGAGGTGGCTGGGAGCGGGGCTGGAGCTGGGTCCTGGATGAGTGAGGCGAGCCCAGCTACAGCAGTGGCTCCAGCGACAGCAGGACCAGGGCTCCGGAAAGCAGATTTCTGCCGAGGGAGCATTCACCATGTGCCAGGAATGCAGACCTTGGCGTCATTTGGCCCTGTTGCCTCAGGCCTCACATCTGCGATATGACAGCGGGTCCCCGAGCCCCTTCTGGCCCTGTCATTCTGAGCCACTGGGATCTGGCCTGAGAAACGGAGGCACAGAATGGGAATGATCTGATGGTGGGGAGGGGAGAGGGTGATTGGGTGGAAGGTCAGGGACTCAGAGCGGGAGGGGCTGGTAAGAGGGCAGCACGAGGCCCGCAGAGGGGACAGGTGGGATCTGGAACGGACTCCACCCTCCTCACCACTCTTTGGGTCTCTCGCCCTTTTGCCTGGGCTGTGTCCTGAGGAGACACTAGGGGGCGCCGGTCTCTTTGGGAACTTGGCTGCATTTACACCCTGGGAAGGGGTAGTTGGGGGATGGGCACGTTTTGGGGTGGGATGATCCTGGGCTGACCAACCATTCTGAGGAGTGGGAGGCCAGCAGCTGGGTCCCTGTACCAGGGCCTGCTGCCTGTAGGAATGACACCAGAGTCTCTCCATAATGTCCTTGGCTCCCTATGACAGCTTGATTCCTCCTCCCATATCCACGGTGGGCGTGGCCTTCTCAGAGCTCCACCCCTTACCAACTGTTGACCCTGGGCAAGTTATTCAATCTCTCTGAGCCTCAGCGACCACAGTCAGGTTCCTTGCAGATTCTGACCCCAGCAGTGAGGACCTCCCCCGCTAGCCTTCACTCTCCAGGGGTGGAAGAGACAGTGGCTCAGGGTGACTCCTCCCCACTGCAGAGAAACAGCGGGGTGCAGCCGCCGCCTCCCTGGGGGCGCCCTCCTGAATGAAGATGATCCCAGGCCTCGGCCCCGCCCATCTGCCTTGGAGCCGATTATGGCTGGGTGTCTGGGGCCCACTGAGGCCTGCTGACAAGAGCTCTGGCACAGGTGCCTATGGAACCCCCAGGGACTCCTTGCAGCCTCAATCCTCAGCACTCTATCTGCTGGCCCCAGCCTGGTCTTTGAGCATCTGGCTTGAGGCCCTCTCCCTGTGGAATTCTCTCCTCTCCCTCCAAGACAGGGCCTGATGATCCAGTTGGCTCGTTCTTGCCTGGAAGGTACTGCCGCCAAGCCTTTCACACGGAGCCTCCAAACACTGGAGACCGTATGTGTGGTGGGTACAGACCAGGGACTCTGGGGTCAGACTGGCTGGGGTCTTAGAACTGGGGGCTTAGGGGCCTCAGCTTCCTCATCTGTAAATGGAAAGAATGAGAGACCCAACCTCCCGGGGTTGCTGTAAGGACTCCAGGTGATAATGCAGGTAAGTGGAGTGCCAGGCATAGTCAAGTGACCTGTACATTTTAGTTTTCATTTTTTAGCAGACCTCACAGTGGGGAAGAAAAGCACAGAATTTGAAGTCTGACCATTCTGGGTTCAATTCCTAGCTCTGATACTTGCTAACCTCAGTTCACCCATCTGTAAAATGGGGTTTAAAGAACTACCCCCCTCCCTTCTTAGGTTCTTGTGGGTTTTAAGGGGTTCATCTCTGCAACTTGGCTCTGGGTTTAGCACATAGTTGGTGCTCATTATCAACTTCTCCTACCTTCCTTCCCTCTGCTGCCCTTGAACCCTGAACCAGAATATGAACACACCTCACCTGATTGTCTTTTGCCACCAGGCCTCGACCCAAGTTGCTGTCTCGTCCCTGCGTCCCTCCACACTTGTCACTCTTGGGCTGCCACAAGTCAGGACTGCCCCACCCCGGACGGCAGCTGCCGGGAACCCCACCATTAGGCCTAACTGCCCTCATTCCCCACGCCAGTCTCCCTGGGCTGTTCTGAAATCAGGCGAGACAACAGGTGGGAAAGCTCTTTGCAGGCTCTGGATGTGTGAGGGGTTAAGGTGCTGCGTGCATTTGACACAAGGAGCCAAGAGGATGTGCCCGCAGTCCCCACAGAGCCCCGTGGAAGCAGAACGCCCTTGGCCCACCACCTCCTCCAGAGCCGGCCTGGAGGCCGCTTCCTGCCAGCGCTCTTGCCTCTCCATCCTAAATGCCATTTCCCCCCCACCCCGGCCCCATCTAAATGCCACGTCTGGGCCCGAGCCACTGCCTACTGTCTGGGGCAGCTGGAAATTTCTCAAATGTCGCTTTGATTTATGGCTCTAGTTAATTCTCCAGGAGGTCCGTGAGATGCCCTGAGCTCTGGAGCTTCAATGGGATAAATCATTTAACAGGTGGTTAAATATTCTTTAAGGTCTGAGGAGCACAGGCAGGATGTAGACTAGGGGGGGCCCAGGCTTGGGGGGGACTTGGCAAATTTCTAACCGGTAAAAGGGAAAACTGTGCGGTCATTTCAGAACCCGTGGGAGCAATTTGTCATAAGCCGCGGCTGAGGGCAGAACCTGTGGGCCCCTCTTCCCACCCTCGGGCCCAGGAGGCTGGGGGGCCCCAGGCACTGGAGGGTGTGGGGAGGGGGGCAGGAGGCAGAGGCAGCCTGCTGGGCCCTCCACAAGCTGTATGTTCCAGGCGTGTGATCTTCCTGTCGGGAGGTACCCACAGGACCCCAGAAGCTTCCAGTTGGGAGTGAGGACTTGATGCCACCATATCTGGGGCCAGACACAAAGGCACCCGTATGACGCAGCTGGCCGCTCTGAGAGAACAGGCGGTGGGAGGCCTGGCTCATACCAGACAGTGTGTGCTCTGCCTGATGGCATTCAAATATGAGATGACACCAGGTCAGCCAAACAAAACAGAGCCAGGTTGGCACCTAGAGACCTCAGAATTATGCAGTCCCTCTACCACACATCTGCAGGGGGCTTCATGGTTTCACAGCACATTCCCACCCCTTGTGGAGAAAAGGGAACACTCCTACATTGTTGGTGGGAATGTAAGTTGGTGCAGCCACTATGGAAAACAGTATGAAGTTTCCTCAAAAAACTAAAAATAGAGGGCACTTCCCTGGTGGTCCAGTGGCTAAGACTCTGTGGTCCCAATGCAGGGGGCCCAGGTTCGATCCCTGGTCAGGGAACTAGATCCCATGTGCTGCAACTAAAGGTCCTGCATGCCACAACTAAGAGTTCGCATGCCGCAACTAAAAGATCTCGCATGCCGCAATGAAGATCCTGTGTGCCGCAACTAAGACCCGGTGCAGCCAAATAAATAAATAAATAATAATTTAAAAAATAGAATTACCATATATGATCCAGCAATCCCACTCCTGGGCCTATATCCAGACAAAACTATAATTTGAAAAGATACATGCACCTGTATGTTCATAGCAGTACTATTCACAATAGTCTAGACATGGAAACCACCTAAATGTCCATCAACAGATGAATGGATAAAGAAGATGTGGTACACATATACAATGGAATACTACTCAGCCATAAAAAAGAACGAAATAATACCATTTGTAGTAACTTGGATGCAGCTAGAGATTATCATATGAAGTGAAGTAAGTCAGAAAGAGCAAAATAAATACCATATATCACCTATATGTGGAATCTAAAATACGACACAAATGAACCTATCTACAAAACAGAAACAGACTCACAAACACAGAGAACAGACTTGTGGTTGCCAAGGGGGAGGAGGGTGGAGGAGGGACGTATTGGGATTAGCAGATGCCAACTATTATGTATAGAATGGATAAACAAGGTCCTACTGTATAGCACAGGGAACTATATTCAATACCTTGAGATAAACCATAATGGAAAAGAATATTAAAAAAAGTATAACTGAATCACTTTGCTGCACAGCAGAAATTAACACAATGTTGTAAATCAACTATACTTCAATAAAAAAAATTTTTTTTTAAAGGCACATTCCCATCCTTGATAACATTTGAGCCTCACAACAGGCTCCGAGGTCAGTACGGCAAGGGATGTGAGCCCAGTGTACAAAGGAGTAAACAAGCTCAGAGAGGCTGAAATCCTGCCTGAGGCAGCACAGCTGGCTAGAGGCCAAAGGGAATCCAGGGCAGAGGCTGGCAGGATGCAGCTCACCGGGAAGGAAGGGAGAATCAGGAAGGGGCCCTAGAGATCATGATGCCCAAAGCATCCTTTTTACAGATAAGAAGACTGAGGTCCTGAGAAGGGCAGAGACTGGCCCAAGGGCAGGACAGTGCTGGAGATGGGGATGAGGTCCCAGGCAGCAGGCCTGAGGGTGGATGCCTGCCCACCTCCGAGTGTCCTCCCCTCGGGACCTCAGTTCCTGGAAATGAAGCTTACTAGTAGAGTCTAGGGAAGCTGTGTAAACGGCAGTGGCAGTAGCCTGGGTGGGAGGGGAGGGAGGAGTGGGAGACCTTCCCAGAACAGCCTCCCCTCGCTCCCTGGCACCCGCCCCTTGCCCCAGGCTGGCTGTATCCTGTGCTCGAAACTCCCTCCTGGTCCCCCAGCCCCTCCTGTCCAAGGCAGCCCCAGGGTGCCAGGGCCAGGCTGGAGTGAGGCGTGGCTTTGTGCTGTGGAGGAAGGTTCCTCTGGGGCTAGGGCTGAGCTGCGTGTGGTGAGGAGCAGGAAAGGCCTGGGCTTCAGACCACCCCCTGGGCTGAGCCTGGACCAAGATGGCCAGAGGGACCGTCCCCAGAGAGGCAGGTCTGCTCCAGGGCCTCTGGGCTGGGGGCTAGGGTGGGGTCCCGGCATTCCCAAGAGTGACTCCTGCCCCAGCACTCTGGGCAGGTCAGAACACACAGGAACAGGCACAGGGTCCACGCAGGGATGGAGGAGGCTGCCCTCACCCGCACACCCACCTGCTTCCTATTAGGAAGTTGCAAGGAAGGAGGAGGTTGTTTAGGCGGATGAATGGGAGGTTCTGAGGGCTCACGAGGCAGTGGAGGATGCTCAGGTTGTGGGCGTGACACTGGCTTTCGGGACAAGGCTAGTCATCCCTTCCCTCTGCTACGACCAAGCCCTTGGGGGTCCTGGAACTGCCATGGACAAGTGCTGGGGGGTGGATCCCTAGGGCATCCCTAGGGATGGATCCCTAGGGCATCCCTAGGGTGGATCCCTAGGCATCCCTAGGGCATCTGATACCCACCCCCACTGCTTGCAACTCTGTATGTGTGTGTGTGTGTGTGACAGTTGGGCAAATGTCACACCGCGCCCATGCCCGTCTCTCTAGCCCACAGTGGCCAGTGCTGTGCGGCTGCCTGCTTGTGGTCTGATTGCGACTGTATTGAGCCCGTGGTTACTCTCTCTCTCCCAGGCTAGTGCCTCCTGTGGCAGGCCGAGGTCTTGATCCTGGCCCCACCCCCAGGTTACATGGCACGGAGCGTGTCAGAGCATGCCACCTAGTCCAGAGCTGTTGCCAGGACCAGAGAGGGCAAGGGAGGGACCCAGGGCCTTCCAGTGACCCTGGCTAAGTCCCCCTTGGGCTCAGGCCAGGGCTGGGGAGTGAGAGGAGCATGTCCTTCTGGGCAAGAGGCAGCACCTGGAGCATCCCCCCAGGCTGGGTGCCCCCATGGCTCTCTCTTACAACAATGGAGGACGAATAAGTCACAGGCGGCTCTGGCTTTGTGACGTATTCCTCTGTCCTTGGCCTCCAGGGTAATGAACTCACACCAGCACAGCGGAGCTTCATCATCAGCCTGTGAGTACCCAGTCCCCAGCTCTTCCTTCAACCTGCCCACCTGGACCAGGCTTCCTGGGGGGCGGGAGTGGCTGCTGGGCTGCTGAGTGGAGCCCAGGCTGGGTGGGGTTTGGGTTCCAGCACCTGGCTTCTCAGCCTGGAGACAACTGTTGCTCATGGATATTGGCTCAAGCTAGTGGGTTGCAGGTGAGATGCTTAGAAGGACTTCCAGAGGAAGAGGCTGAGATTGAGGAGAGTCTTCAGCCTCTGGGGTTGGCAGGAACTTTGGACATCGTTCTCCTTTCGTGGCTGGGGGCCCAGGGTCCAGTGTGGGGGAATTGTTGGCTCTAAACCTCACGGCTTGCTCGTGGCAGACAGGGGAGCCCGAGTTTAGTGCCTTTTGCATTAATTAGGCTTCTGGCCTCCTCCTGCCTTGCCCCAAGCCCAGGACTGTCTCCAGTGGGGTGCTGAGAGAGAGTGATCTCAGAGAGGCAGCAGTGAGTGGTGGCGTGAAGCGAGATCTTAATTCCCTGCCCAGGAATTGAACCTGGGTAGCCTGGATAAAACTAGGAATCCTAGCCACCACGCCCCCTGACTCTTGCCCTCAGTGAAAAATGCATTTCTTACGGAGGCAAAACTGTAAAAACAGGTACAAAGTTTATTATTAATGAGACATAGCACAACAACAAGTGGGAGAGCACACAGAGAAACAGTTTGTTAAGACGGAAGCAAGGCAGAGATGCCCACCCGGAGAGAAAGGGTGTGGCTGCTCTCCCTAATGAGGAGGAGTGCAGTAAAGAGGCGGTTAAATCATTTATACAGGGCAGTTCTTCCGGGTCTTTGTGTACCATTGGCCAATTATCTGGTTTCTTTTTCCATACCTGACCTGCCTTAGGACCCTCCCCAACGTGTGTGTGCAACTTTTTTTCCAAGATGGATTACAGCCCAGAGGCCTATGGGATGGCCTTAGCATCACATATTATGGGGTGGTGCCCCCTCCTTTTTGACCCCCAAGGAGCCTTTCTGCGCATGTGCAATACTTCCCTTGCCCCAAGGATGGGAAATGTATGACCTCTTGATCTTTTAACAGGGTTTAGTCCCACGCTGTTCCTGCCATAAAAATATCCACTGTCTGGTTATTTACCTTATTTCTGTTGCTGGTTTTAATACTGAGGTGCAGATCTCGAAATACAGACAGGAGTCCGGTCATAAATATGTAGTCCTGGAGCCCGTTTGTCTCTTGCTTCAGGAAATGTAAACAGGGTGCTGAATGTATGTCCGGCCTGGAGCCCATCTTCTTCTCACCCCAGGAGGTGTGAACAGGAGGCCAGTTGTAAATGCTTAGCCTGGAGCCCATCTATTTCCTGCCTCAATAGCAGAGACACCCCTCCATGGAGGGTGGGTACTGGGGGACCTAGTTCGCCCTGCCCAGGCCGCCCACCCCTAGGGTGCCTGGGAAGGGGGTCTGGCCTAGGGGTGAGGACCCTGGGGTGCAGGGAGGCACAGGCCCCTCCAGGCCTGGTTTCAGCCACTCAGCATTTACCACTCACCTCCCAGCTTCTGTGGCACCATCCCTGTCCTCCGGAGCACCCAGACTGGCGGGGCCTGGGTGGGCTGGGCAGCTCAAAGGCCCAGAGCTAGGGCAGAGGGGGCCCAGGGGCCCAGGGGATCCAGAGGTCAGGCCCAGGACGGAAGCCGCAACTGATGCCTTCTCTCAGCCTTGCCGAGGGCCCACGCCAGCCCGGAGTTGTTGGCTGTTTGGGGATCCCCTACCCGGCCAGAGCCAGAGATGGGCAATGGAGTCTGGAGGCAGAGCCTTGAAATGGAGTTCAGTGTAGGCAGTGAACCCCCAGCCTCAGACAGAGTAGCATCCCCGCCAGCCCCTCTAAAGGCACATTGCACCTCGTCCTGTCTGAACTGTGCCCTCTAGAAAAGAACCTCAGGAACAAACGCACAGCTGACCACAGCTGACCACACAGGCCCCTCCTCTAGGAATCCTTTCCTGGTCCTCATTCTTTCCCTTCCCCACTCCCAGTCCCTGCCTGGGGATTGGCCCAGATGTCTCCTCTGGGCTCCCAACACACCTCTTGCATTAAAATGGCTCATGTGTCTGTGTCATCCAAGCAGCCCTCTCCCAGCATCTAGCATGGTGCCTGACATAGAGCAGCTGCTCCAAAAATCAGCCGCTGAGTCTATGGGTGGCCAGAAAACCAAGGTATCGTTCTCATACCGGTTTGCTGTGTGACCTTGGGCAGATCACTTTGCCTCTCTGTTTAGGGTCGGACAGAGCTACTATTTTCTAAACTTTTTTGAAATGCATTTTAATATCAGGACAAAATATATACAATATATGTATCTACAAAACCTAAAACTGAGACAGAATTTCATGAACTGACACAAAATCTTGTGAACTGATGCTTTCTCTTACTATATGCGTTATACTCCAATATTTTGTGTTCTCTTTCCTATTTTTCCCCCCCCCAAAAGAAAAGGCTGGTTGAAAACCATAAATTGACTCTCCCACTCATGGGTGGTAATGTACAGCTGGAAAATACTCCCTGATGGTCCCAGGCTTCTCTGTTGCTTGGTGCTCCCCCAAAGCCTTCCTAATGCCCCAACAAAGACATGGCTTTTACCACCCAAGACCCGAGGGCAGCAGCACGTTTATGCCACTGACGTTCCCTTTCCTCAGCCTGTCCTGGACTGAGACATCCCACCTAGCCTGAGGGCTGCAACTGCGTGCTTCATTCTCAGAAATGAGGCTTGAGGGACCAGGGCATAGTCCCTGTCTGGGGGAGATTTCAGCCAAGCTGTGCCCGAGTGCCTCAGTTCACTATAAAGGAACCTCTGCCAGGCTCCCAGAGCAGGGTGGGGAATTAAATCCCACCCTAAACCCCATGCTCCTGCCCTCAGCCTGGTTGGGGGCCTGGTAAAGAGACCTCTGGAAAACTCCACTTCCTGCCCTGTGTCCTGGCCTGGAGGTACCTCAGCCGGCCCATGCCCCAGTCTTGCCAGGATCCCAATGGCTGCCCTCTACCAGCCCAGGACCGCTCCAAGAGGGAAAGGGGGTGCACTTAGAAGTTACACTGGGACAACAGGCATAAACCAGGGTGTCTGGGCAAACCAGGAAGAGTGGTGACCCTATGGGGCCCATCCCCCTCCCCACTCCCAGGCTCGGAAGCAGGCATAAGCCTTAGTGCAATCGCCTCTCGTCAATCTCCTACCTCGCCGTGGCTGACCACATGGCAATCTCTCTCCCCTGGCAGACTCTGCTGGCCACTGTCCCCTCCTCCTGGCTGACCAACCCCCAATGTTGCGTGGGTTTTAAAGTGCCAGGCTCACAGGTGAACAGTGATTGGTGGAGGGATGGCCACGTGACTCAGTTCTGGCCAATGAGATGTGAGGGGAAGCCTGCGAGGGGCTTCCGGAAAGGTTTCACCTGACAAGGAAAGCCCCCAGGGGTGGAGCTCTGTGCCCCTGAATCTGGCTTTGGCTGTCTGGGTGGGCGGGTGACAGCTCAGAGCTTCAGTAGTCATGGCTGACCCCGAGCAGGACGATGGAAGGAGCCTGGGTCCTGGTGACAGGAATCCTGAGCTGGCTGAGT
Organism: Lipotes vexillifer; assembly: GCF_000442215.2. Classification (NCBI taxonomy): domain Eukaryota; kingdom Metazoa; phylum Chordata; class Mammalia; order Artiodactyla; family Lipotidae; genus Lipotes; species Lipotes vexillifer. The sequence continues at coordinate 2,278,763 of NW_006787800.1, forward strand.
GACCTTGGGCCAGTCACTAGGGCAGGTGTGATGGACGCTGGTGGTGTTGCCCGCCCCACATCCGTTACCCCTTCTACCACTAAGTGCCCTCCAGTTTTCCTCTGAGGAACCAGCCCTTCGCGTCTCTCAGTATGCTGGTTTGTGTAGGAGTCCCCCCAGCACACACAAAATACCTCCTGATCCAGGCCGGGCCCATCAGCATTTTCTTCTTCCTGGTCATTATGATTGGTTCAGGGTGAGCACGTGGCCTGGTGGGACCCATGAGGCTCAGTTATGGGGCTTCTGCTGGGACTTGTGGGACAGAGAAGCTTTGGCCTCCACTGGGGTCTCTAATAAGCTGGGACTTCTAGGATCTGGAGCTAGATACCAGCTCCACTTTGCCACCGTGGGAGGTACCTGATGTGGAGAGAAAGTCTGAGCCCTAGGGATGACATTTGGGTGTCCCATAGTCAGTCCTAGTCCTGGATGGCCCAGTGGCGTTAGCCAGTACAAGTCACAGTACACTTTGAGGACAACGGTTTAAGCAGTAGTGTGTTAGTAAATGTTTACCAACACGCATTCTGGAGGAAAGTCCTGATGTGTAGTGTTTGCCGATTCCCACAGTGTAAATACTCCTACTGTGGCTGATTCGAGCTACCAACTGGATGACATTGAACATGGAGTTGGGAAGAGAGGCACACAATTGGCTCTTGCAAGTCCCTGCAGACCAGCTTCTGCACGAGGCTGGGTGTAAGCCACGCTGGCCAGGTTTTCTGACCAGAAAAATCTGACCTGGATACCCAGTCTTGCTATTCTGGGAGGGAACTCCTTCTCAGTTATGCTTGGGCTCCGCATAAAGGTCACGCAAGTATCTGGTGTCTCCATTCATTGTAACATGGGGGCATTTGCGGTTTCTTTGGACTGTGCTCTGCTGCTTGGGGCCCTGGGGGAGACGGAGAGCCCCTCGCAGCCCCTCAACAGACTGACCAGAGGCTCTGCCTCCCCTCCCCAAGCCCCACCAGATACTAGCTCGTCTCTGAGCTCAGGCTCTGACCAAAGATAAGAAAAGCCCCTTCAAGCAGCTTCTCTGTTCTCTGCCTCCACTACCTGGGACCCAGCTGCCCATATTTTGTTTTGGTTTGTTACGGGGAGGGGGCATCGGGAGGCAAGAATGAGCAGGAGGAATGCAGAACAATACCTTAAGCAATTGTCCTGCCACCGGGGACAAAAGCAGCACCTCTCTCCCCGGGTTGTTGTGAGGATTAAATGAGATCATGCCTGCAGAGTACTCGGGTGGGAGCCTCACACGTGTGCTGTGTTCCGTTCCTGCCGGCAACTATCATGTCTGTGCTGCTGTCCTGGCCGCACCCCCTTGCACCCCCCCGCAACCAAGGAAAAAACCCTACCTGCTCCTCCTGAACCTTCCCCATCTCACTGAATGGCAGCTCCACCCTTCCGGTCAGACCCCATCCTGGGAGCTGTCCTCGACTCCTCTCTCACAGCCCACACCCAATCCATCAACTGGCCACCAGCTCCACCCCCAGGTGTGAGCTGGGTCTCACCACCTCCATGGCTTCTTTCTCTGGTCTGGCTGCTCCCTGTCTCTGCGGACGGACTGCAACAGCCTGGCCTCACCGCTCCCGCCCTTACGCCACACTCAACACAGCAGCTGGGCCATCTTGTTAACCCCAAGTCGGATCACGCCCCTCCTTTGCTCTAAGCCCTGCGGTGCCTCCCATCAGAGTCCGAGTCCTCCTCATGGCCCACAGGACCCCACAAGATCTGCTCCACCCTCAGCCCTGTGCTTCCTCTCCTGCCTCTCCCACCTCTTTCACTCTGGTCCAGCCACACCAGCTACACCCCACCTCTGCCTCTTTGAAGGTGCTGCTCTGTCTGTCTGGAACCTTCCCCCCCAGGGTTCCCCCCACGTGGTGCCTTCAAGTCATCTTCTCAGGAGGGCCTCTCTGCATCCCTGGTCACTCCATCTCCATCCCCACCTCGCCTGATTTGCTTCCCCTGGAGCTGGTCACTATCTCTT
>NW_006787800.1:2280963-2290344 GCF_000442215.2 Lipotes vexillifer
CTTTCCCTCTATGTTTGACACATCATGTCCACCTCTCCCGCACTGCTCCAGGAGGGCAGGGGGACCAAGTCATCCACCTCGCTGAGATGACACGTTCCTGGCTGTCCCGGCGCTCGACCAGAGCCTGGCACAGAGGAGGTGTTCCGTGCATGCGTGTTTGACTGGCTGAGCGCACGGCTCTCTCGGGATAGATCTATGGCAGTTGCTCCCAAGGGGGTTAATGTTTGGAGCAGGTCCACCGGGTGCCGGGTGCTCTGTGTGGTGTGTGTGGGTCCTGAGAAGCGGGGAGGAAAGCACAGCCCCTGCCCTTCAGGAACTGCAGTCCGCCTGGTGTGTCACACCTGTGAGCCGTGGATGACCTGGCAGGTCATGTGCCGGGGGAGTGGTACCCACACCAGGGCTCACAGAGGACGCAGGATCCTGCGGGAGGTGTGGGCCCCCAGGCCCAGCTGATTGTGCTTTTTACACCTTCCTCAAATTCAGATCCACTTCCTTATCCCTGTCCACGTCTTTATTATCTCCCATCTGGAATATTCCAGCATCCTCCCAGCCACCAGGCAGCTCCCCTTAAAGCGGTTATTCTCACAGCTGCCAGAGTCCCTGTTATAAAAGACAAAGCGAAACGTACTGCTCTCCTGGTTAGGGCGTCTCCACTGCCCACATCAGAGCCTCAAACTGGCGGCCCGTGGGTCGAACACAACCTGCAGCCATGATTTGTCAGGACCTTCTTGGCACTGGCCTGCCCAGTATTTCTGAGAAATTTAAGTGCATAATTACCTTTTACAATCAGGGGACTTCACACACGAATCTGGAGTTCTGGCTTTACTTGAAAAAACAAAACCGGATGTGGCCCCATTGAGCCCAAATCTCTGCAGGCAACAGTGCAAAGGGGCTGAGTTGGCGAGGCTCCCATGAGAGCCCTCGTGCTCTCTAGTTGGCCACCGTCCTCACCACTCCCTATTGCCCCTCAGTACCTCTGGGCTTTCTCTGTTCTCTCACACACGCCCTGCTTCCCTCAGTTAGGTCTCATGTTTGACTTTGGCGTTTGGGTTTGTGATCCTTGGTTCAGAGAATGGTCTCAACTCCAAGTACACCAGGTCTTCTGTGATGGGCCCTTCCTCACAGCTCTGCTCCATCACCTGCTCCTCCTGGGTTTCTCCTTGGCTACAATAATAAGGAGCTGCTCATAGTTTCTTACAATCACAATGACCTTATACTTCTCTGGGCCTTTGCCATCTCCCTTTCTTAGTTCCTGCTCATTTTTCCCCCTTAGTCACCTTTTAAAGCTCAGCCGTAGTGGTTGCCTGGTGTGTAAGGCTTACATTAGAGCAAGAAAAGCCTTGTGCCTGGCACAAGAGGATGTGGCTCTTCTTCTGTGTGCCCAGGGAAGTGCTAAGTGCTTGCACTGGGTCCTTTAAGCCTTGCACCTGTTAAGTTCCATCATTAGCATCTCTTCTGAGTTGCATGAGGTCACACATCTAGTGAGCGGCAAAACTGGGATCTGAACCCATTGCAGAGTGGGGACCCTCTCCTGGACTGTGGAGGGGCCCAGCAGGCAGGCTTCTTTCCATAGCTCCCCTGTCGTCCACAGTTTGGTTTCCAAGCCTGATACCACTCCATAGTTGCCAAGATGGCTTCCAGAAGCCCTAGGGGCTGCGTGCTTCCAAGTTCATTTATGCAGGAAAGAAAGTGAGAAAGAGTAGCCAGTGTCCTAAGCTGCATTCCAATTGGACTGGACAGATGCAGGTCACGTGACTAGCCCTGAGCCAATCACTATAGAAGACATACAATTGGCTCAGCCCAGGTCATGTGGTCCAGCTCAGGGGTAGCATGTGCCTCCCCAGAGCCCAGGATCCCCCCAAAGAGATCAGAGGCTCTTGGGAAGAGGGGAAGGGGGAGGGCACAAGTTAAGGGGAAGAACCAGTGTTCCCCATGGATGCCCGAGGGCCACTCCCAAGGGTCTCTCCTCTCTGGGCCTTTCCTTGTGTGTGTGTGTCGGGGGTGGGGGGGGGAGTAGGGCGTGGAGCGTGCTAAAGGGAGGGGCTCAGAATCTGAGGGAAAAGGCCCTTCAGGCAACCTGTGTTGTCTCCACATCCATTAACCCCACATCCTTCCCTATCACCCTCTGCCCACCTGCCCAGACGGGAGGCCACCCGAGGTCCCACCTCCCATGGCTTATCTAGCATTCTTGGGCCTGAGTTGGGGGCGGAGGGCAGGTCTGAGTACTTGGAGGTAAGGAAGCTTGAGGGAGAGACACAGGCATCTGAGGAGGCACGTATCTCCCGTGGTGGATCCTTTCCCTTCCTGGAACCTCATCCACCTGGGGGGCAGGGCGCCTTCATTCATGAAAATGCCCTTCTTAAAACATCAGGGCAGTGGCTTGACCCACAGTCTGAGCATCTCACAGACACCTGTTTCGTCAGAACTAAACCAAGCCTCCCTGCAAGTGTTGGGGAGCATCTGCTCCCTCTGGAGCCTCCCGCACCCACCCACCCTCAGAGCCACTCAGCTTTTCCGAGAACTTCACTCCTACTCTGGGCTCCTGAGGCCTCTGTCAGCCGGACCTCCTCATACTCCACCCTCGGCCAGGTCTCTGAGGCTTCTGTGCCTTTGCATAGGGTGCTGCCCTTTGCCAGGACTATCCTGGCACCCACCCTCCCCACCTTGGCATTCATGGCTGCCAGGGCCCATAGGATCCTGCATTGTCACGGTTGCCCAGTTCTATCTCCCGTCAGAGAAGACAACTCGAGGCTAGGACTTGGCTCCTATGTCTCAAAATCACCAACCCTTCACATGGAGCATGGGACACAGTGGATGTTTCAGGAAGGTTAGTTGAAAAAATGAACGAATGCACACAATATTGCACAGTGACGGTTCAGTCTATTCAAAAGCCCTCTGGGTGACCCTCAGGGGAAAGGGGATTTGCTGGTTCCGTGGCAGCAACACGGAGCTCCCGCTTTGGCACTTGCTGCCTATGGAAGTTACCAATGAGAGCAAGTCCACAGGTTCGTGGACTTTGAGTGAGCACAAAGGCAGGTGACTGGATGGTCCCTCTGACTAACTTTTCCTGTGCGGGCTGTGCAGACAGAGCACAGATTCTGAGTCTCTGCTGGTCTGTAGTCTGTGCGTGTGTGTGCGTGTGAGTGTGTTTGAATGTGTGGATGAGTGTGTGTAGTTTAACCTGATTATACTTCCCATCCCACCCCCTCGTAGCCCTCAGGAACACATCCTGGAATCAAAATAGAAATTAACAGGGATGATAGGGTGGAAGGTACTCATTTTCACACACATTCATATGGAAACATTAAAACCTGGACAAAATCCTAGAGCAACGAACAGGCTTCACATTGTTTTTGAAAAATAAATATTACACAGGACCCATACATGCACCCACATAACTTACTTAAACAAGGTTTCATAGAAATTTATTCTTCACTGCTTGCCATACTGGCTGATATATTCTACTTTGTGTGTGTGTGTGTGTGTGTGTGTGTGTGTGTGTGTGTGGTAATTCTGGTCACGGCCCATGAAATTGAATTCACTACTCTCCAATGGGTCCCCATCTTGCTGTGTGAAATTCCTCATCTTAGGGCACTTCCCTCTGCTCTAGGGTCTGGTAAAAGTGGACATGAGAAGCCAGCCGTCCGTGTGGTTGGTGGAGAGAGGAGGGCGGAGAACACAGCACCACGGCCCTTGGAGGATGGGGCGATGACACAGGACGCGGCTCCTGAGAGGAGACAACCAGCTCTTATAAAGCCGTCAGCAGATGAAGAAGCCAGTGGCCATGGGCTGCCTCAAGCGAGGTGGAGACTGCCATTCAGCTGCCAGCCTGGAGGTCATAGAAGTGTAGGCAATTTCCCATCCCTCCCTCCCTTTCCTTCAGCCTCCCTCCCTTCCTCGCTCTCCGCCTTTCCCCTCTCTCCCTTCTCTTCCCTAACTTCCTTTCTTCCTCCAAGGCCAGCAGGAACTCAGCAGCTTAGTCACCGCCCGGGACCTCGCTGAGCTGGCTCCCCGTCTGGACCCTGCCCCTGCCTGGTTCACGGCCCTGGCTGAGCCCCATCCTTGCTCAAGGCCCCGGGGGTGCTCCTCGCCCTCCTCCTCATTTCTGAGAGTCCCTGGGGTGCCTGATGCCTGGGGGCTGGGCCAGAGGCCAGAGGGCAAAGAGCCTCTGAGGCCTGTCCATCGGTGGCTGGGTACATAATAAGTGGGGGGCCGGGGGGGCAGTAGACGGAGATCCGCAGATGCTGGTGTTTCTTTTAATGCTTTCTAGACGCGCCATCCATCCCAAGCATATAATTTTCATTATATGATATCAACATTTAGCTTCAGTGATGGAAATGTCAACTTTAATTATTTTCAAGGAGTCTTGATGGCTCTGGGAATAAATCAATATAAATAATGTTTTCATAAACTCTGAATCATGCTCCTAGTAGCTTTATATGTATAATTTTAATATTCAAAACAATTTTTCTTTGCATCTTAGCAATTAATTGTTGCCAAGGGCTCATTTTTCTGTTCCCCATTGCTGTCAGCTCAGTGCCCAGGGGCTGGGGGATGACATATTGGCACAAGGGCCACGTCCCCAATCCTGAGCCAGTTCCTAACACTACTGTCCAAGCGGTCAGGCTTAGTTTAATGTCTTTTCCCCAGAAAACCGTCCCCTTTCTTCTCAGCCCGTTTAGTTTACTCACCCTTCTGGCCCACCGTCTCCAAGAAGCCTATTCTGGCCACCGCGCCTGGCAAGGATGGGTCCCTCTTCCTCACACACGCGGCGCTCACGGCTCCCTATGACTCCCCGGGCTGACAGCAGAGCAGGCGAGGAGCTTGGGACTTGTCCAAGGTGTGCCACACCAGCTGTGTGACTCCGGACAGCTGACAGGTAGCAGTGCCAAGCGGTCCTCTATCAGGCAGGGTTCTCATTTGCAGGTCACAGAGAATGACGCTGGTGGATGTGAGCGGAAATGGAATTTATTAAAAGGACACCGGGAAAGACTCTGCAAAGCAGTCGACTAGGAACAGTGTCTGAAATTCAGCCGCAGAGCTGGTCCGGAGGCCGTGACGGTCACCCCTGAAGTCCCAGCCCCTGCGGTTTACGCAGTAGACAGACAGGCCTGGATGCTGGGGGCTGCTGGATGCTCTTGGAAGAACAGCTGGCCTTGGAAACCAGAATGGCCAGGCCTCCACTGTCACTGGAATGGAGGCTTCTCCCACCCCCAGCCTCCCACTCGAGGCCTGGGATGCTGTGCGCCACTGGTGAGCCTGGGGCTCATGCCACAACCAAGCTGCAAAGGAGTGTGAAAAGTGAGTATCTGGTAGTTTGCATTTCTGTAAAAGGAGGCAAACTTTCTGCCTAGTAGGGGGAGAGGGGCCCACAGGCATCAGAAGAGGGTTCGGAGGCTGGGCAGCTAAGTAGAGCAGGCTACCTCACTGGGGCCACAGACATCCCTCTGCGTGGTGGCTGAAGGCCCTCCATAGCTGTTTTGTTTGATGTTGATATTTTCTCAGTAAAGAACTACACAAATGCAGCTCCAAGGGCCTCCCCCTCCCGTCTGATTCCTGCCCCAAACTTTCAGTTATGATTTACCTTCCCACAGCGACTATTCTCCAGGGGGAAATGCGCTGATGGGTCCAACCTTAGGCTGTGGTCCCCATGACAGTTATATTTCTCAATGTAAATAAATAATTGGCATTCTGGCTTTTAAGAACTCATCCCTTGTGAGATTACAGCCCATGAACCAGTGCCCCAGTCCCTTCTGAGTCACCAGCCATCGAGGGTCCCTTTTTCTAAGGCTGGCGACATGGTCCCAGTTCCTGGCGACAGGATGGGGCTGTCTGGACAGCTGCTGGCCCTGCCCATGACTCGGATCCAGCAGTGCCTTCCCTGTCACACAAGCACTGGGCGGTGTCCTTCCTTGGTCACCGTGCCTTCAGAAACAGCAATCACACTTGTAGCCTTTGTGAAGTCCCTCACATAAAGGTTTAAAAAAGATCAAGCCCATTAAGGGCCTTATTGAAATATCACCTTCCCTTAAAAAATGAAATTATATTCAATTGGGACTCTCTGGGAAATTCCAGGTTCCATGCTATAGGATGGATGGATGAATGAATGGATGGATGGACGGACGGATGGATGGATGGATGGATAGATGGATAGATGGAGAGCCTGCCATCCTATCCTAAGACATCAGCAAAGGGAGGATTGGGAGTAGATGAGTCTCAGCTGTGAAAAGCTTTGAGCACGAGATTATTCCTCTTTTGTCTGGGACGGTTGGGGGGCGCGAGTTGGGGTCTAAGCAGAGGTAGGGGGATGGGTGAGATGATTTCCTGGGTCCCTTTCTGGGAATTTTCTCTGAAGACGCCCAAAGAGTCAAGACCTGATAAAAAGCAATGGGTGAGCAGATGGTGACAGGACCAGTATCGCTGTGCACATTGTCTTTAGGGATTTACCAAAGGCATCAAAAAATCTTCTCTTCATGCTTGGAGAGCAAGGAGCGAAGTTTGAAAGCTCTTCTTTCAAACTGTGTTCCTTCTAATAAAGAAAGAATACAAGGGTTTCCCTGGAGGCGCAGTGGTTAAGAATCTGCCTGCCAATGCTGGGGACACAGGTTCGAGCCCTGGTTGGGGAAGGTCCCATATGCCGCAGAGCAACTAAGCCCGTGCGCCACAACTGCTGAAGACCGCGCGCCTAGAGTCCGTGCTCTGCAACAAGAGAAGCCACTGCAATGAGAACCCCGCGCACTGCAACGAAGAGTAGCTCCCGCTCGCCGCAACTAGAGAAAGCCCGCGTACAGCAACAAAGACCCCTCGCAGTAAAAAATAAATAAGAAATAAATTTTTTTAAAAAAGAAAGTATACAAGTATTTATACTGTAGAGCTGTCCATTTGAGTGCTATACCCAGGGTGACCAATTCTTATTATTCCCGAGCAAGTTCTTCGGAGATTCACTGCGTCGCACAGGCCACTTATCTCTGACATCCAGGGGTTGGCGGAGTATAATTGCCACCATGGCTGCATTGTTTAAAGCTTCACCTCCTTTGCCCCCATACCACCCTTCTCCCCTGCCTCCCACCTGCCCAGATTTTCCATGACAAGCAGCTGCAAATGAGGAGAGCCTACAGGAGGGAGCCCCCCACCCCCACCCCACCCCCAGAACAGGAATTCCTCGCCCCACGAAAAGGCGCAGTGGGATGGCACTGCGGCTTCAACAGAGGGGAGAGTGATGCGAGAGGCAGAGAACCGAGGCAGGGCCGTGGCCAGCGTGGATCAGCAGGCTTTCGGAGACTCAGAGGGATCAGTAGGGCTATAAGTGTGTTTCTTTTTTCTGGAGCTGGCCTGAGAAAGAAGTCACCTGGGAGTAGGAGGAGGAGGAAACTGGGAAGGGCTGGCCAGGTTGGTGGTGCTCAGCTGAGGTCTTGAGGACCAGACCCTGGGCTCTTACCTGAGCCTTTCCCGTTGGCTGAGCAGAGAAAAGCTGTGGGACAGCCAGGGGGGCCCTGCCAGGGACAGAACTCACCCCATCAGGCCTGGCTTGGAGGGCCTCTGGGGCAAGTGCATGAAGAGGAGCCTGGGGGGTGCAAGCCCCCAGGAGAGGGGCCCGGCTCCCTGGAGCTCCTGGGCGAGGGCCATCTCTCTTTAGGGTGGCCCCTGCAGGACCTGTGGCAGCTCAAAATGGGACTCTGGCAGGCTGTCTGAGCCTTCCGGGGGCGTTAGTGCAGGCTGGAGAGATGTCCCTTGGGGACTGCAGGGGGGATGGGGTGAAAACGGGGTGCTGGTTGGGCCAGTGGAAATTCTGTGCTGCTCTCTGCCACCCCAGACTCCCCCCTTCCTCTGCGGAGGGACTCTGCAACTGTCTGCAGGGGTGAGGTGGGAGGGGAGAGGGTCTCAATCGTGGAGCAAAGGCCCCTCACCTGTCGACCCCTCACTCCCTTGCTTGGAGGCGCCTTCTCAGAATGCTGCCCCATCCCTCCTCCCCCACCACCATCCTCACCTGTCAACCACTGCCTTCATTTCAAAGCCAGCAAAAGGGCTCCCCTCCTCCACCCCTTCAGCCAAGAGATGCCAAGGCTCTGGACCCGAGAGGGGTACGTGGTCCCCGGGGTCCTCCTGTGAATGTCCTGGGTACTTCCGCCCAGGATCGGTGCAGATTCAGCTCTACCCCACAGCTGGGCAGACCTCTGAGATGGATGCCACACGGGCAAACCCTACCCAGCCAAGAGCTGAGCATGGGCTTTGGGGCCCCCAGATGGCTCTCCTCAGCTGTCCTTCTGCACCACCGTCTGGATCTGGGCTTAGAACTGAGCTTCCCTTCCAGCTCTGCTCTCTGGCCTCCACTTCCCACCTCCCACCCCACCCCAAGCCCTAATTCCACCTTTTTTCTCCGAAGACGTTCCAACTGGTCAGAAAAAGTATATCCGAAGGGAGCTCTGGCCCTCAGCCATATAAACAGGGGTTCTTCCTCAGAAATACAGCAGCCATTTGCCTATTCCTGGAGACCCTTCTGTTCTGTCCCGATACACCACCTTCCCAAAATGGCTTCCCCCTCTGCCACCTCCGTACTGCAGCCACCTTCTCCACCCGCTTGGTGCTCACTGGTCGGGCCCTGCACTGCTGCTCTCTGTGGGGTCCCGAGGCAGGGAGTTTTCCCATCACCTAGGTGACCTTGGGCAAGTCCCTCCTGCCCAGAGGGCCTGATTCTCCTCATCTGTAAAATGAGGGGTTGCGGACTCCACCATCTCTGAGATTCCTTGCAGCTAAGAGTCTGTTTCTGTGAAGACGTTGTGGTTTCTTTTGTTGATAAAATGCACGGAGACAAGAGATGTTGAGTATGAAGCCTGCTACCTCTGTCTTCTCTGGGATCAACACTGTCAGCTACCTTCAAAAAGGGGAGGGGCCAGACCAACGCACGTGTCAGCCCAGCCCGGAACCCGGGGCTCCCGATCCCCTCTAGGGAAGAAAGGAATGAGATGCTCTGTGTCCAGGTGCCCTGTCAGCAAAGGCTCAGGGAGATAACGCGGAGATTAGTGTCTGTTCAGTTCAGTCATGACGACCGGGCACGGCCCTACCTTCTAGGGAGCAGACTCGGGTCTGCACAGGGTCCTTTTCTCATGTGACAGGAGCAGGGGTCTCCCAGGAGTGTGGAAGAATTAACTACTGGCAAAAGGACCAGGGCAGTCGCAGATGTGGGACAGTGAGCCCACCACGGAGCCCTGTGGAGAGGCAGGTAGCGGGTGGGAGGTGAGGACCCCAGAAGCAGGGCAGCCACATCTCCTCAGCCCGATAGGGACTTTCCCGGAGTCCTTGTGGGGAGGAAAATTCTTTGATGAGTACAGCGGACGCACGCCAGCAGAAGTGGAGAGGAATACGCCCCCCCCCCCCCCTTTT
>NW_006787800.1:2290516-2293147 GCF_000442215.2 Lipotes vexillifer
CCCCCCCCCCCCCTTTTGGGTCTAGAAGCAAAAGGCTGCGGTTCTGGCCTGAATCTGGGCAGAGGGCAGTTCCGAGCTAGGTGACCCATGGGGGAAGGGTGGGAGGCTTCCACACACACAGGTCACCGTGCTTTGTACTATGTGACCCCACTGTGACAGGGCCAGGGGTGAGCAGGAGGCCAAAGCAGCCCCTCTCTGCTGGGGTGGTGATGTGTTCTGAAGATAGAGGGGGTGGGGAGGAGAGGCCAAGGAGGCGACGCGAGCCAGGAGCCTGGCAGGCCTGTGCCTGCATCCACTCCCCAGCCCTGCTGTATCCATGACAAGCCTGTCTCCCAGAGGCCAGCCACCCATTGACCCCCAAGAGCCCCGTCTCCCAGGTGGCCCCCTATCTTCCAGCAGCCGGTTTCTGCAGGGCTGCTTGTGTCAGATTCCTAGAGCTCGAGCAGCAGAGCTGGGAAGGCCCCTAGGATGAAGGGAGCCGCGGGCACTGCCCGAGGATCAAGGGCCTGGTGCCCTGTGTGGCTCCAGACGTGCGGGGCCACACCAGAAAGCAGAGGTGTGAGCTCGCAGGGCTCCAGGCTGACTGTTAATAATAATTCCATTCATATGTAAACCTCACACCTTTTGCATCATCTTACCAGGTCTTACATCAACCCAGGGCGGTGACCAGGGTAGGTAATTTATCTCCATTTTACAGCTGAGGAACCAGGCTTGAAGAGGTTAAGGACCTCCGAGAGCAGGAGCTCTAATGGTGCGATGGCAGGCAGCGGGTTGAGAAATAAGGGAACCATTGATGCCCCCACCCATTCATTTTTCTCAAGACCTTCCGCAGGTCTGTGCCCCCTGTGCCCCCTGCACCCCCAGGGCATGAGCATTTCAGAGAGGAGCTGATTGGAGCCCATGGCTATGCCTCCTCTCCTCTGCGTGTCACGTGTCCTTAAAGGATCGGCCCTCAGACAGATAAGTAAACCCAAAGGGTCTCCGGAAGGCTCCTGGTCTGGGCCACGCAGCACGGAGGCATGTGGTCTGCGGGGAGGAGGCGGCCCCGCAGCCCTTGTGGACAGACAGACGGAGCCCCCTTCGCCCTTGCCCTTCACAACATTCTTTCATCCTCCCTCTGAACCGTCAACTCATCTTCTGCACAGAATGAAGATAAATCACTTCGCTCCGGAAAACCACATTTAGCATCTCCTGCTCTTTGTGGGGCAGGGAAGTTCTCCTCGACAGAGCGCTCGCATTGCAGATGGCTCGCCATATGCCACCTTCCCGCACGCTATCACCTTATAAGCAGATTCTGTCAGGTTCTCGGAGTAAAAGCTTAATTAACAAGTGGTGTGTACAATGATGTACTTAATTATCTCCTGCTTTTATTTCTTTGTTGTTTCTTGTTTTTCAAAAGTTTGGTAACAGTTACAGACAACTGTTCCCGAGTGCAATTTCTGCACCTCTTTTTTCTTTTCTTTCCCCCGTTTGGAGCCTGGCAGTGGGGTAAGAGGAGAGCTTCCCCTTTTCTCCTCGAGGCCCCTGCTTAGGGCCCGCAAGCTCAACTTGGCCCACTCCAAACTTGCTGGCCGAAAGCTCTCGGGGAGGCAGTCTGTGCACTTGTGTTTCTAGAAAGAGTTTCCTGTGGTGCTGACCTGCAGTCCAGACCGGGAGCCCAGGCCTGGGCCTCCCTCTCGCTGGGTGGGCGGGCGGTCGAGTTGATCCCTCATCTCGTTCTTTCTCTTTCTCACCCTATTGGTCAATCCGGCACAGTGGGTGTGGCCGGGCTGGGGTGGTAAGGACACGGTGCTGGGGGGTGGGGCAGGAGACACTCCTGCCTCAGGGTAAGGACGTGGGCAGTGTTGGGGAGCTGAGCACAAAAAGCAAGACAACTTTGAACAGAAGCACAAGTAGCAGCAAACTGGAGGGCATTTGTTAGGCTGAAGCCAGACCCATGACTGGGGCTTAGAAAGAAGTGACTGGATTCCCCTGGAAGCATTTCTGCTTACATACAGTCCCAAGTGACCTGAGGGCCGGGAAGCCCAGGTCTCTAGTGTGGGTGTCTTCTGGAAGCATCAGCGTGTGTGTGTGTTGGGCGGTGTGTCCTGTTTTAGCGAACCTCCTTCAGAGCTCCAAACTCAGTTATCAACTCGCAGTGACAGAAGAGCCCCGTACGCCCACCCCCGCCTCTGCCCCTGCAACCCGAGCTGATGGTGGCGGAGTCTGAGTCACCACGAGGAGGCCTTTGTGGCTTCTCAGAGGGCCAAGGGCTGGCTCTGAACTCCTCAGCCAGCAAGGGAGGGGGTTCCTGGGGCCCTCTGTCCTCCAGCACCGTCCCCACCACACCCACCAACGTTAGCTGAAACTGGGTGCAGTCTGGGGAGGGCTGGGGGTGATGGGTGGGAGGAAACGAGAAGACGCAAGGTCAGAAGAATTGCAGAATCAGGAGATCAGGGCTTCCCTTCATCCCTCCAAGTTGAGGGAGAAAGCTGACGGACACTTCCCTGAAATGAAGACAGACAGGCCACGGCCAGCACCACACTGGGAGCCCTCGGTGGCTCCTCTTCCCAGAACATCCAGTTCCTTGACTGCATCGAGCGGCAGGGGCAGGGTGAGGTCTCTGGGCTCTGCAGACACTACCCCCCCCCC
>NW_006787800.1:2294092-2300091 GCF_000442215.2 Lipotes vexillifer
AGAGTCTGCCGAGGGGTCTGGGGCTGGAGAAAGAAGTGCAGGGGCCAGGTTGGGCTCGCTGACCTCGTGGTATACCCGATCCTGGGACAGTGCCTGGCCTGTGATAAGGGCTCAATAGGCGTCTGTCAAATCAATGAAAATTTAATAGACTCGCCAGTTGCCGCTTTGCCGCTTTGTACTCACGGTTACTTGTAAAGACAGCTACCCTGCGCCCCAGAGAGAGAGCCATAGTTTTGTGTGGCATGCCCGGTCCCAGCTGACCTAAGGGCAGCCCACGGAGACAAGTCAACTTGAGATGTGGCTGGCGGGATGAAGAGAGAACACAGGGCAAAAGGATTCTGCTTCTCAGAAGGTTGATCTGGGAAGTGCTCAAGGCAGGAGGTGAATAGCAACGGGAGTTGAAGGTGAAAAGAATCCTTGGAAGGAAGAGGTCGCCTGGGGAAACGGGGAGCTGGACCATGGAAATGATGGAGGAGGAGGAAACAGGTGTGCGCGGCCATCCCGAGGTGAGCGGGGACTTCCGCCTACCCTCCAATACCCACCCCACTCGGTGTTCCTCACGGCTTCCTGTCCTTCTGTGTAACCCTTCTCCCCTGCTCAACCTTCTGCTGCAACTTCCGTTAGCTTCAGGGAAGGCCTGAGAAGGAAAGCTCAAAGGGATGGAGGCAAGAAGTAGATGCACCTTCTCAAAACCAGGACCCAAATATCAGAACCTGAGCAGCTCCAAAGGCACAACGATCATTTGGGGACAGGTAAGGGGATCGTTCACCCTAGCTGGGATTCAGGGAGAGGCTCTGAGAATGACTTGTAGGGCTCCAGTAGGAGCATGAACAGATAATCAGCAGGTATAGTTTCTATAGTTTCCCCAGTGCTGGCGTGGGGCTGGGTGAGGGAGCCGTGCGGGGAGGTGGGGACAGGCAGAAGGGGAGTGCAGGGGTGACTAAGAACTCCATTTCCACTGGCACGATGACACGGCTTCTCGAGATTTTTGCTGAACAAGGCAACACTGAAAGAAACACTGGGTCTCTCTCACCTTGGTGGAGTAGGAGCCACCCACTTGGCTTTTTACCCATCAGAGGAAAAACTTCAAACACGTGGCCAGGAAGGCGGAGAAGAAAGGAAAGCAGAAACCAAACTCCACCTGGGGCAGAGAACAAGAGGGTGGGCTCTTCTGCTGACTCCACCTCTGCTCCAGGGGCCCAGGCAACAGGGCCCTCTCCCAGGTGACTTTCAACCATGGATACAGCCTCTGTCACCAGACCCCATCCCCCCAATCTAGTGCTCCCCAGGAAGGGGCGGCAGCGGAGAGGAAGCTGCCTCGCGGCTAAAGGCCATCGTCGTGGAGTGGACAATCCCCCTCCCTAACCTGCACCCCAGCCACAGTTCAGGGCCATCTGGGTCAGGTAGCACTCAAGAGGACCAGACTCTGCTGCACGGGGCTGCTGGGATTCCTCCACCGGGGCAGGGGACAGCTAGGAAGGGCAGGAGGAAGCCCCGGTGAGGGGGCAGTCAGTGCCAATGCGGGGACTGCTGCAAAAGGCTTGGAGCTCTGGCCTCCCCGCAGAGGCGAATGCTCGTTCACTTCCCGTAGGCACAGTTGTGGTCAGGCTGGGGTCTCAGACCGTGTTCCCTGCTGCTCTTAAGGACAGTAATTGTCCTCAGCCGTGACACCACACCAGGTACTGGGGATGCAGAGCAGGGGAGAAAGCCCATTTCTTGCTCACTCTTGTGGGTGCTTATCATTTCTACCCCGCTGCACCCTGACCAGAAGCTCACTCCTTCAGCCTCCCTGCCCCCTGCAGCCCCCCCACCCCCTCACCCCCACAGGGCCAGTTTGCCCTCTGACATCCATTCTCTCCCAGGCCCGCCCTCACCTCCTCTGGGGTGGTTTCCCACCCTGAGCTCACTGAGGCCCCGACCTCCCCCCGGCACTCCCCCAGCCCGCAGTACTGGTCCCCAGCCCACCCCAGGGGAGTTTTGTCACTACAGCGACATCAGGGCACCGGGGAAGGAAGAAGAGACTGCAGGGAGAGCCTCTCAGTCATCTAAACATCAAATTTGGTTGTCCACGATCTGCTCCTCTCCCACGCTCTGTTCCTCTCCTAGGCTGGCTGACCCCTCTGGCCAGGCCGGCTCCATGAAGCATCTTGTGAAGCCTTGCTGGCTTCCCCAGGCAAAACCGATTGTCCCCCTCTGATCCTCACTTACACTGGTTCACAGCCTGGTCACTGCCATACGCCACACCGTGCTAAACTCCAGGCACATCCGTCTCCCTGGCCAGAGCAGCTGCTCTCTCTCCAGCCTCCTCTTAGGCTCCTGTCCCCACCGGGGGCTTTCTGCTGAGGGTTCCTAGACAGACCCCCCGCTTTGCTGAGCCAGTCCATGGAGCTGCCCTTCCAATCCTGCTGCTCTGACCCATCTCGAGCATCACCTCTGTGAACTCTTCCCGGAACCCACCGGCCTCTCCTTGTCTGCAGAACACTCGGACCCCTAAGAAATGTGTATCACATGCTCTCATTTTAAATTGTTTTCAGGTCTGTCCTCTGCAGAAATCTTAGTCCTATTCACCTCTGTGGTGACAACATTCATGTCTAATAAGGGCTTCCCTTGCTGATGATGAGTGTGATGTGGGGTGGGGTGAGGTGGGGTGCAAGAGGCCCAGATGTGCTGCTGGGCCAGGTCTGGGAAGCAGGGCCTTGGGTGCCACGGTAGGGGGCATGCAGGGGGATAAGAAATGGGATGGCTCGCTTTCCTGCCCCCTTGCTGATCAGATGCGCCTCCCTTGGGCTTCTTTTACAGTTTCACACTAGACCCACCAGGAGGCAAGTGTTCAGAGAAATTAACACCCAGATATGGGGCTTGCAGTGTTGCCAAGCAGGGCGGTCTCTTTCCCAGGTGACTGGACCAGGTTACCCTGAGGACATTCCACGTGGAGAAGGGGTGGGGGGTGCCGTGTGTGAAGATGTGCCTGATGGACGCCAGTGTGTGGAGGGGAGCCCAGCTCTTTCTATGAGGCCTGGGGTGGAGGCCACAGGGAGGCAGACAGTGATCATAAGTATCTGGTAGTGGACCCAGTTCTCCGCCATGGGTGTGTACAGTCATCGGCGCGGGCCTCTTTGGAGAGGAGAGGCAGTCTACGTGAATTCAAAGTTCATTCTGACCCTGCCTACTTGGGGGCTGAGGTGGGGCCTCTGTGGATAATTCCAGCTAGATGATTCTTTATGGAGTTGACTTGAAAGTTGATGGCTGGATTGTCAGTGTTCTTACAGCCTAGACTGTCAGAGCCAAAGAAGAGACTCTAGGAAAGGTCTGGAATCCAACCCTGGAGGAAACCGTCCCTTGCAGGCAATCAGTGACTGCACGCCCACTCAGCGATGGCAGAGTTGGAAGTAGGACCAGGGCCCTGCTACCACACCACTAAGATGAGAACATGCATTTCCTGACATACAGTCTGCGAACGTCTTGCAGGGCTGGGCGCATGAATGTGCCTGGCCACCAGAATTCATGTAACACCTCACTCTGCTACACGTAATGACCAAGGAGTGTCTCAGACCATCCCACCCGAGATCAGCTGAGGTCCCCTTGAGTGGAAAGACTGGGGCCATGCAAGCAGCAGTCTAGAGCTTGAAAGAGCCAAAGAAAGGAAATGTTTCAAGGGAGCAAAGACAAATAAAGACCAAGAAGCAGCTCCCTTTTCTTCTCTCCGCCCTCAGCCTGAATGTTGCCTTTGGTTCAATGCCTGTTTGGGATTTGTGCAAAAATTTGCCAGATGACTCCAAATTCCACTGGATGGAGGGTAGGAGGCAACTCTGGCAGTCGGGAGGAAATGGTTCTGGAGCTGCTTTGTGAACCATGGAACTGAGACAGCGCATCCCGTCTGGACACCTGAAGGACCCAGTTTTTGAACCTGCGGCTGCCAGCCTGACTGGGTGCCACAGAGAGAACTGTGCTCTCAAGGCCACGCTTGGCTAAACACCTCACAGGTCCTCAGGGGTGGCAACAAGGAATCCTAGCCTACAGTTATTCCTTTGGTGTTTTACAGGTTTTAAAGCACATTCCCATATTATAAGTCTCCTCTTCACCATGGATGATGAGCAAGGAGAAAAAAAGCCTCCCTCTGCAGATGGTGAGATTGACACATGCGCACTCAGTTCTGGGGTGGGGCAGAAAGATGCCAGGTGGACCTGCGTCTCAGTGCCACCCCGTGTCCCCTTTCCCCTAAGGACAGCCACAGCCCCAGTGTTCAAAGGAAACTGCTTTGCCCGCTTTTGTCCCTCTGAGTAATCACTATGCTTCCCACCAAAATCTCCAACCCATTTCCGGTCCCCGCCCCAGGCAGGAGGCTGCTGTCCCCACTCCTCAACCAGAGCTTGCCCCTCGGGCCCCCAGACCAAGTAGTGAGCATGTTCAGTGGAAATGCTCCTCAGCCCAGCGGGGATCAATACATCAATAGAAATGTCAGGCCGAACATAAACAGAGGGAGGGTGAGGGGGCCAGGGGCAGGGGGCTGAGTGGGCTCTGGCAGGCAAAGAGCCAGACAGCCCTGTCTGGGGAGCAGCTGAGCTCCATCCAGGAAGCACCTCACCTGCATTGTCAACAAAGAGAGAAAGACTCATGAATTCAGGCCCCACTAATTAGGAACCCGCCATGCCTGAGATCCAGCACAGAGGCAAGTTTGCCTCTATTCTAGGTCTGGGGAGAAGGGTCTGCAGAGCTTGCTGAGCTGGGTCCCCCGCAGGCAGGCCTTCCCACTTTGACCTCACAGGCCCACCGCATGTGATTTCGAGCCATTCCCTTCTTGGGGTCATCTTTGTCTTGTGTCACTTACCAGATTCTAAGTTCCATGAGGACAGAGAATGGGACAGGGAGCCCCAGGAGCCCCAGGAGCCACCCCCCACCCCCCGCCCTCTCTGCCCAGCACACCGTGCCACTGTGCCGCAAGCACCCAGCAAAAAGCCAGGGCCCCGCCTTGGCTGACTGGGAGCAGCCCAGCCAGGCAGCAGTCAAGCAGGGAAGGAATGAGTCAGAACTCCTTGGCTTCAAGCAGGCCAGCAGTTCTCGTGGAGATGAGTGATGGGAGCCACCTGTGGCTTGAAGCAGCCGTGGTCCATCTCCAAAGGCATCCACCTGGAGAGGCATCTGCCTGCTGCCCACACTGCCAGAGGAGCACCTGGGATGACCCTGGATGGTCCTGTTTGCAGAGCTTCAGGGGATGGAAAGGAACAGGCAACTTGTCAGGATGCCAAATAACCAGTCGGCTGGAAACTCCAGAGAGTTCATTTCTGGGATCGGCCACAGAAACCCCTGTCCTTCCCCTTGGAGAGTTTGGAAAAATATGCCCAGACCAAGGAGAAATGGTTTGGGCGTTTCCTATAGCACAGCTCCTCTGTGGAGGTGGATGGATTTTGGGGGGATTCTCCCTCATGCATCCTTTGATCATGTTTTTTAAAGGAAACAGGAGGAAGCTGACAGGCCTGGTGAACATCCTAGGGTTTATTAAACATGGCAGGGCTTTTTCAAAGAGGTCACCGCACTGCTAATTTTCATTTCTCTGGGAAGTGCCCCTGGTCCCCAAATTCCCTGAGTAAAATTACTTTAAAACTTGATTCCTTTATAACTGTTACCTTGCTATGTCAACCCACTCAAGGAACAGAAGTTTTGTGAGGGAGGCAGGGTGCAGAGTGAGAGAGAGGAAAGAGAAGCAATTCTTGGAGACCGGCAGCGCAGGGTTGGACACCCAAGAGTTCAGCATTCCGCGGGAGCGGGGACTTGTGTGTCTGCAGAACAAGGGGAGGCTGCTACCCCGAGCCCCTGGTGGTGGCATCTGCACACACCCCTGAAAAATCACTTTGGAAATTCTGTGCTCTGGGTTGACAAAGAATTGTCCCCTTAAGTACTAACTGATTCAAGGGTTCGTTGGGTTAAATAAGGGGAACCAGCTAGGCAGAAGAATCTGGGGTTCTTTTTTTTAAAGCTTTTTTTTTTTTTTTTTTTTTTTT
>NW_006787800.1:2300429-2308110 GCF_000442215.2 Lipotes vexillifer
GCTCCGCGGCATGTGGGATCCTCCCGGACCGGGGGCATGAACCTGCGTCCCCTGCATCAGCAGGTGGACTCTCAACCACTGCGCCACCAGGGAAGCCCCGAATCTGGGCTTCTTGGGATGGATTGGGAAGTTATCACTGGAGAGAGGTTTAGGGCAGTTGCTGCCCAAGCCTGGTACCTAGAAGGTCTTCAGGAACTCAGGGATGCCTGTGGGCAGCTGCCGGGCTGAGAAGCCTCAACCAGAGCCAACAGGCCCCTTGCTAAGGAGGCTGGGGTCCTTGCAGACACCCATTCTTAAGAATGAGTGGGGTTCAGGACAATTTGAGCTTCAGGTAGGTAGGCCGGGTAGAGAGCAGGGCTCAGAGCCGATGGCCTCCTTCCTCCTCTGAGGGATCATGGGGAAGAGGGTGAGTAAAAAGAAAGGATGGGGGGGGGTGGCTCTTGGGGGGTTACTCTGGATCGGTGACCCTCAGGTTCTCCACATTGGCCTCAGGTGGGGTTGCATTTGCTTTCTTTAAGTTTTAGACTTGCCTTGGTGGGGAGGTACGCAAGAAGGTGCAGGTCCCTGATGTGGCAGGGATACGGAGACAGCAAGAGGCCTGGGGAAGGACCATAATGGCCTCAAGACTGATGGTGGCTGGGTCGGGCCGGTTGGTGACCTCTTCACTCAGCCAATGATGGTTACAGCATCCTACAACTCAAGGGCTTGGAGATTTACAAAGTCCCATCACATCCATTACCTCACTGGAGCTTTCCAAGGGTACTTTGAGATGGGCAAGGAGAGGCAACTGGGTCTCCGAGAGGTGACTTCTCCAAAGAGATGTCACGTGATGGATTAGTGATGGAGTCAGCGCTAGACTCCACGCTCAGAGTTCTCGTTTCTGGCCCTTTGCCCTCCTGCCCACCCCACCTCTACCCAGCTGCAAAGGGCTGGTCCCATGGGGAGTCTCCAAGTCACCCCAAGGGAGAGTCAGTAGAATGAGAGGCAGTCCAGCACTCTCTCTGCTTCTGGTCACCTCCCTCCACATTCAGGCACTTTGCAAATCCACCCTGGAAGGATGCGACAGGGGCACTGTTGCTGGCTGCTACGTGGGACAAGAAGTGTTCCCACTCATCAGAACACTTAGAACAATTCACAGCTGGCAGTAAGTGGGGAGAGGGCTGCCTGAGCCCCTTGGGGTACCTGGTTAGCCCTTGTGGAAATCCAACAGAGCCTCTAGGATCAGGGGCTGCCCAGGGGCTCCACCAACTCAGTGACCTGTGGGTGATCCAAATCCATGGGGGCGTGGCGGGCAAGGCAGAGAAGCAGCCTGCCCCACTGCAGCCTGTAGGATCTGCCATCAGGGAGGTTGGCTGGCCTCCCACTGGGGCTGCCCCAGTCCACTGTGAGGCTCAATGGCGGTTAAAGTGGATGCTCCCTGGGCCTGGGCTCTGGCCTCCGGGTCTTTCTGGGTGGGGAGAACATTGGAAGTGGAGAAGAGCCTTCACTTAGATCTTGAAATTCAAGTCTTCTGTTCCTGGCAAGGAAAATAGGGTGGATTTGAAAAAAACTTTGATCTTGAAATAGGTAGTCCTGGGTCCAGGCCTTGGATTTGCCACTGACTAGCTGCGTGTCCTTGAGCCAGTCCTTTGATATCTCTATAAAAGGCCCCTCACAGAGCATCTGTAAGGATCAAATGAGGTGATGGGTGGGAAAGCGCGTTGCCATCTGTCAGGTGCTGTACCAGGAAGCGGGCTTTATTGTCGGGATTTGGGGGCCGGGGGGGAGGGGTTGGATGCTATGGGGGAGGGACAGGGGCTCTTCAAAATGTGGGGGCTTCCGAGGTGGGCAGGAAATGCTCAGCGTGGTTAAAGGACCACTGAGCAGAGAGAAATGAACCGTCACAGGCTGCTCGGCTTCCCCTGATCTTTTTACTGCACATCATAAATTATCATCCTGTTTTCTTCTCATTTTATAGCCTCTTCCAGGCCATTTCTGGCAACTTACTCTCTGCTCTGGGCCAATGGTATTAGAAACAGTTTCCTGCTTCTTATCTTTCTCTGTCAACACCTCAAATTCCTGGTAACTGACCCAGTAACTGGGAGGCTTCTGTGACCACCTGTTAGTTGGCTAGGGAAGCATCGGTGCTGGTTGCTGCAGGTGACACCAAAGTTGGGCAGCCTACTGCCTGCCCTAGAGCAGCTTGGATGAGCCAGAGGAAAGTAATGTTCTGATTCCACGCTGTGTGCTTGGGCTTGTCAAGCCTGCTTCCGGAAGAGAGAGGCTCTCCGCCGGGAACCTGGGCAGTTGTCTGATGAAGACAAAGCCTTCAGGGGAGTCAGCTTCCTCTCAGCCTTTTTGTATTTGGAAGAAAAGTGTTAGGAAGACCTCCACCATACTTTCCATTGTCAGCATCCAGTGGTTCTACCACTGTGAGAAGCTGGGCTGGGAGTGGGGTGAGTTGGAGGAGGGTCCTGACCTTGCATTTGACTTTGTGGGACTAGTCCCGGTTCTACTGCTGGTTAGTGGCCCTACGTAAGTCTCTCCCTCTCACTGGGGGCCGGTTTCCTCATCTGTAAGTCAAGAGGACAAAGCAGATGCCTTCCCGAGTTCCTTCCAGTGCTGCCAAGCTGTAACTCGAGAGAGGTTACTTCTCACACACAGGACACCCAAGCATTTGTTTGCAAAGTAACAGATTCACACAACAAATTAATGTACTGTCAGTGTCACGCACAACACTACTGTTTTTAAGGAAATGCTGGCTTTCAAATGAAGGCAGCGGATTAGGGAAGATTTGAATGACGCTCATGAGCCTCTGGTATAATATTTTTACTGAGTTTTTTGTATCCCGATCAAAGGAAAGGCAAAACAGCAGCTACGGTGTCTCTCCTGTCATTATTCCAACAGAGGAGAATTTTTGTTCCGTATAATTCTTGTAGTAAATTGTCACTTACCATTTTCCTGATCCATTTCTCTGGCGTGACTTTCTCATGCCATGATTTTGTGGATACGAGGTGGTAAAAGATAAAGCATCACGTTCTGAGTTTGTGATAAATGGAAGGACACGGATGGGGACCAGCATTGCAGAACTCACAGTGGTGGGGTGAGGGGGGCCTCTGGGGGGAAGGAAAGAGGGCTACTTTCTACCACACCCAATGAAAGAGGGTGGCATGGCACCAGAGAGAGGCAAGGTTGGTGTCACTCGTACCGGAAGGTATAGGGAGTGAAGGCAGGAGGGACAAGTGTAGAGAATGCAGGACTGGGTGAAGGTGATCCCTCTCTGGGCCTCGGTTTCCTCATCTGTAAAATAAGGGCATTGTACCAGGTAGGCTCCATGCTTCACCTCATTGTCCAGCTCAGAGCGGAGAGGAGGGAGGAGGGGGGTCAGGCTGGGGGTTGGGGGACGGGGAGGAGACCAGGGTGCATCAGAACGGGCTCTTCCTGGCTCAGCTGCATCTCAGAGAGAGCCCCCGATGATGGCAAGTTTGGTCGAATTTGCACTCAACCTTATTGATAAACTGATAACTGTTGAAACTGTGCTATCTGGACTTTTGTTGATAAAAAGTAGCCCCCGCCCCCCACCAAAAAATAACAGGTACAGTTTCCAAGGTGAGTCCTGGGGCTACAGAGAGCCCTCTACTCCATTCTCCGGCCAGTCGAATGCCAGAACAGTTCTTTTCAGGATCACCTTTTCAAAGTCTGTTCAAACAAATCCATATTCCCAGTTCAAGTGTAGGTCACAAAATCACACACCAACCTGTGACCCCTTAGGATACCACCTCCCTGAAAAAATAAAATACGCTAAGTGTATAATTGTGTGTGTGTGTGTGTGTTTAACATTCGGGGACATTAGAAAGAATAAGCTTTTCATTTTCTTCTTTGTTTTTACTATGTTTCCTTTGAAAAGCTTATGTGCCAGAGGCTGCAATGGTAGAAAGGAGGGGGTAGAAGTGAGACAGCGAGATGTGGTGGAGATATTTTACAATTTATCAAGATATGAATACAGGTCCCTCTGTGTTTAAATCCCCAAAGAATTCCACGCTGAGCTTCAATTAGGAAGTAATGTTCTTAAGGGCCACCCCGAAGCAAGACTACAGCTAGAAAAGAGGAATCTGAATTATTAACAGAAAGCAGGCTCAGGTGGCTCCAATGCTGGCTGAGTCTGGAGTTTGAGCCACCCCGGGGTGCAGCTTCTAGACAGACAGCGTGCCTGGGGTGCAGTGGGGGCCGGGATGGAGACTGGGGTAATGTTTCAGAAGTCGCTGGCCCCCCAGTCAGCCCCAACTCAGGAGGTGAGTTTCCTGTTGCCATGCTATGAGCCCAGCTGTAAACTTCTGGTAAAACTCTGGTTCTGCGACTTGGACCTCCCCTTCCAGCTACTTGCCTTGATTTAACCCTTCTGGGTCTGGCAAAGAATAATCTATTATAATCAAAGCCATTTTGTGTACCATCTTTCACATGTAGAGCACTTCACCCGCTCTGAGTGTGTACACACATCTTATGAGACAATGTTAATTCTGAATAGAATTAAACAGCTCATAAGCCAGTCAGCTGCATTTCCTGAGAATTCTGGAAGGAAGTTTCAAGGGCTGTGAGATCAATTCCCTTAGCCAACAGAGGGTCTGAGAGAATCCCTTTAAAAGACTGGAAAAAAAGAATAAACGGAGATCTGAAAGAATGAGCTTGCACATATACCACTGAAGGCAAATTCAACGTTTTAAATAAAATTTAACTTAGTGTGACAGGCACTGAGCTAAAGGGCTACCAGGAATGGAAAATAAGACCAAGCCCCAACTCCCGAGGGGCAAACGGTCTACCTGGGGCATCAGTCAGACTGTCTGCAAATTCACGGGACAAATCAGAGGAGGGAGCGATCAAACTACACTCCATTACGACCCTGCTTCTCCCTTGCTCGGACCCACTCATTCCTTCCCTTATCACTCTTGGCGCCCAGACCTCTTTGCGAAATCCTCCGTTCCCAGGTTTCTCCATTGTGACTTGCCGCCGGCCGCCGGTGATTATCCACAGGGACAGACCACCCATTTCTGCCTACATTCCTCCAACCCACCTTTCCTTCTTTATACAGAAAACCCCCAGGGTTCAGTCCCTCCCGTTTTCTTAGAGAGGGATCTGGCTCCACTCAAGTCTAGCAGCTAGAAGGGTGGTCTTCGTGCTTCCCACTTCCTTGCTGTATTAAGGGTTTACCTACAGAGAAATAAAGGAGTTGACTAAAATAGAAACATTCAGAAGTGATAAGATACAGGCTCTTCAAAGATTCCATCAGTTCTGGCCCCTAGTTCATAGCCTCTGATTCCCTTCTGGAGGCACCATCGACGCTCTGCCTTCTGCTTTTAACGCCAAGCGTGTACCAGCCAAGACACAGAGCTGCCCCTCTACAGAGGCTTTCCTGACCCTGTCCCTCCAGGAAGCCAGCAGAGGGCTTTAGAGGGAATCATGGTGAACTGCAAATGCTCCCTGCATTCTGAAATCCTCCTGCTGGGACCTCACCATCCCAGCTCCCCAAGCCTGGTTATCCAGTACTGATACTTGGTTAGCCCTCCCACAAGGCGGTGGCCCCTTTTCTATCATTACCAAGGTTTCTAAGGACACTCACTTTGGGGAAGTGACATAATGGAGCCAAAAGCCTGTCTTCAGGTGATCTGAACTTGGCTCTTCTGAGGAAAGAATCTGGGAGGCTGTGAATTTCCACTCTCAAAACCCAGCCTTTCTTCTCATAACTCCCCTTCTCAGCTTTGTTCACACACACACACACACACACACACACACACACACACACACACACACACACGGCAGCCCTGCCTTCACCCCCACTTCTACCAGAGACAATCTATGCTTCCTTCTAGTCTGAGACACCCTCTGGCTTCAGATATGAATGGACTACATTTACCTAATTGTCACAGGTCCTGGGGAACGTTCTCCACCTTTTCTTTACATCTCTCAGTATCTTCCCCCTTCAGACCATCACAACACACATCTGCATTTTAAAGGTAAGTCCCTCTAATTCTTGCTACTTTAAAGTCCAAGCTCTAATTAAAAATGGATTTCCCCTTCCTTCCTTCCTTCTTTCCTTCCTTCCTTCCTTCCTTCCTTCTTTCCTTCCTTCCCTCCTTCCTTCCTTCCCTCTTTTGGGTTATGCTCCCTTGCAATTTACCATGACTTTCTATGCAAGTTTGTTGTAGATGGATTGGGTGGGAGGGCAGGGAGGAAGTTACTGCAAGTGGATGGATTGGGGTCCTCAATGAAAATGTGGATGCTTACAAACTTTGTTTTAATGGATTTATGCTAACACAAATGGTATAATTTCAGAGCCACCTTTTGTTTGCCTCAAGGACTAGCCAATTCACTTTACATTTTGTAAAAGTTCTTCAGTTATTTAAAAGCAATGATGGAGGCGGGTGAGGTGGGAAGTATGTCAGAGATTGGTTGCAACCACTTTCAGTTTATTAAATTCCATTTCCTCCAGGTTCCTTCCTATTAGACGGGTTAGAAGAAAAGGAAATTATTTTCATCTTCTATCTTTTCACCTCAGTTTCCATCTCCTCACCTGGAGTTGGGACCTAAGTGAGGCAGAAGGGCAGGGAGGGAGGGAGGGGCTCCAGGGAGGAGGCCTGACTGACTATCCAAGACTCTGTCTGGAACAGAATATGGTGGGAAACGCAGCCCACCCACTCCCTGAGGGAGGAGGCGGCTGGTGGAGAAACTCTGAGGCCTGTATTTTTTTTCTTGAGGGAGCTAAGAAGATCCTTTGACCTCAAGGAGGATGGGGAGGAACTGGAGGGTTCAGAGAGGAGTGGGGCTGGAAGGTGCCCCAAATTCTGGGCAGGGCTCTCAGTCTAACTGGGTGAGATGCAAACACTAGAGCTCGGGCAGACCTTACACCCACCTCTCTCCTGCTCAAAGGTCTTGGCCTTGGCACTGTCCATGCCTTCTCAAGGCCAAAGACTTGGGAAGATAACGTCTACAGGTCCCCTTCCCAGCCCCACCCCACCCCCCAAAAAAGTTGTTTCTGACCCTAGGGACAAATCTGGTGGAACAAGATATCTGGATTAGCTGGGACCTTCCACAGCGATCCTCAATCGCTTCTATTCCGCTCAATCTGAGGCTCTTTAGAGAGTGCACGCAATGCGACGTTCTCTAAATCACAGGGAGTACAGCTCACTCTGATGACAGGACAGGATATTTGAAATCAGGATGTCTCGGGAAACCCTCTAAGTTGGTCTTCACCCCCGGGCCCAGGAGTCCAGAGAGGCAGAGGTCCCCAGAGCCCCATCCCCGGGGAATCTGGCAATCCCTGAGCCAGTGACCGGTGGTAGGGCGGGCCTGGGGAGTGTGGCGCGGGGCGGGGCGAGGCGGGGAGCGGGGCGGGGCGAGGCAGGGCGCGGGGCGGGGCACTGCCGGCTCCACCCCCGGGTGGGGGAGCTCTGGGCGGCGCTGGCCGTTGGAGGCGGGCAGGGGCGGGGCGTTGAGGGAAGCCCCTCCTCACCCCGCCCCGCGCGGAGGCTTCGGGGTAACTGTCATCCCCAACGTCTTCCTCAGTCCTGCCGCGCGGCAGAGCCACCCAGAGCTCCCTGAGGGCGAAAGCGGGTCTTGACCAGCAGAAGGGTCCGAGGATGGGGTGCGGGAGGAAGCGTGGATGGGGGGGCGCCTTCCTGGAGGCTGGGGAGCCGGGAGAGAGACCCCC
>NW_006787800.1:2308120-2321426 GCF_000442215.2 Lipotes vexillifer
TTCTCGGTTCGCGGCCCACCTTGGTCCCAGAGGGAGAGGACCATCCATCTGCTGTGCCCTGGGCGGGTCGCGGGCCGTCAGTCCTGCTGCTGCCAGGAGCGTCTGTTCTTGCTCACTGCCTGGTCCCAAAGCAGGCGAAGGGCAACGCTGGAACTAAAGGGGCTTGTGGGCTTCTGAGCGGAGGGGAGGCATTGCAGGGGCGTCAAGTTAGATGGAGTATGTTGGGGTGGAGGCCGCTCACCATAGAGGTGCAGGATTTGGACCCCAAATGGAAAGCAAGCAACTGTACCCCTCCAACGGGTCACAACACTGTGGGGAGCTCTGGGGGGCCGGGATCTGCAAACTTTATCCCTTTTAAAGTTGCACTTAGCAGTCTGTGTAGCCCAGCCTACAACTTGGTTCCTGTGAAGTGAGCTTGCTGGGACTGCCTCTGCAGGGGCAACTGTGGGCATCCTGAAGAAATGCTGGCATGGAGGGGCTGTGGGGAGAGGCAGAGAGGAGCATGTGTGCAGGGAATAGGCTGGAGCATGCTCTTACAGAGCAGGAGTCAGTGGCAGCTCCAGCAGACAGGCCCTCGGGGTGGGAAAGGTGGAAACCTGATGGACTTCAATCAGCTGACAACATGGGCAAACTCCAAGGTTATTACATGAGGACCGGGTGGGATGTCATGGTGTAAAAGGCTGAGGAGGGCTTGAAGGGAAGAGGGTGAGGCAGTGCTCCAGGTCACCCAGCACCAGACATCTCATCAGCTTTTTGCTAAGAGTCAGCTATCTTTGGAAGACATGTCCTGACCGCGGAATCCTGTTTGTCAGCAAAATGGAGGAAGAGGGGAAGTTTGGGGCCTTACCAGGCTCCCTATATTAAGAGCCTCAGAGAAATATCTTTGTTTCACAGATTAATCCAGAGTACAGGAAAATCTTTGAGCCTGACCCTGAGTTCCAAAGGTTCTGGGTATCCAGGCCTTGAATCCAGCAGGCATGAGTGTTCGCATCTTAGTTTTTCCATCATGAACCTCTGGAAAGGAGCTCTTTCCATCCCAATATTCTCTCTTCTGGCTAGAACCCAGAGGCGATAACTGTCTCACGACAGCCTCCCTGGGGAGAAAGTGAAGGGCATGGGGATGGCTTCGGAGTAAACTTCCATCCTCAGGTTCTGGGAGGATCACAAGGCGTCAGGCCAGGATTCAGGTTAGCTGTGGTTCAAGACTTTGCCTGTGTGGCATATGTGGATATGTGCAAGGTCACCGAGGCGAGGCTATCCCCTTATATTCGTCTGATTTTCCAACCTGAGGCAGACTCCCTGGTGGCCTCATTCACCCCTGGGCCCCTGCGGCCGAAGCACTGAACTGGCACAGGGTTGGCATTGGCGATGCACATCCTTAACCGTATTTTGAAGGCCCAAACCATAGGCACGTTTATAAGGTCCGCAGCAGCAGCAGGGTGGGGAGGCACTGGGGAGCTGATTGAAATCACTTGAAGTACCCAGGGAGGAAGCTCAACGTGAGCTTTAACTACTGGAGAATGGAGCCTGAGCAGGGGCCTCCTTTGCTCACGCTTGTAGATAACTTGGATGTGCCTTCCGGAAATGTATAAGAGCCAGTAGGAAGTTCCCTTCCCACTGGGCCGTGAAGGATTTCTGGGTGGACACTGGATTATCTAAGAGCCATGGCAGTAAATCCCCCAAGGTACCTTCCTACTCCCTAAAAAATGCATGGAGATTATATATTCTTGCCTGCCCGATCAGCCTGGGCTAACTTCCTACAGACAGGAGCCAAGGAAGCCCTGGGCCTGCCTGCCCAAAGAGATCAGGGTTGAAAGGGAAATGTCTCTGAGGTGGGTGACAAATGAAATGGTCCTGACACTGGGCGGAATCTCAGAGTTGGGAAGGAACTGAAGGCCCTGTACCCTTGCTGGTGACTTGAGTCTCCAGCTTCAGCGTCCACCCCATTGTGCTCTCTGGAGTTGCCCCATCCCCAGGGGTGACAGGCCATCCTCTCCTGTATGCTATGCTGCTTTCTGCTTGGCGCTAACCTTTGGTCCCCAAAGCCCAGGAAACACAGCCCCCACAAGAACATCCCCAAAAGGTCCCGAGACAGCTTGCTGCTCCAGGAACGTAGGGGCTCATGTGTGCCATGAGGGCTTTAAAGGCTACGAAGTGGGAGATTCTCAGATGTGGATCAGGGCTACAGGCCCCGGTTGTCATCACATGCCACACATAAAGGTTGTGTTACTATGAGTGATTTCCAGACCCTCTTCCGAGGCAAACTCCCTCACCTGCTCTGCAGAGTTCACTGTGGAGACATGGGGACTCAATAGGCTTGCCCTGGCTCAGCGTAGCCCCAGCCCTTGGGGCTCAGGCCCAGGCCCCCACAGGGACAGTGGTTTCCCACTTTGCCCACATAGAGGCGCCTCAAAAGATGAGCTCACTCACGAGAAGAGCAGATAACAGCAGGATTAGGCCTCCAGAAAACTGAGAACTATCAGAGAATTCTGGACAGTAGTCCCTGCCAGGATCTGCGCTGGGGCTGGGAGCAGCATCTTATCTCGCAGGGACCCCTGCAAGTGGCTAGTGACAACTATCAAATACTAGACAAGGCAAAGGGAGACTGTCATGTCTGGGGTCATAGTCATGGTTCCTTCTAGACTTTAGCCATAGGCAGAGCCCCCAGCCCCAGCCCCTTGCAGCTCTGCCTGGGAAGAAGCAGGGATGCTCATTTCTCTCCTCAGCTCCAGGATCACAAGTCCCTTTTTGGGGAGGCAAAATAAAGTACATGATGGCTCCTTACCTGTGCGTGAGGTCAAATGGAAGCTGGGTGTCAGCTACTTGAAACGGATTACTTTTGTTTATGTGGTCATTGTATGTCCCCTGGGCCCAAGACATCCCTCCTTGGCCCAACGTCTCCAGTTACTGCAGAGTTTTCCTCCTTCCCTGGATACGTGTCTCTAATATTTACAGTGGGGCCCACAGATGAACGTTAGCCACAAATATAAGACAGTGAGGAATTCACCTAAAAACGTGGTCTTGAGACAGTGATACCACTGAGGGTCCAGGCAGAAGCAAAGCAAATCTTCCCTTGGGCCCCTCCTCTCCCAGGCCTTCCAAGTAAAGGTGGACTCTCAGGAGGAGATGCTCTCACCTTAGACTATAGAACCACCAGTGAATTCTGGACCATGGCTCTAGGTGGGATTAGTGTTGGGGAGATGGGAAGATTAGTAATGGGGCAGAGGGGCTCACCCGGCCATGATTTACCTGCCGCTGCTCCCTGCACCTGCCCTTCAGACCGTCTGTCTGCTGCTGCAGAGCCCCTGAGGCCAGAGGGCAGCTGCTGGAGGATGAAATGGGGCCCTGGTGGACCTGGGAATCCCTGTGGACTTCCAAAACACCTCAGTTTCTCACCAGCCAGGAGCAATTCCAGATCCAGGGTGGCCCCAAGCTCGGGGCTGGCAGATGTCAGGGAAGAGGAGGTTGCTGCGGGAGAGCTCGCCTTTCCTTCCTTCACCCTGATTGGGCAGAAAAACATGAGGTACAGGCTTGACCACCTCCTGCGCTGTAAATTCTTGTGGAGCGCAGGGCCTTTGACTGTTTGGATCATTTATCACCACACCCTGACCCCCAAATGCTTTAAGGTGCCCCAGTGCTTAGCCGGCCCACCCCCAAGGTTGCTGTGGATTTAGGGCTGGAGGGGCAAGTGCTCCCCAGCTTCCCCCAACTGCCCCCGTGAGGATAGCCCTGTGGGGAGACACACACGGGGTCGTTTAGTCCTGCAGCCCTTGTTTGGATTTTCAGGTACTTCTTGATCCCAAATATGTTTTAATGGCCTAGCCTGGGAAAACTTGGCTGGAAGCCTGGCATGACAGCGCCCACATCTCACTGAGTAATCATTTGGTCCAAGCCAAGGATCGAGGTTCATCTTTTCCGGTTGGAGAGGGAAGGACAGATGACAATTCTTTCTTCAGATCAAATTAGAATCCCAATAGGAGGAGACACCTTGGCTGGGATAGGGGAAATGAAAGATCAGGCAGCAGGCTGGAGGCAAGCTGGAAATACTCACGGCACAGGGCGGTAGGAGCACAGACTTCCAGGGCCAGGGAAATCTGCAGTTTGGTTTGTAGTAAATACGTAAGGCTCTTCAAATAAATTGATTAGCCAAGGATGTCCACTCAACACTCTTTAAACTCTCACATCTGTTCCCAATAAATGATTCACATAGTAGATATTAATTAGAAGGCTTGGGAGGGGGGGATGGCAGCTTAAGAACTGCACTGAGATGCCTTTCTGCCAAGAAATGTGCACTAAAACCCGCACCCTGATGTGGAGGAGAAAGTGCTGTGACGGTGCGCCTCCCGCTTCGGTCCCTTAGTCACCCCGCCCTGCCCCCAGCCTCCCACCGGCCCCACAGAAAAGCCCCTGGAGATAGCTGCTCCAGCACAGCTGGCCACTGCCCACAGCCACAAGAGGGCTGTCCGTGGACTCCTAGAACAATAGGCGGTGGAAGACAGTGCCCTCCCCACCCACTCCATCACACATGCCTGCCCCCGCCAGCAGGCAGACGACTATTTGCCTGGGAAAACACCATGTCCTGAATGCAGCCTGGAGGCTCTGCTCGAGCCCTCCTCACCTGGGCCCTCAGACACACACACCCCTCTGACGATGGGCAGAAGTCAGGGGTCAGCGATGGGAAGATCTTAGACCAAACCTGAGGAGACACTCCCCTCCCAACTTGGTGTTCTGGGGGTTCCAAGTCCCTTGCCTCCTTTTCTCAGCAGTTTCCTTTGGAGTTTTGGCGTTTTTAGCAGATCGTCATTGTTTTCAACTTTGGAAGGAGCAGGGCTTCTGGGGAGCCCATCGGGGGCCTTGCATTTACATGCCTGGACAGAGTGGATGGCTGACTGCTCTGGACTGGGCAGCCCAGTTCCTGTTTCCATGGAGTAGGAGGGGTGATGCTCTCGCCAGGCCTGGTCAGTGGGCAGAGAGAAGTGAGTTCATCATACCTTCTCTGAATAGTTTGCAGCTCACTGAGACCAGCTGGGAATTGAAAGGATGCCCAGGAAAAGTACTTTACACCCTCTGATATCTACTCTCATCAAATATTGGAAGAGTTTCTTAAAGACTGGAGTAGGGGAGCTGCCGGAACTGGCCTGGGCCCTGCACCCATAAGCAGGTGCTACCCTTGTGGGAGAAGTGTTCCCAAGGTTTTGTGGGTGAAATGGGGTCACTGAGGGCTATCTCCACTAGCACACTTCAGCCCATTTCGACCCTAAGCCAGCACGCGGCCTGGGCCAGGAGGCAGCAACACCTGGACGGGGGCCCAAACGGCAGGTGCGAGAACTCTGGTGGGAGCCACGTGGCTGCCCAGGTGAAAGGAGTCCAGAAATCACCCACACACCTTTTTCCCCATGAATTAATTGAGCGTTTAATTCCTGAAAGCTTTGGTCTCCTGAACGGCTTAGCTCCATTTTTGTTTCAGAATCTCTCAGTGCTGTTATTGCAATAAACATTTGCCTTCTCATCAGAGGTCTTTGAAATGGAGTGGAATTGGGCTCTTTATCCATACTTTCAGAACCAAAATCCAGAAAGGAGGGTTGGTCTCCCAGATAGGTGCGTCCCTCCTGGAGATTCCCCTCTTTCCCACAAGGTCAAAGTTAGAGACCCAGCCCTTGGCGGATGCTTTCGACTCTGAAGGCAAGGTTTAGTGGTTGATAATCAGTGTGGACAGTGCGAGGGTCAACTCAAGTGATGTCACACTGGGCTTGCTAATGTGTATAGGGCTGCTGTGGAATGGGGGTGGCCTATTTCTTGGAGAACTTTTAAGTCCTCACACCATGGGTCTCAGCTGCAGACAAGGGGGTGGGATGGCCAGGGAAGGAGGCTGCACCTTGGCATTTCTTGTGTTAGTTGAGGGACAGCTCGAGGCATCAAATACAGGATTGACCAGCTGCTGTGAAAAGGAGAAGGGCCACCCTAATGTATTTCAAAATTCAGTGGAGGTGTTGGGGAGGAGGGCTAATCTCTTGAGGGATAGAGGCAGGGCATCCCTTCTATGGAGACAAGGAGGCAGTCCCTTGGCTGGAGGTCAGTGTGGCCTCTCTGGGCAGATAATGGATGGTTCTTGGGTGAAAGGCTGAGGGGCAGCTGGGGTGGGGCTCCAGACCCTATGCCACCTGTTCTGTTGTTTAGGATG
The DNA here is from genome assembly GCF_000442215.2 of Lipotes vexillifer. Lineage (NCBI taxonomy): Eukaryota > Metazoa > Chordata > Mammalia > Artiodactyla > Lipotidae > Lipotes > Lipotes vexillifer. The sequence continues at coordinate 2,314,302 of NW_006787800.1, forward strand.
GTGCCCGTAGGATCCTCTGAGTGGTCAGTGGTCAGACCACCATTTGGAGAGGTTTAAGTTAGATGGATGATGAGGCCGGGGGTCAATGGCCAAGTTAAGTGGCTTTCTTTTCTGTGCAGGGGTCAGCATTTCTTAGCCTCTTTTGAGAGGTGCCCAGATTCCAAGAGGAGGAAATACCAGTGAATGAAAAACCAGAAACTGTCCACACACCCAGTGAGAAAGCATGGCCTGGCACAGATCCACAGAGATGGCAAGAGCACGTTCTGGGGGCCAGAGGTGGGCTTGGCAGAACAGAAGAGTAGACTGATTGGTCAAAAGCCAACCTACACTGCCCACCCTTGCTTCGGTCCAGATTCTAACTTTCTCTCCCCAGTGACTTGTATAGGGAGGTTTAGAGCATCCAGCTGAGGGAATTGGGTTGCGTCTGCAAAGGCAGAGTATAGGGATGGAACCAGGATAATCACTGAAAGGCAGGGCAGAGACCTCTGCTTCCTGCTTCTCCCGCATCAGTGCATCCTGAATCCGAGGTCCCGTGGTCTGAGAGGGAAAAGCAGGGGAAACAAGTGTTTTCCTGTTATTTCCTGTGGCTAGAAATGCAGGTGAGGTCAAGAGCGGGAATCTCACAAAGCACACATCTTATAAAAAAGCCCACTGCCTGCCTCTCTACCCGCAAGGCTTCCCGAGCCCTCAGGTAAATATCAGACTGCCCTCTCTTCTGGAGGTCCCTGGAATGCCTTACTCCGCCTCTGGCCAGGCCTTCTGTTCCAGTGCAGAGAGCTCTTCGCTGACCTGCTTCACCTTCTCAAAGGCTGCCCATCATTCAGATCTCAGTTCCAATGTCATTCCCTGGGGAGCATCTTCCCCGGGCCCCCTGGACCCGGCAGCCATCAGGGACATCTCCATGAGCCACCCTCTTGTGGCATTTGGCACACTTTGAAATCATACATTTATTTGTGTGATTATTTGATTAATGTTCCTCTTCCCGCCAAGACTGGCCTTGCCTGGTTCTGCTCACCATTTTCCCCAGCCTCTCTTGCCACGCCCCAGCACTTAATAGGTACTCAATAAATATTTGTAGAATGTATGAATGGAAGGGGCAACCTGAGTTCTTTTCCTCACACTCACCTGTGCAACCCTCATTCATTGGGCAGTTCACCTAAATGGCTTGGCTGCCCGGCTCCATAAGGTACATGTAAAGAAAGGGGTCTGGAGCTGCAGTGAGGCGGTTAAAGGCCCATCTGAGACCCATTAGCAGAAAGATGATACAGGAGGCCATTCAGGAAACAAACGGAGAAATTCAGGAAACAACTTTCAAGAGGTCAGCAGAGGAAGATGGGCCAGTGTGGAGGGGCAGGGGAGGATTGAGGAGTAGAAGAAATTCAACTGCAGAGTTTGAAGACGGAAGTGGGGGGCGGGGCCATTGCCGCAGAAGCCAGGAAGTCCCGCCTAGGCCTGAGCAGAAGCTGCCCTGCGCTGTGGGTGGGCAGGGGAGCTGGGACAGACTGGTTGCAGGGCCGTTTGAAACATAAAAAGCAGTTCCACTTTGGGGGCCCTCCCCAGCAGAGATACTTGAGTAACTTTGTGAGGACCTACATGCAGGGATAGTTGTGGCAGTGTTGTAATGTTAAAAAAGTCATTAATTGGGGAGCGGCTAAATCCACGGTACACCCGTTGGGTAGAATACAATGCAGCCTCACCAAGAGTGATGGGGATGCGACCACTGACCAGGAAATCCATTGATCCGTTCACTGAAGCTATAGAACAGTGTGTGCACTAGGATCCCATTTCTGTTTTTACAACAAACTTCTACTGTGTGCATGAAACTATGTGTGTTTGTGCATAGAAAATAGTCTGAAAGGATACAGACATACTCTACTTTTAACTTGTTTCCTCTGGAGAATGGGATTCAGGGTGGGCTAAGAGCGGAGTCACACTATTTGACTCTCTCTGTGGTATGATTTGGGTAAATATGTATTCTGTGATAAAAAGGAAAAGGAAAAGGAAAAGGAAAGGTTGTAGGGTGTGGAAGGAAGAGGGAATCCTGCACTCTGGGAGCTCAGATTCATTCGCCTCGGGGAACAAAAGCCGATGGCTTGGGTGGAGCTGGGGGGACGGATGGGCAAGCTGTCTACAGACGGCGAGGATCTTCCAGAAGTTTTCTGGGTGAGTGCCATTTTTGAAAGAGGATGCTAGCTTAAGGAAGAGGCGTGGTGGAGGGAAGGTTTATAGCTAATGGGAGGGGTTGGCGTGTTGGTGGGCTGAGGGGAGGGAGGTACGATCAGAAGTAATTTCACAGGACACTGGGGAGAGGGCTATTTGGCTGGAGGGCCAGCCTGGGGTGGACCCAAGGGCCCAAGTGGAGGAATTAGCCTGAAAGGGTGAGGAGCATGTTGGGGTGGGGGAGGGGATTTGGATGGATAACCTGAGGTTGGAGGGCCAGGGAGGGAGCTCGGAGTTGATGAGACCTTGGTTCTTATCAGGGAATTGAGAGTGGCTATGTCACGGAAAGGGAGCCGGCTGGGAGTGGGGACAGTGTCTTGAGGGCAAAGTTCTGGGAATGGGAAAAACGTGTTCGTGAACGGCCAGCTCGCTGGCGGTGGAGGAGGGCCCAGCTGCCTGGTGAATCACACCTTTGTGATGGGAACACCAGCAGTTCTGCTTTCTCTCGGCAAAGCTCAAGTGCAAGACTAGAGGAAATGAAAGTTCACGCGGTTCCGAGGCCGGGGATGGCACGAAGGGAGGGGAGTGGAGGATTTTCAATGGGTTGACCATGAGGCAGAGAAACAAGATATGGAACTGGAGACCTGCGAGTTGGGATGAGCAACTGCAGCGCTGAGCATTGGAGAGGCTGTGGAGAGCCGGCGTGGGCCCCTTGGGGGATGTCTGGGTTCGAAGTTTGGCTTTGAGGACGGGTGGAGAAGAGTGGGGACCGAGTCCCTCGGGAGTTGTTGAAACTGTTGAGGTAGGGGCAGCATTGGGGCAAAGATAAAACCCATCTGAGGCCAGAGCTTCAATTCATTCATTCAACAAATATTTATTGAGCACCTACTATGTGCCAGGCACCCTCCTAAGCCTCTCAGGAAGGTGAACGCAGGAGGCCCTGGGGCTGCTGATAGATGAAGATGGGAAGAAGAGGGTCAGGCGGTGGCAGGGGTGGGGCCGGGGGCGGGGCTCTAAGAGGAAAAGGAAGTGTCACCAAGGAAGGACTTAAAATGGTCAGGAAGATGGGGCAAGGCGCCGGGGGGCGCTGGCGGGCTTGGGATGGACAGAAGAGCAGCCTTGCTCTTTTAGAGGAGTTGGAAGAGGGGCACCATCAGGGAAAGCAGGCTTCAGATGAGGGGAAGGTTAGTGTGTTTCGTGGCTTCCTCGTTGTCCCCTGGCCGCCTTCCCCCACACGTCGGGCCTCACACAGCAGCTTGGGGCTGGAGAAAGGGGAGAGGCAAGCCTTTCCTCCAGGCCCGGGACTGTGACACTCTTCCCTGTGACTTCAGCTCCAGATTCTGGCCCCCAGCCATTGTGTGGAAGTGGAGAGAAATGGGACGTCCCGTCAAAGATACTCCTGGGAGAAGGGGGTGGGTGACACTCGTACACAGAGGGAAATGGGGCCGCACACGAGAGACGGTAACCCACCAGGTACATCTGGTTCTGCCATGTCTCAGGGGTTCCCATTAGCCAGCAAAGCTCCCTCTGATGGCTCCTGCCTGTCCTTCAGGCCACCTTGAAGCCACGGGTGGTGGGGGGAGCAGTGGGAGGAAGAGGTCTGGGGGCAGTGGTGGAGCCAGGGGTGCAAAAAGGGCCTGGAGAGAGGTGAGTGGCAATGACCTGGTGACCTGGGTTCCCTCCCGGGAATCTCGAGGAGGACACGTTTCCTTCTCCTTGAACACCCTGGCCTTGTCCGATTGTCACCTTCCAGACTGAGCTCCACTTTCTAGGGTCACCTGCTGTCACTCTGTCTCATTCCATACACTATTGACCTCGTGTTGAGCATCCTGGTCTTCATTCCCCGCTTGGGGAGTGGGCTTGGGGATCCCCAGGTGCTCGAGGTCTGCCCGTCTGCACGGCACTAGCAATCAAGTTGTGCTCTCTTAGGCTCCAGATGAAACTTCCCGGCAGGATGACCTGGGGCCTTCGACTTCCCCTGCAGGCCAAGAAGGCTCTGCTCTTGGAGGAGGGCCAATCTGAGTCTGGAATGGTCTTTCTGGAAGAGCTGGATGCAGAAGCCATCTGAGGGTGGGAGGGGAGCTGAACTCCTGGCGGACGGATGTCTTTTTCCTCCTTTTGCCCTCAGAGTCCTTGCAATGCCAGCGAGGGCTGGGACCACTTCAGCTCCGCCAGCAGGTGGTCAGGCCACTCTCCCTTCTCCTGGCTCCTGTCTCAGCAGCTGCTAATTCTGGAGAAGGAAAAACGCAGCAGCTGAGATGGGCGGGAAGGAAGGAGAAGGCAGCAGGAAGTGAGGAACGGGAACTGGAACCCTCCGGGCAGGGACACCGTCAGCCCTGAGGGGTAGAGGGGTAGGAAAGGGACCACGGCTTTTGGAAGGAAACACTGCCTTTCCACCTGCAGGTGGCCACTTGTGCGTAGCAGCAGATAATCCTAGGGGAGAATAACAGGAGAGGCCAAAAAAGCTTGCAGCTGCTTTGGTAGAGGGTCCCAGGCAGAAGAGTGGAAAAAAGAAAGTGCTGGAAACAGATTTGCTTCTGGGGTTGGTGGCATGGGACAAGGACACACATTCACCTCTACCTGCAGTTAAACCTGCTGGAGGACCCTTTGTCGGGGGGCGGGGGGAGAAGGGGCGCAGTGGTGGGAAGAGCCCCCCAACTCACCCCCTCCTCCTCTCTGCATTGCAGCCCCGTGTGCGCGCTGGCAGGTGCTGTGCCATTATAGTTCTCACGATGGCCCCCCAACCGGTGCCGGGGGATGCCCTCGGGGCCTCGGACCTGGACCAGAACTGGAGACATGGGAGCATGGCAGGGGGTCCCTCACTGCTCCCGCCAGACCACATGCCCCTCACCCCTCACCCCAACCCTTGCGCTCGTGAGCTCTGCTTTCTGCTGAGACTATCGGGCCCATGGCTGTTTGGAAACCACTCTGGTTTCTTACACAGACCAAAGCCCTTCATCTGCCTTATCTTCACCACACCCAGGAAAAGCTCATAGGCGACAATGCCTTGCACGCTACCCAGTGGCCTGGAATGTTGGAAATGCCATGCCCAGCCCCCTGCCAACTTGTGGCCCCAGAGGGGAGCGGGGGTTCCCAGTGCTCCCCCCATAACTTTTATGGGGGCTCTCTCATGCTCTCGATGTATCTAAACCCTACTTTAAATTTCTTTTCAGCTTAGAAAACTCTCCTGAAACTACCTGCTTTGCTAAATGGGTCCTTCCAGCCCCAAAGGGTGTCCTGGACCTGATCGTGTAGGATTTCGGGAACTGATCCTCGATCCCTGCTGACACATCCTTAGCGACAGGAAGACGCTACACACAGCCCAGCTCAGCCTTCTTCCTGGCACCTTTCACTGGACTAGAAAAAGCCCTATAATATGTTGCTTGAGGTAGAGTGAAGAGAGCCTCAGGCTGGCCTCAGGTGTGGAAGCTCCTGGCTTTGTGTCGGGCTCACGTGAGGTTCTGTTTTTCTTTCTGCCGACGATCCCATCGTTTCACCGGCCTCCTGTGCTCAGGGGTGCCCAGACCCTTGTCCCTATCTCAAGGCCACACTGGAGGCCATAAGTCTGTCCACCACGAAGTTCAAGTCTGCCGCCACTCACTTCCCTACTCCCTGAGCTGTGGCTCCGCAGCCCCTCCCCCTCCTGCAGCTGGGAATTTAACTATTCTCTTTTTGTGCCCCATTCCCCCCCCACACCCCTCTTACGTGAGACACAGCCCACCAAGCCTCCTCATACCACCCTACTTATCACAGTTCTCTATTCAGAAACAACCACGCTCAGTTCTTCTTTTGAGTTTTGCTTTTGGGGACCCATTCCTCTTACGCGTACAAGTATTGGACACATCTTTCTGTCTTTGATTTCTTTCCTCTCACACCCAGCCCCCAGGGGCCTGCCTGTTTCATCTATTCCTATCTGCCTCTCCTGGCTTTCTCACTTGGGCCGCACATTTTATCGCAGAGGGAGGGGGGATGGAGGTCTGGTTGACCCTGCCCCAGCCTTGCCCTAGCTCTCCTGACATTGCTTCAAGCACACAGGTCCTCTCTAGTGAGGGGTGTGATTGGTGACTGTTCCAGACAAGACGAAAACAGGATGAATGAGGGGAAGGTACGAAGGCTCCGGGAATGTCACCAGGTCCTCCCAGCTTTACTTCCTGGTCTCTACTGCAGTGTCAGGGACGGGCCTCCATTCTCATTTGATGACTCATTGGAGGGGGATGCATCACCCTGTCCCTCTTCCTTCTCATGTTCTTCTCCAGAGCCACGTTCCAGCCCCCTCCGAGGCCCCTCTGCCTCAGGCACAGGAGGCTGGCCGGAATGGACTACGGGGACATGTCCCAGTGGGGTCCAGGTGGAGGCCATGATCAGGAGGGAATGAAGGTGCAGAGAGTGGGCACTGGCTGGGGTCCCTCGGCGGGAGGCCACGGCTGACCCGGCTGCCCTCTCCAGCACACAGCTGTCCTCTCAGAGCTGCATGCTCTCCTGATGTTAGGTCTTCTATTTCTCCCTGAAGCATGTCCTAAATCCCACCAGTCACCGTCGTAGAGAGTGGGATCGCTAAGCTTTGCTCGAAGTCCCTGACGGGGCGGTGCTTCTCTCCAGTGTGGCTTCTCAGCTTCCTAGACTCACGTTTCCTTTCAGTAAACACACAGGCCTGACGCCCAGCCAGGCATTCTGATGCACCTCTTGGGTATTGCAGGAGGCCCCCAACTCACAAGATCAGGCACCGTGGATGCTCTGGAGGAACAGACTGTCATTCTGCAGCCCACCTGCCCGGTTTTACTGGGCTCTGCACGGTGTGGTTAGTATTGTGAAAACACTCGCTGGTTTCATTTTCAAATGTAAAATTCAAACCAGAATATGCTCTTACTGAAAATATGCTCTCCCTGAGATGCTGAGCCTCTTCTGGGACCTCCAGATGAAATGGCCAGAAAGGAAGCCTGAACTTGGCAGGGGCGGGGGGACGGG
>NW_006787800.1:2321442-2335865 GCF_000442215.2 Lipotes vexillifer
GGGGGGGGGCAGGGTGGGACCAGGGATGGGAGAGGTGGGGGTCCCATGGTTGGTGTTGCTGAGAGGAGGGGTCCAGGAAAGGAAATGAACCCAGAACTTAGGTGAAAGTTGGCACTTAAGAGGCAGGCCCAGGAGGAGAACCAGAGCAGGAGGATTATGAAAGGGCAGAGGTGGGGATGGAGAGAGAGGTTAGGAAAAATCACTGTCCCAGAGGTCAAGGGAAGAGTGTCGTCAGAGGGAGCACAGGTGACCACGTCAAATGCCATACAGAGGTTCCCTTTCGAAGGCCTGCGCCGTATCCTGTGGACTTAGCAAGGCTGCTAGTGAGCTCCGCTGGAGCTGCAGCTGTGGGGCGCCGTGTGGCCCCGGCAGCGGGGGAAGGGGCTGAATGAAGGTGGTTAGCAGCGGAGGAGGACATGCCCTCAGAGAGGGAGGGGCTGAGTTCCCGGACTGAGGGAGAAGACTGAGTGGAGTGAGTCCCGAGGCGGGCAGGGCGGGGGTCTCAGGCCCTGGAAGGCTCCACACACACACACCCCTCCCCCGAGATCCTGGAGGCCTTGGGAGAGAGGCAGGCAGGTGCTGTGGCATGTAGGGGGACTCTTCCCGGGTTGGGGGATTGAAAGGAGACTGAGACAGGCGGGCAAGGGCCCAAAGGTGTGAATGTTGGTGAGACACGGGGTCTAAGCAACGAAGGAAAGGAGTGAAGCCCAGATGTCAAGACCCCCCAGGGCACTCCGGGACCTGGAGCTCTCCATGAGATTGAAAATGGGGACATTTTTTATAACAACTATTTGTTTAATTCTGTAATCAAATAAAAAGGCGATTAAAAAGAAAAGTGGCCTGAATGCCCATCAACAGTATAATGGATAAAAAATATCGTGGTATATATTTCTACAATGGGGTGCCATACAAGTCTATGCAACCGTGTGAGTATATCACAAAAACATATAACTGTTGAGCAAAAGAGGTCAGACATAGAAGACTGGGGACTATTTGCAATCATTTATGTAAAGCTCAAGAAACAGGTGAAGTAACCGATGGGGTCAGATTTCAGGATAGTGATTACTCTTGGGGAGAGAGATCACTAGAAAGGGATGCGAGGAGCTCCTGGCAGGGGCGGGAAGGTGGCGGGTGGTGCTGCTATTCTATCTGCTGATGTCAAGCTAGTTCACGGGTCCATTCGGTGGGTGGGAGCGTTGGCCTGCACATCTGTGACATGGACATTTTCCAGGGCGTTTGTTCTACTTCAATAAAAAGTTTACTTTTAAAAAAGAGGGAGGGCTTCCCTGGTGGCGCTGCGGTTGAGAGTCCGCCTGCCGATGCAGGGGACGCGGGTTCGTGCCCCGGTCCGGGAAGATCCCACATGCCGCGGAGCGGCTGGGCCCGTGAGCCATGGCCGCTGAGCCTGCGCGTCCGGAGCCTGTGCTCCGCGACGGGAGAGGCCACAACAGTGAGAGGCCCGCGGACCAGAAAAAAAAAAAAAAAAAAAAAGGGAAAAAAGAGGGAGAGAGAGACTATCTAATGTGGAGCAGTTCCATTGGGCTCCAAGGCCAGTCACTTCTGAGGTCACCTCCAAGAGATGTTGGATCTCCTTCTGGCCAGCTGGAAACAGCAACCATCAATATGGCAGCCGTTCTTCCAGCCCGGGTGCTGCACCAGGTGAAGGACTTGCCACCTCTGTCTTCTCCCCGTGCCCTGGCCAGTGACGGTGAAAAATGTTCCAGATGACTAACCACATCATGAATACTAAAGGCCATTTCCCCTCTGGAATCCTCCAGGCCTTGTATCCACGTCCCCTTGTGGCACAGCCCATAAGTATGGCCCTACAGATGGGGCCAGCCTGCTCAGCAGGCCATGCAGGGCTCAGCTGGCCTGGATCCACCCGGGGCGGGGCGGGTGTCTTCTTCTAACTTGCCCAAAGGTGCCCAAGAGATTCTCAACAACCCTGCTAGAAGTTGCTGGGCAAATATTCTTTAGGTCTTACAACGTCTGGCCTAGAAAAAAGGGAATGTGAAGGTTTTAGCATGGTGTTACACTAACAATAGCGACAGTGCCTGTGGTGGGTATAGAACCTTTTCTTTTTCATGGCACTTGTGAGGATATTATCTGTGACCAGGGCTTTGCTCAGCTTCTGGCAAGAAGGACAGAAGCATCTCTCCTGGCCATGATTCCTGTGACTCCCTGGGAGCTGACCAGGTGTCCATGAGAGGCCTGCTTCAGAGAGTATGGCCAAGAGCCCTTCTCCCTCGCCTCTGTGTGTCCCCAGCAGACGGCTATCATTAGTTTGTAAGACGTGTGTGTCCAGGATTCTATGCACCCTTTCGCCGATGGACTCCGCCTGCAACCCCACTTGTTCTTTAGTTCCTGCTTTTGAGGTTTGTGAGGGCCCTTGTCAGGGGCTCCCAGCTCCCAGACCCTCTCTCTGCTCACAGTGGCCTTGTGTTCAGCTGCCGGTAGCATCTGGTCACGGGCCTGGACTTTTTGTTCTTCAAGTCTCATTTTTTGAGGGTTTTGGTTTTTTGGGTTTTTTCCTGTTTTCAAGTATTCTCCAAGGCTTCCTGTGGGATTTTTGCTGTTTTTTCCCCTTACTATTGGCCACATTTCATCATAGTTCCTTTGCCTGAAATGGAGGATCTGCAGGGACGTATCTGGGCCTTCTCTCTGCCACCACAGCATTAAATATTATCAGGGGGTGTTAAGAGCCTCGGCGCCGCCCTGAGGATCCCTCCCACTCCGGGGTCTGTCTCTTTGGAGAAGGAACCCAGCCTATTTCCTCTCTTTACGGATGATAAAACTCTGGATTGGAGGAGGCATTTATCTTAACCAAGAGCCTCACCTCGGGGTCTCATCCTGAAGAGGAATCAGCAGTTCGGAGCCAAGAGAGGGGAGTTTTATCTTGAATAGTGAAATGGTAACTGACTGACAGGGGGAACATATGGAACTCATCATACAGAAAATGGTGCAACTGGAAGAGAGAACGTTCTAGAAAGCTTTGGGGACTCCTCAGGGCAATCAGTGAAATGAGATTTAGTTACTGAAAACCCATCCGTTTTGGCTATGTTACAACTAACTGTTGGCTTCTCCGTGTACGGTAGGGTGGGCTGTTTAGCCAGCCCAGGGGGTGTAGCCCGTCCTAATTTCTTCCTTCCTGTAGAATTTCCAGTCAGAGCTGCAGCCGTGGGTCAGTGGCCTTCCACCTGGTCCCTTCTACCCACTCTTGTCAAGGATGCACCAAGCATTCCGAGTCATTCATTCTATTTCTCCACCTGTGACATATGCGTGTGGAAACAGTTACATACTTTGTCTTTGCTTTTCCGCCACTTCCCAGGCCTGTTGGTTGTCAGATTACATGGGAAAATTTCATCGTCACCCCGATTTTTGTCAAATCCCTCCACGCTGCCTTCTGATCACTGCCTGTCATGGGGTAGGTACCAGTCAGAATCTCATACAGGTTGATGCCCATCGGCATTTTCTCCTATTTGAGTTGAAAAACTACCCTGATTCCATTTGAGTCTCACTCCCAGCAACTTAAACCCATTCATTCAACCCACACATTCAATCTCAGAGGCACTGCCATGTCTCGTGTCCTACATCTGAGGACTTGAGATGAGCAGGAAAATTGTAGGATGGAAACGCTGATGTTGAAAGTGAATCTATAGCAGGCCTAGAGGGGGAGGGGGAAGATGAGATGGTGAGCTCAGCCCGGAATAACCTGGGGCAGAGCGGGCAGCAGCAAGCCCGAGCTGTGCGTGAACTGATCTGGAGCTGGGGGGTTCTAGAACTCAGGGGCAAGTTAATTAAGGGGGCTGGGGAGACAGAGGATGAGGCAGAGAGAGGCGGCTGTAAAAGACCGCAACATATGGAGAGAGAAGAGGCGTGAAGGTTCGTGCTGGGGCAGATGCTCTGTCAACATGGGGTGGCTGAGCGGAGAGGCGTTCCGGGCCTTGGGAACAGAGAAGGGAAGTCTGGGAAATGGTGGCCCACATATGAGCCAATGATTGGTGAACTGATGGAAACCTCTCTGGGGCAGCCGCACTTGTGCTGCTCAGGGGCAGGGATGCCTCACGCCTACTTTGGGAGGGCTTGTCTCTGGCGGTGACACCTGCCTTCCCTCCCCCTCCCCCTGACCCTGTGACAGAGTCCACGGTCAGCCTCTGGCTCCGGCATGGAGGTGGCTGTGCACTGCCTGCCTCTCCCCGCTGCCTGCCCCCAAAGCCAAATGACTGCAGCCCCTGCCTGCCAGGGCCTTTCCCCACTTGCTTCCTTATCCCCTGCAAGCTGACTCTCCCCAGAACCTGGCCCAGGCCTCAGCTGGTGTGTCCTCTTGGACAGGACTGAGTGGAGGGCCGCTTGGGCCTCTCCAGCCCAACCTCCAGATGCCTTCAGAAAAGCAACAAGGAAACAGCAGGAAACAGGCCTCCAAAGGGGTCCTCCGGTGTCCTGGCCCCAGGAATCATTCTGTAGTGGCTCTAAAGAGTGCAGTGGCTTTTTTTCTTTTGGTTTGGTTCTCTTGATTTTTTTGGTATCTAGGTATCTACAGCTTCCCACCCCACCCCTCGTTTCTCCTCATCACTCTGCCCACTCTCCATGGCCTGCCTGGGGCCCTTTTCCTCCAGGAAGCTTTCCTGGTCCACTCCAGCCCACCATCTTCCCAGTCTTCTGACTACATAGAGCTTTTATTGGCTGCATCCCATATTTTATTTAGTGCTTTATTACACTCTGCTGATGGCTTAGCTCTGTTTTAGTCTCTAAAGAGTAGTTTCTTGGGCATTCTTTTCTCTATCTAGCAAGATAATAAACTCCTTGAGGATAGGCCTGACCTGCATTTCTTTTAAAGCCCTTCACCCCTCACCCTGGGGGATAAACATTTCGAGGGAAGCTGGCCTGTGTGCTAGCTGCCTGTGTAGTGGCGCTGATGGCTCAGTATTAAAGGGTACTGAGTGAGCCTGGGCACTGGCTGGAAGCAGCAATGACATTGGTGCCAACGACTGATGGCATCTCAGTGGGGGTGGAAGAGAGGGGTTCTCCAAGGGCAATGACGAAGCTAGACCTGGTACTTAGGACCCTCTCAGGGCCAAGGGAATGTAGGGGAAGTTCAGACCCAGGGGGTGAGGTGGGAGTGAGGCAGGGGGATGAGGGGACCGAGAGGGGAAGGCCTGCTTGGGAAGGAAGTCGACTCAAGAACTGGGCTGAGGGGACAGACCCCAAGGTTTTCTAAGCCAGACTGTCGTCTAAGTGGGCGGGCTGGGCTTGGGAACTGCTGCTTTGTGTAGGGGACCCGGGGGGGGGCCCTTAATCAGTCCTGTCCCAGCCAGGTCAGCTCAGAGGCGGGGCTGTGGAGAAGACCGATAGGGTTTGTGGCACAGGGAGGGGAAGGAATGAGGTCCTTCCCAGGCTCCAGAGCTGCGGTCCACAGCCAAGCTCTAGGATGACAGGAAACGGGGCACAGCCACAGGGCACAGCGCGGCCAGTGAATACAGGCCAAATTTGAACTGAATGACAGGGGTCCTCACCATTCCGGCTCCGCTTAAATAACCCCCTCAGAAAAGTCTTCTCTGACGCTGCACAGCTCCACCGGCCTCCTTCCCCACACCAAGGCCATCCTGTCACCCTGCTTGTCCTGTTTTCTTCATAGCACTTATCATTATCTGGATTTATCTTGTCCATCTCTGTTTCCTGGTTGGTTGTCTGTCTCTCCTCCCTGGCAGCTAAGCTCCACTCAGGCCGGGCCTGGCCATTCTTGGCTGCAGCTATACCTTCATCTTCTAGAACGGGGCCTGACACCGATGGGCACTCAATGAGTATTTGTTGAATGGATGAATGGGTGGATGACAACAGAGGGAGAGACACAGGTTTCGAGTGGGATGGGGGTCAGATCAAACCTCCTTGACTCTCATCCCAGGACCCAATCCAGGGGAGCTCCCAGCCAGGGAGAGGGCCTACCGGGTGCTGGTAGAGAGCGTGTTCTGGGCCCAGGCCAACCAGCGTTAGCTGACAGATGGCATGCTGAGAGATTTATGGAATGGAACACAATTCCAGTTTCATTTGAGCCTGGACCCCTGGAGGCAGGGAAAGGAAGGGCCAAAAATGTGTAGTTCTGTTCCTCCTGCCCAGGGGTGGGACCCAACAGCCCCGAGGGGTCTCTGAGGGAGGAGAAAGGAGAAGCATGCTCCCCAGGCTGTCTGACAGAGTCGGGGGGGGGGGGGGGGAGGTGGAGCTGGGCACAGGGAGCCTATGGGGTGTCACAGTCCTTGGGGGACATTGGCTAGTCCCGCAGTGGGCAGAGGGGAGGGCCTTATCCTGGGTGCAGGAAGGGTGGGGCTGTCACACTTCCCCTGTCCAGGCACTTGGGTGTCCCGGATGGAGGCTTTCCCTGGGACCTCTTTCCAGCCTTAGTACGGTGGTTCCAGCCCCGCTCTTTTTTCCAGCTGATCGCACTGTCACTACTACATCTGAGACAGGCGGGCAAGGGTGTTGGCCACCCCCAGCCTGGCCAACACAATGAGAAGCCAAAGGAATAGAAGTTACCTTGAGATTACCCCCTGGCCCCTGGGGCCCCTCAAAGTTCAACAAGTATTGGCTGAGGCAGAAATGGGGCAGGGAAGCTCAGGAACTCAAGAAGGTCAGTGAAGGCGGGTTCTAGAATAGGTTGATGATGTCTTTTTCTCTCTTCTAAGGGGTTCCTTCCCTCTTTCTATACATGCTAGGGAGTTGCAATCTTTTAAGAGAGAAGCTATCCGAGCTGGAAAGCAGAACCTCAAGCTGATACCGGTCTGGGTTGTGGATATTTGAGGCTGGAGCCCCTCTCATACAAATGTGTCTGCCGGACAAAATTATACGCAGAGTAAGGACGGGGGTGGCAGACTTCTCTTTTCCCCATCCGTGTCCTCTTGGACTGTCCAGCCTTGGCTGAGCACTTCACCCCTAATGGAAGGTCTATAAGCACCCCAGAGTGTCACCAAAGAGCACTTGACTCTGAACCTTGGGGGACCTCCGGGCCTTGGCATCTGGGCACAGGGAATGGAGGGTGAGACATGGCTTCGGGTGCTCCACACTCATCCCCCGGGCATCCATCCGATGAGCTTCTGGGGCCTCCCACACCGTCATCCCCACAGAGCAAGGGGTCCCACTGGGCATCTCCTCCATACGGACCCACCGTCTTCCAAACCTGCCCCTCTTTCCCGTGTGATACCTTCAACTCCCCCACCCTACTCACTTCCGCACTCCTCGTCCCTGTCCCCTAGATTTGCAATGGGGCTCTTGCCAATTAAGCCCATCTTGCTTCCTGGTCTTGGGTCCAATCTCTGTGGGTCCCTTTCTTGCCCGGGCCTCAGGGTCTTGGTGCAGCATCCTCTTCTCTTCACAGCTGCAGCCACCTACTCTACCTTCTGGGGCTCCTCTCCCTGCCCTCAGTCGTTGCCACCCAGCGGCGCTCCAGCTCCCTGCTTCCTCGTCACCTCCAGTCAAGCACACAAGGCAACAAGTCCATTTTAAATGCTTCTCTGCTAAGAACAGTGGGGCAAGAAACAACATAGGCGTGTTCAAGAAATCTCAGAAACGATGATCACAGAGCATGTCCCTGACCAAGCAGAAATGTCAGTGGCTGGGAAGGCCTTTTCTTCTATCGTGTTCTTTGCAGTCCCCAGACTCTGTCTTCACTTTCCTACCTCTTAGGGTTTTCTTGAGTCTCCTGAAGGTCAGCTGAGGTCTAGCTTGTTCTGAATACTGTTCGTGGATTCACAGGCTGCAGGAAGTCAGAGGGCCAATATCAGCCAGTTGGAGTAGCACCAGAAGTGGGACCACTGTCCCAGAATGTGGGAGCTGAGGCAGACAGCCTGAGATCGATGAGGCCATGACAGGCCCATGTATCAGTCCCCGAGCCTCCCTGGCAGCCCCTGGATCCCCATCGATCAGGCAAGACCTAGTAAAGGGTCTCACGCAACCCTCCGTGGATGGTCTAGGGGGAGGGGATTTTCCAGGCAGGGAGGCCCACACTAAAGCCCTTCAAACAAGGGACACCCCCCCCACCCCCCGCCGCTTTTGGGACTGATCCTGCCTGGTAGTCTGGTTCATAAGTAGGGGTAATGGAATCCAAGCTGGGGTATCCGGCTGCCAAGGTTTGTGGGAATGCCATTTTGGTAAGGATCAGGGAATCTGAGGTTTGGCATCGCTGCTATTCTGGTTTCTGGGGATATGTAGGCTTAAGAAGTTAGAGTAAGTAAAGCCAAGGGGATGGAGGGCTAACGGTGAGCCTCAAAGAGCCACCAAAGCAGAAACCTGTCTGCAGCACTCAGGATCCTGATGGCGGGGAAGGGGCAAGGGTGAGAGTGGGAATTCTGGGGCCCCCTACTAGCAGAGAGAGCCCAAGAATTGCTTTCTAAAAGTCTGGGTTGGAGTCAGGAAGGGTACTAAAACACTGTCCCTGGATAAAGAGCTTAGAGGCATGGAGGAGCTGGTGGCAGGGCCCTGAGTCGGGACTGTCCATGGGACCGGGCTCCTCTGGATCATGACCTGGCCTTGAACTTGGCCTGGATGGCCAGAGACTCTTTGGCCTCCACAGGGAACTCGCGTTCCACTAGCCTCAACTTCTTGGGAAGAGAATATACACAAGAACAGGGATGAGGGTGGTTTTGGAGTAGAATGAGGCTTTGGGGTCTTAATGGATTAGGGCAACATCGGCTACCATTGTGGACTAGCCAGTTTTCATGCCAGAAAAAAACACTTAGGAGCAAAGGAGAAAATCCAGGAATAAAACCCAGATAGAGGGGTGGCCCAACGTTGCAGCTAAGGTTGGAATGTGGGAGTGTTCCGATTTGTTCCAGAAAGAAGGAAAGAGGCAGTGGAAGGAAAGAGGCAGTGGAAGTAACCACCAGCTTCTGGTTTTGAGCAGTGCATCAGCCGTAATTCCAGGAGTTGACAAACTAGTCTTGGTTCTGAAAGAAGAGTGTCTAACTTCGTTAATCATCCTCAGTAGGATGTTGAGGACCAGGCTGGGTGAGCTGGACTATGGAATTTGTACTTAAGTGAGATCCAGGCGGAAAAGGAAGGTGCATACCTGGCGCTGCCTGAACAGGGGACTCTGGGAAGGAGAAGAGAGAAAGAGAAACCCCTCTCCAGGGTTCGGCCCCAGAGCAGGGAGCACGTTACCAGCTGAGAAAGCCAAAACCAAAGGCGAGCAGGCCCATGGCCACCTGGGCACAGACCTGCCCCTGGGCCACCTTTCCTGCAGGCCGAGGGGTCGCCGAGTCTGTTTTGATCTGCCCTGGTCCCCCACGTGCGATAGGCAGGACCCAGAAGCTGTTTGGCTGCAGAGGTGCCTGGTGTGGGGTCACTCCAGTGTGGATACCAGGCTGGACCCCGTGGAGGCTCGGAGTGTCCAGAGGAGCTCTGCTCAGGCCACAGACGGCGCCACAGCCTTGCACCCAGGGAGGCAAAGAGCCCCACCGTGGGGACCAGAGCGGGCCACATCTGGGCCTGGGACTAAACTTTAAGTCACACTGGGCATTTGCGCAGTTTTTTTTTTTAAGCTATAGACCAAATAAAGAAATTTCATTTTCTCTGTGTTGGTTAAATGTTGCAGACCTGCCCCGTCAGCCACCACGGTTAATCAGGGATGCCCCCATCAGCCACCACGGTTAATCAGGGACGCGGCACCTCTACCGCCAAGAGACCACCTCGGCTGCCAGCATCCCCAGGTTCTTTTCAAGATATTTACACGGTCATTAGTGTTGAGAAACAGAGAAGAGCTGATGCTGACCGGCTCCACAAACGGCCATGGGCTGAGAGTCCTGGGTCCTGCAAGATGGGCCTTGGCCCAAAGCCCACCGTGGGTGTGCCAACCGTGCCCATCTGTTTCTCAAGGGGTCTGTAAGGGGCAAGCAGCTCCCACCCCGCTCTGGATGACCGGGGCCCCCTGAAATGGACTTTGCTGCAGACCACTCCCACCAAGGCTCTGACCCATTACAGACGGCGTTCACTCTGGGGTGCGCTGGGGGGTTAGCTTCCCATAGTGTGACTCAGCCACCCCCAGGGGGAATCCAGAAAATCCCTGCCACTAGCTCCTTTAGAGCCAGATGGAGGCAGTGATCTGGGCTCCAGGCTCAGAGGTGCTGCTGCGAGGCTGCCCAGGAAGTTCTGTTTTCCAGAAAATGAGGGACCTTTGAGTCTTTGAGGGGTGGGTGGTGCGGTAGAGCCTCTGAAGACCAGCCCCAGTGTCTCAGACGCCAAGTGGGGAGAGGGGTGCGATTAGTCAACACAGACCCAAGGCAAGGCTGAGCACTGTTGCTGCTGGGCAGCCCACACGGCCTGTCCTGAGATGTCCCTGCTGACCAGTCTCGAGACCATGCGCGCTACTGGGCATCTCTTAATGAATCCCCTTTCCTCTTGAACCAACCCGAGGGCCTTTTGTTAAGAACCCTGCACACAAGTGGGAGTGTGGGGAGGAAGAGTCCCAGGTGGTCCCACGGACTGATGAGGGGCTCTGTGGGACGAGGTAAGCCTGGAGAGGGCAGGACCTCCCGCGTCCCGGCACAGATGAGGCAGAAAAGGAGCCCAGGATGGAAAACAGGGTGCACGGGGCCAAAGCTGGAAGACTTGAGGAGCCAGGGAGCGGAAGAGTTGCTTTTGTTTCCTCACCGGTATAAACAGGATGATAAGAATCATTCACTCATTCATTGAACAAGTATTTTCGGGCCACAATCACGGGCCTAAGGCCTTGGGGATTCATCTCTGAACAACACAGACAAGCTCCTACCTTCCTAGAGCTAGATAGTGCAGCTGGGAGGGTGGGGGACAAGACAAATGAATATTATGTCCGACCACTGTGTGTATGTCCAAAGGAATAAAACCAAAGGATAGTAGAGCAGGGCTGCAGGCGGAGGCAGGCAGCTACTCTTCTCTGGGGTCGGGGCCCCCCCTGGCTCTGGAGGAGGAGGGGGCCACGTGGCTATGGGGTAGGGGCGGGGGCTGGGAGCAGACTGGGCAGAAGCAGCAGCAAGGGAAGGCCCATCTCCCTCAGCTGCTGTGGGGTCCTTGGGAGGATGACAGGCCTCAGCATGGCCCCTGTGTCTAAGGCCCTGTGAGGACGGAGGGCAGTGCTCCCAGTGGGAAGGTGAGGCCTCGGGAAGGGGAGGATGAAGGGGGGTGACATGGAAGGGAGGTCAGGGTTCCTCTCCTCTGCTGCTTATTCCTCTGTGAAATAGGAAGTCAGGGAGGGCTCTGAGGACCAGACGGGACTAACTAGGCTCTACCTAGGTGCTAACTAGAGCTAACTAGGAGCCAGCCTGAGCTGTTGGGACGTGTGGTTGGTCGCAGTGGTGCCCAGCAGCTCGGGAAGAGGTGCCTGGCAGCCGCAGGTGCTGGAGAACTGACCTGATGGACATGGGGATTTGGCCAAGACAGCGGGCATTGAAGCAGGCCCGGTGGCCTGAGGCACAGAGGACCACAGTAAGGTCAGGACCCCCGAAGGAGGGAAGATGGGAGTGGACATGGGTCACTTTCTGGTAGAACAGATAGAGCAGAAGCAGCGAGTGGGAGAGGCCGGGTGGATTTGGCAGGGGGTGTGGCCACCGAGCCTGGCCTGGGAAGAGGGTACCCACACCCAGGCCACAGCACCCATCTTCACCGTTCCAAAACCCAGGCACCCGGTTCTGCTCCATCGTGGAACACAGACCTCTGTTTGGGCCTCCAAACTGCATGTCTAAACATATTCGGCTTCACTAGCACATGAAATGGAAATTTGGGGAAAAATTAAAATCTCTCTTTTGTTTAAACTCTCATAAAAGAAGGCAGTTATTCATAGATTTTTATGAATAATCAGAAATTCTCACAAAGCACTTTGTGTTTTGATGGGGAAGAGAAAGGTGGGAAGAGTAATTAGCATTTATTTAGTGCCTACTGTATGCTGCCTCCCCACTGGTGGGCAGCGACAGCCCATTCCCCACCCCACCCCCCTCCCAGTTCTGGGCCACTCCGAGTGAGCACGGGACAGCTCATTTCCCAGAGTCACACCCTGTCTCCTCTGGGCCCACGGATGGAGGTGCAGCCCTGGCAGACTTTGCCTTCTGTCTGCCTTCTGAATCCTGAGTCTAGCCAGGAGGTGGGAGGAGATGCTAGGAGGTGCAGGTTTTATCTGCCGGAAGGTGGAAGGAGGTGGAAGGGCAGTGGGAGCCCTGGGCAGCCAGCATGAAGTTACACTGGAAGGGCGGAGGGAGCTGCTGGAGGGGGTGGAGCCTGAGTGGGCGGGGTTGGGTAGATGGCCCCCCCCACCCCCACCCCCCACCCCCGGGCTCTGCAGGGCTGGGATGCACCTCTCAGGGCTATGCGACAGCCCTCCGGGTTCCCCGTTGCCCTCCAGGGTACCTTGCAGCCTCTGAGCCTGGCACATCAGCAGGCGACTCGGCAGTGAGTGAATGGCAGCCCCACTGCTTGGCAGCTCTTCCTCTTAGCCCTCTTAGCCTCACTGGCCTTCCCTGTAAAATGGGAGCAGCATGCCTCTCATAGGACTCTCTGTGAGGGAGAAAACATGACTAAGCATTCCCAACTCTCAGCATAATGCCTGACACATAACAAGTGCTCAGGGAAATTGGAACAATCGCAGTAGGAGTCAGCGTTCACGGAACACATGCCCTAACCTCCCTCTCCACCGCCTCTCCCCACCCAACCCACGCTTCTGGCCCCACCAAAGTGCCAACCTCTCTCCAGATGCCCCCTGCCCCTTCGTGGTCTCTGCTTTTTGTTGATCGGAGCTCAGTGGGTCTGAAAAGCCCTTGACTTCGTCCTTGACCTTGCCTCATGCCACCCTCCCAACCTTCCCTTTCTCCATTTAAGGCCCATTGCTACCTCCCTGGCTCCTTCCAGGTCTCCTCCCCGCCCACCTACAGGAGTGCCCTGGGGCCATGCTGCCAGCTCCTCGCTGCATCCTCAGCCGAGCACACCTGTGCTGTTGAAGGAGGCTGCCCAGCTCCAAGGAGGACCAGGTGAGAATGCTGAGCCCCAGCCCTGGAAGCAGGCAGGGTCTTGGTGGCCCAAACCCTAAGGAGGTGCCAGCTTGCCCAGGCTGCCCAGGTTCCTGGATTCTGAGGCACTTCTGCCCATCCCCCCACTCCCTCCGGGAGCAGCGGGCATTGTGGGGTGTGGCAGCTGGCAGCAGCTGTGGTCAGGAGTCCTTCCCCCTTCACCAACATCGATCATCTTGATTGTCAGGGATCGTCTAGGCTGTCACCATGTGACAGCTATCCCCTGCCTTTCTTAGCAATAGAATCTACTTTTTAGGTGGAAACAAACTGGTAGCACCACTGCACAATCCTCCTTGGCAGCCAGGAGTGGCCAGGTGACTGGTTGCCATCTCTGACCACCAGTGGAAGCCACGTTGTGAGAATGGCTCCGGATAGCCACGGCACCACCAAGCAGCCCTGGACCAGTACATGTGAAGGTGAGAGAGAAACGTCTATCTTATGTAAACCAGCACTGTTTCTGTGCGGGCAAACCTGATCCTGACACACAATGCGATGGTCCCTTCCTTCCTACCTTCCCTCCACCGACAGCCTCGCGGAGAGCAGAGAAGGGATGGGACGCTCCTAGAGGCGATTTAGAAAGAACATGGGTGCCAAGGAATTCGGCAATGGAGGCTGTGCACGCAGAGGAGGACAGAGCCTGGGGAGGGTTCGTCAGTGCAATGGGTCCCCATTGAACTCAGTTCAGTAAACACACAGAGCCCTGCTGTGTACACTACACGTACACGGGGCCAGGCGCTAAGGACGTAACTCGGAGAAGGCCCTGCCCTGCAGCGCCCAGGGCACACTACCCCGGCAGGCTGAGCCAGGACAGTGGTGAGTTTGCAGTTCTCTGGGTTTGTAGTGTTTGCAGATTTCCGTGGTCTAAATCCTCCACCGTGGCGGTACTAAGCCTTGAACACAAAGTGACTGAAAGCAGAATTGGGCAGGCCTGAGATCGGTTCTCGGCCTCACCATCACCAGGGCTTCTCATCACCTGTCGCAGGTCCCCACCCGTACCACGGTGTCTTGGCCCTGAGCCCACAGGTTGCCTGGCCTGGGTTTGGCCCCTGGGAAAGTAGGCACTGGGCCCTGGAGCCTTCCCACCAGCCTGTACCTTGTCCCTGACAGGTCGGCCGTGGCCACTGTGTAGAGAGGAATCAGAGGACAGTCAGCCACAAGAGTACCCTCTTGAGGTGCCCCCTCCCCCTGGTTTCTGCCACCGCTAGCCACCCCTTCCAGGCCTTTTCCTGTTCTGCCATGGCTTTTCCTTACCTCCTCATTGTCAGAAGGGACTGTTCCCCAGCACGCGGAGCCCAGAGCTCACCCTCTCCCTCCCCGGCTCCCCGGCCCTGCCCCCACACAGTGCTTGGCAGCTGTCTCCTTCCTGGCCTCTCCTCCCCTCACCGCTGCCAACCCCCGCCCCCCCCG
>NW_006787800.1:2336620-2351603 GCF_000442215.2 Lipotes vexillifer
CCCCCCCACCGCTTGTCCCAGAGGAGGCTTCCATAGACACTTCCTGAATGCTGCTCCAGGAAGACCGTAGTTCTGTCAGCTCTCTGGTGGCTGCCACAAACTGCTGTCTTTGGGAAAGGGTGAATCGTCCCCCTCAGCCTCCCTTCCTGGCTCTCCCGTCCCAGCCCCAAGATATCCAGGCATCAGCTGCTCCACCTCCAGACAGTTCAGGGCCAGGCCCCCATCTACCCGGCAACCTGGGGCACTGAGGCTTCCTGGCCCCTGGGTGGGACACTGATCTGGGCCCCCAGCCCCCCAGGCTCCAAGGTGCCAGCCCTGCAGGGGATTTGCTTAATGACCTTGTGAGCAGTAATTACACCCCAGGGCCCACTCTTAATAACCACGTATTCTCCCTGTCAATGTGCCTTAATTGAAAATGAGTAGGCGATAAAAGTTGCTGTGAAGTTGGCTGGCAAGCCCTTAACGTGATATTAATTGTAGTAATTAGTAGTCGCTTTGTGTTGGAGGCATCTATAAATAGGGGATCCATTAGTTTAGCAAAAGAGCGTCATTTAAAATGCAAATAAAAGCCCAATTAAATCACTCATGATAAATCACTCATCTTTCCCAGAAAACTATCATCTTGTGGGAAGGTGGGGACAGCAGCCACTTTGAGGATGCATTGGTCAGCTCAGGGACTCTGGATTCTTACACCACCTGAGCAATGCATCTGGGAGACTCTCCCTTTAAACAGGTTTGCCGTAGGCTCCCTCAGGATACCATTACTCTTGGGGCCCTCCCACAGATTCTATTGTTGTGACTGGTGGTTGGGCCCCCAAGTAGCTCCTCCCCCATCTTCCGATTGGTTCCCTCTGGCAACATGGCGTACTTTTTAAAGGAACAGTGGCACAGTGTGCCTCTAGGCGCTCGGAGAATGGGCTGGGTGTGGGAGGGGTCCCGGCTTTGAATGCAGCTCCTCACAGTCCAGAGTGAACCCACTGGTGCTGTGTGTCGTCCTGTGACACAAGAGTTAAAAAACAGCCACACAACATTGTTCTGGGGGTGGACAACTTACTCTCCACTTCCTATTCCCTTCCACAAAAAATACCTGTGGCAGTTGTTGGAGTCACACACACACACACACACACACACACACACACACACACACACACATAACGCATACAACACAGAGTATTTCTCACAGGCTTTGGGTAAACATGGGGGGTGGAAACGGCTGGAATTAGTAGGTGGCAGCTGAGGAGGTGTTCAGAGGGCTCAGCCTCACAGCCAGCGGAGATTATCTATCAATAGTTTTGCTTTCACTAGATTAGCGCTAGTTCCCAACCTCTTCTCCCAGGCTAGTGTTTCCAGTCTCACAGCTAGGGAGGCCGTTGAGATGTGCCTGGGGACACAGGTGCTGGTCCTTCCCTCTCAGGTCACTGGAGCTGCCAGAGACCTGGTGTTCAAAGAAAATCCGATCTGAGTTCTTCCTTCCCCCGCTTGCACCTGCCATCCCCCACCATCCCGTCCTAGAGCCTCTCACTGCTTCATGGACTATTGAGGCTGGTTCTCCCACAGTATTTGCATTTTAATGAAAGCTAAAGCCATTATAAGATAAAGCAGCCATTCCCAAACCCAGGTAAAGACTGCAATTGTTCATTCTAACAGTTTTCTCTGTTATCCAAGACTTGAGGGGAACATGGGCAATTTGAGAGTATTATCCTCTATTTTAATTTATCCTTTCTTTTATGACACAGGACTTGCAACAGGTGGTGGTACTTGTGATTTTTAATGTCCTATTTGACAAAATAAAAATTGGCAGCCGTATGTGGATCCCCAAAATAGTTTTTGGAAATTTTGCCAGGGTATCAAATCCACATGTCTGGGGGCTGCTGAGCTAAAAGACTGAATCAGGGACTTGAGGCCAAATGAGTCAGCTGTGTGTGTGTGTGTGTGTGTGTGTGTGTGTGTGTGTGTGTGTGGTGGGGCCGGTGAAATAGGGAAGTTTATCAGTAGAGATTTCCCTCTCTCTGCAATAGCCCAGGAAGACAGCTAGATCATGGATAAGAAACTAGGAGGAGGCCCAGGCACCGTCCCATCAGATCTCCTTATATCACAGATGAGGAAACAGGCCCAAGGAGGGAGGACGGGCCAAGCCACACGGTGAGTCAACGGTCTAGGCTCTGGCCATCGCACACGGAGGGCACCTCCTACATTCCCCACATGCCCCTCATCCCGGGGTTGGCCCCTAAAGCAAACGTCGGAGTAGATGTCATAGGATAGGTGGCATCTGCCTTGGTCTGCTCTCTAGTTCTTCCTTAGCAGGGACCATTTGTTTACTTCCAGAAAGTAGAAAACAGCCCTGCCTACTATCAGATCAAGAATTTCCCAAAGGAACAAAGACCCTGATCAGAGAGCACACAGACAAGGCCACTCGGGACAGCCTCTTAGGGGGACAGTTCTCCCCCAGGGACAGCTCTCCCCGCTACTTTAACCTTCTTACCTCCCAGATAAAAACTAAGATCCCAGTCACTGGATAGCCCCACTTCTTGGCAGCACCGACCCTAGATTGGTCTCTGCTTCCCCAACCTCTCCTCCCAATCACTCAGCACAGACCCAGACCCTCTAAGATGCCCCTCTCGGAATTTAACTTTCCGGATGCTCTGGGGAATCCGCTGAAGGTGTGTTCTTCTCTGCTGCAGCAAGCTAAATAAACCTAAATGTTTTTATTACAGGTGTGTTCCTGGTGGTATTTGGTTGTTGGGCTTTGAAAATCCCACAAAATATTCGAACCACAGTGCTCCAAGCAACATGGCAGTGAAGAAAAGCAACGGAATCCAAAACAGTGTGGCTTTAAGAATAGACATGCGATCGATGGAAAAAAATTGAGAGTCCAGAGATAAAATCATGTGTCCATGGTCAAGTGATTTCAACAAGGGTAACAAGACCATTCAATGGGGGGAAAGAACAGTTTTTTCAACAAATGGTGATGGGACAACTAGATAGCCACATGCAAAAGAACGAAGTTGGACCCTTACCCAACATCATGTACAAAAACGCGAAATGGATCAAAGAACTAAATGTAAGGGGACTTCCCTGGCGGTCCAGTGGTTAAGACTTTGCCTTCCAATACAGGGGGTGCAGGTTCGATCCCTGATCAGGGAGCTAAGAGCCCACATGCCTCACGGCCAAAAAAAACAAAACATAAAACAAAAGTAATATTGTGACAAATTCAATAAAGACTTTTAAAATGGTCCACATCAAAAAAAAAAAAAAAAAAAAAAAACAGCTAAAACTATAAAATTCTTAGAAGGAAACATAAGGATAAATCTTCATGACATCAGATTTGCCAACAGATTCTTAGATATGACACCAAAAGCACAAGCAACAAAAGAAAAAATAAATTGGACTCCATGAAAATTAAAAACACGTGTGCTTCAGAAGACACTATCGAGAAAGTGAAAAGACAAACAATAGAATATGGGAAAATTTGTGCAAATCAGATAATATTCCAAAAAGGGACTTGTATCTAGAATAAAGAACTCTTACAACTCAATAATAAAAAGACAAATAACCCAATTTAAAAAATGGACAACAGATCTGAATAGGTATTTTTCCAAGGATGACATACAAATAGCCAATGAACACATGAAAAGGAGCTTGGCATCCTTAGTATTCGGGAAATGCAAATCAAAACCACAGTGAGCTACCACTTCACACCCACTAGAAGGGCTATCATCTAAAAATCAGAGGAGTGTTGGTGAGGATATGGAGAGAGGTAAACCCTCAGACACTTGTGCAGGGAATGCGAGATGGTGCAGCCACTTTGGAAAGCAGTCGGGCATAGAAAGCTAAACAGAGTTGCCATATGACCCAGCAATTCCACACCTAGGTATGTACCTAAGAGAAATGAAAACATGTCCACATAAAAACTTGCACATGAATATTTATAGCAGCATTATTTACAATAGCCAAAACGTGGAAACAACCCAAATGTCTGATGAATGGATAAAATGTGGTCTATCCATACAGTGGAATCTCATTCAGCCATAAAAAGGAATGAAATACTATTACGTGCTACAACGTGGACGAACCTTAAAAACACCATATGCTAAGTGAGGGAAGACAAACACAAAAGACCACATATTGTGACTCATCTAGATGAAATGTCCAGAGTAGGGACATCTATAAAGACAAAGTAGATTAGTGGTTGCTAGCAGGGAGTGGAGGGTTGGGGGCTGTTAACTAAAGGGTATGGGGGTTCTTCATGACTTGATGAAAATGCTCTAAAATTGACTGGTGATGGTTGAACTTATCTGTGAATATACTAACTCAATATCCTACTAATGAATTGTACACTTTAAGTGGGTAGATTGTATGGTACGTAAATTATGTCTCAAAACAGTTTAAAACAAAATAGACCCAGCCCTTCCTCATAGAGGTTCCATTCTAGAAGAAATCTGCATTAAACAGAGCACCCCACAAACGTATAGTTTCCACCTGACACAGGGTTATGACGGAAAAGCAGAGTGGGCCGTGAGACAAGGCAAGGATGGCTGAAGAACAGGTGTCAGCGAAGGCTGCTCTGGGGAAGTGACTTTTGTTTTTTTTTTGCAGTACGCGGGCCTCTCACTGTTGTGGCCTCTCCCGTTGCGGAACGCAGGCTCAGCGGCCATGGCTCACGGGCCCAGCCGCTCCGCGGCATGTGGGGTCTTCCCGGACTGGGGCACGAACCCGTGTCCCCTGCATCGGCAGGCGGACTCTCAACCACTGCGCCACCAGGGAAGCCCGGGAGGTGACTTTTTAAAATATCTTTTTTATTTTACAGCTTTACTGAGTTATATTTTATATATCATAAAATTCACCCATTTCAAATTTACCACTCAATGATATTTGGTAAATTTACGTGTCGTGCAACCATCACTATAATCCAGTTTTGGAACACTTTCATCCCCCCAATAAGATTCTTTAATCCTATATACAGTTAGTCCTGTTCCTGGCAACCACTAATCTACTTTCTGTTCCTTTAGATTTGCCTTTTCTGGAAATTTTATATAAATGGAATCACAATGTATGATCTCATATGTCTGGCTTCTTTCACTTGGCATGTTTTGAAGGTCCATGTTGGAGTTCATGCCTTTTTATTGCTGAATAATACTCGATTGTACAGACAGACCCTATTTTGTTCATTCATTCCCCAGGGGATGGACAATTATGTTGCTTCCAATTTGGGACTAGTATGAGCGAAGCTGCTATAAACACTTCACAGCTAGTCTTTGTGTGGACGTGTGTTTCCATTTCTCCGGTAGATTCCTGGAAGTGGAATTGCTGGATCATGTGGTACATGTAACTTTTTAAAAAAACTGCCATGCTGTTTTCCAAAGTCTCACCATTGTACATTCTGTAGGGAAGTGACATTGAAGCTGAGACCTCACAGATGAGAGGGAGCTGGCCCTGCAAGGAGCTAGGGAGAGCATTACCGCAGAGCAAACGGGGCACGGCAGCACGTATGAAGGACTGAGGAGGTAAAAACTTACCTGGACAGAGCAGCTGGATCACAAGAGGCCAGTGGAGGCAGAGGGAAAGAATGCTAAGGGGGTGGAGGGGCGGTTTGGTGACGGGATTGGGGGGTGGGGTGGGGGGAGGGTGAGATGGAGCAGTCTAGCATGTCTCCAGGTGTCTGGCTTGGGCTGAACACACAGGAAAGGACTGAAGGCTGGGATGTGCAGCAGGGCACGTACCCATCCAGAATAACTTAACATTTCCCAACCTTGCTTGCGGTTGGATGTGGTCATACGACTAAGTCTTGCTAATGGGGGTATAAGTGGGCGTCATTTGCAAGTGTCTATAGGGAAGGAGGTGTGGCCTTCATCATTTCTCCTTCCTGACAGTTGGAATGTAGATGTAATGTCTGGAGCTCCAGCAGCAACTTTGGATCATGAGGTGGGGGAGACCTTGGGAATGGAAGCCACGCACAATGGAGCAACAAGATAGAAGAAGCCTGGAAGTAGCTACATTGCCCAACTCCAGGGGGTACCCTTTATGTTATATTCTATGGTGAATAGAATACAGAATACAGTGTGAAAGGCACCCCCCAGAGTTTGCAAAGCAGCAGCCCTGGAGCTTGGGCGGCTCATACCAGAGTGCCATATCAGCCTCAGCTGCCTGCCTCTGAGCATCATGCAAATAAGAGAGAAACAGACTCCATTGTGAGCAAGTGCTGTTTGAGGATTATCTGCTATCTGCAGCTGGATCTACCCCTAACACCCCAGGTCTAAAACCCAGTCCCGCGGTCCTCCTTCCTTTTGCCCAGATCCATTTGTGCCCAGGTTGAGCGACTGTTGATTCCCTTCAGGAGAAGCCCCGCTTTGCCTCTGACAGTGGCCCCACAAGACAACCCACAGAAGTGGAATAGCCGGGATTCCCCAAAGTCCAGGATGTTCTGCCTTAAGTCTCACCTGGGCTCATCTTGTGTTTGGTTATCTACTGCCAACCACCCAAAACTTAGTAGCTTTAAACTTCAATTTATCTCTCATGGATTTTCTGGGCTCACCAGGCATTTCTAACTTAGGATCCCCCATGAGGTTGCAGTCAGACAGTGGCTGGGGCAGGAGTCATCTGAAGGTGCGACTGGGCTGGACGTCCAAAATGCCTTCCTCACACAGCTGGCAGGTGGTGAAAGCTGGAAGCTCAGTTGGAGCTGTCTAAGGGAGCCCCCACTGGGGCCTCTCACAGCATGGAGGTGGGATTCCAAGGAGCGTCCCAGGAGTGAGCACTCCAGGAGACCAGGCAGGAGACGCAAGGCTTCTAGTCTTGGAAGTCGCACGGCATGGCTCCTGCCATGTGGTTTGGGTCAGCCCACGTTCAAGGGCAGGGGACCACACAGAGTGCAAATACCGGGAGACGGTATTTGCACTCTATACTAATACTCTAATACTTGGAGGGAGGCTGGACCAGAGACACTGTTTGGGCAGCAGCAGCAGCATGAGTGCTGACCAAGAGCCCAGGAATGGAGGAGTTCTGGGTGCACTTGAGCGTGCGTGTGGTGTGTGTGGGTGTGTATATGTGGCGGGTGTGTGTGTGTGTGTGTGTGTGTGTGTGTGTGTGGTATGTGCGGTGTGGTAGGCGCAGTGTGTGGGGTGGGTATATGTGCCTGTACATGGTTGGGAGCTGGAGGTTGACAGAGAATAAGTGGGATTCAAGGGAGGGATGTGCCTTTCAATTAGCCTTCAGGGGTTGGATTCCCTTTTCCGCTGCCTCCCACTTTCTTCCTTTCGTGCCTCAGCCACCTTCAGAGCTGCCCCGGCCGCTGTCAGGCAGCCCACCTCCCTGCTCACTCCCCGAAGTGAGGCGGGCAGGGCTCGTGGAGGCCCCTGCTTCACCAGCAGCCCCCAGAGGACGTGGCTCTTGTCACAGGAGGCCTCGGGGAAGGTGTGAGGGTGCTGTCCACCTGCCTGGGCCCAGGGGTCTGATAGATGTCCCTCGGCCAGAAGTCAGGAGTCCTGGGTTCCACTCCTGCCACGTGGCTGTGGGTACCTCATTTGCATTCTCTGAGCCAAATAAAAGGACTGAATTAGAGCCCAAAGATTCCATCCAGAGTCCCAGGTGGCACGTGGCTACACTCAGCCTCTCTCTCTCATTCGTGCTCTCCCACTTTCACATGCCAAGTGAAACCTGGAGGGGGCCGCAGAGGCAGGAAAGCACCTAAGCTCCAGAGATCATCTCAGGCAGCCCCCTGCCTGGGTGCCAGCGTCATATCTGTCTGAGCCAGAGGCCCTCATCTGTCAGGCAGGGCCCAGAGGCTGCAGGGGATGGAGCAGAGGGGTAGTTAATCTTCCCTGGAATATTAATGGCCCCGTCAGGAGTGCTGGGGATGAGCTGAACAGCAGTCTGCCTTTATTAAGGAGGCGGGTGCCAGCTGGAGCAAAGGGGCCCTGGGAGACAGAAGAGGAGAGAGCAGAGGCAGCCAGGGGAGCCAGGAGGGTGGAGCGGCAGGTGGACAGAGGAGGGGCTGTCCCACTGCCACCTGGGCCTCAGAGCCCCTCCCACCCCCAACCCCTCTCCCAACCCCACTCCCTCACCTCTTCTGTCCCCTCCTCCAGGAAGACTTCTGGCAGTCACACTTGGCTGGGACTCCTGGACCATCTCCATTTGGACTGTGCTTGTCACCCAGACGTGCTGCCCTCCCTGTAATTGTCTAGCCTGGGGGTTCCCAGGCCTGCCGCACACTAGAATCACCTAGAGACTTTTAGTGATCCTGATGTCCTACTCACACCTGGAGATCCTAATTTATTTTATTTTATTTTATTTTATTCTATTTTATTTTATTTTGCGGTACGCGGGCCTCTCACTGTTGTGGCCTCTCCCGTCGCGGAGCACAGGCTCCGGACGCGCAGGCTCAGCGGCCATGGCTCACGGGCCCAGCCGCTCCGCGGCATGTGGGATCCTCCCGGACCGGGGCACGAACCCGTGTCCCCTGCATCGGCAGGCGGACTCTCAACCACCGCGCCACCAGGGAAGCCCCTGGGGATCCTTATTTAAGTGGTCAGGAGAGGGCCTTGTTGTGATGTTAACATGGTGTTAGTTTCCCAGGTGTTTCCAATATGCAGCAGGGGTTGGGAAGCCCTGCCCTACCGAGGGGAGCCTGCTCACCTCTACCAGGACGGGCTGCTCCTCCCCAGGGTGCTAACACTTATGTGTGTTCACCCCGGGCCAGGTACAGTTCTATGTGCTTTACACACTCACTGACCCCTCACAACGACCCAGCGACCCAACTGGTATGCTCCAGTTTATATGGGGAAACTGAGGAACAGAGAGGTTAAGTAACTTGCCCAAGGTCACACAAACACAGGCACTCGGGCTCCAAAGCTGGGCTCTTAACCACTCTGCCTGGAGCCTACAATAGGGAACTAACTGATGAAGAGAAAGGCTCAAGATGCAGGTCCTTTGGGAGGAGACACAGGACCAAGAACTGGGTCTTTTTCTGGGAACAGATGTGACGAACTTGAGTTGGGTCCTGGGGAGCGGTGGGGTTCAGAGGGAGAGAGCAGGGGATGTGAAAACAAGCCCAGGCAAGCCTGATCAAAGGCCCGGGCAGTTCACAAAGAGCTTTCTTTCCACCAGTCACCTCGAGGCCCTCTGAGGTCTGTTCCAATGCCCGCATCACTGATGGGGAAACCGAGCCTGCGAGTGGGGAGGGGCCAGGCCCACTTCAGGGCGAGCAGGGGCTGGGGTCAAGAATGTGCACAGCGCTTCCTCCCTGTCTGGGTGCATGTGTGCCCTGAGCCCACCTGGATGCCTGGCACGCACGCCACCCCAGGCCCCCGAGGGCAGTGGGAGGCAGAGTGCTCCGACTGCCCGGGCCATTGGTTCCCCTACGAATAAACCAGCATGGGGAGGAGGCATCCCTGAGCCAGCACTCACTCCACTTAATTATTTAAGCTGCCAGCCACCGGGACAGGGTTATGAAGCTGAAATTAACCATTGGCCCCGTGGCTGGAAGGAATACGTATTTTGCCTTTTTCCCCCTCGCTTTTGCCTTCTTTGTTCACCAGATTGAATCAATTTATTAAAGTTGTTACAATCAGTTTGGTCCGATTCCCCAACAGTGAAGAAGAGAAATGAGGCACTGGGGCCCCAGGGCCAAACTTCACTCATTCAGATGAACCCGCGCCAACCAGAGCGGGCCCAGCCACCTGCCCCGCCCTCCACTGAGCTGTTCCAGGCCACAATCTGAAGGCTGCCCAAAGGCCCCAGGAGACAGTGACACGCCCACCCCCAGCTGCATCCTGAACCCTGGGGCCCCTCTCTCTGACCCCAAACATTTCGAATTGGAACCATATCCTGGCCCCACCTACTGCTCCAGAAGACGCCACATCACTTACACTTCAGTGAGCTGTGCTTTCCAAGGCAGAACCCCACAGGACAGGGGCGAGACAGACACCCAACTCCCCCACTCCACCACTGTGCCTCGGATGCTACCTTCGGAACCACAGGTCATCAGAGCAATGACAATACTGGCTAACATCTATTGAGAGTTCCCCATATACCAGGTGCTGTTGTATGAACTCACCTAATGATGTAGATGCTATGATTATCTCCCTTTTACCAGTGGAGACACGGAGGCTGCAGAGGTTAACTAGCTTCCCCAAGGTCACACAGGCAGCACGTGGTTGCGGCACGCATAACGGATGTACCACCCAAAAGCTATTATCAAGCCCCCTTTCTCTTCCTTCCTTTATGGCTGGAAGGCTGAAAGGCTCACCTTCCCAGCCTTCCCTGCTGCTGGGAAATAGCCCGCAACACAATTTTGGTCAATGAACAAGAGGTAAAAGTCTTTGGAGCACCTCTTTTCAAATAAAAAGAAAAAGCCTAGCTAGAGGAGAACCCTTTGTCCCCCTTTCCCTGCTCCTCTCTGGTTGCCCCTTTTCCTTCTGGTTATTTAAGGGGGACACAGACGTGATGACCAGAGGTGCAGCAGTCACCTTGTAACCACGAGGAGAAAATCATTAACTAAATATGATGGAGCAGGAAAATCGAAGGATCCCAAGTCCCAGTGACATCCTTGAGCTACTGTACCAGCTCAGGACTACCTTCTCCCAAACTTGGCCCTGGATGAGCCAAATAAACCACTCACTTGTTTAAGGCTCTCTATCATCATTTCCTGTTACTCACTGCCAAATGCACTCCTAGCTAATAAGATTCAAACACAACAGTTTGGTTCCAGAGCCCCCGATCTTAGCAATCTGGTACTACCTACCACTAAATTTGTAGAGGACATTTTGGAGGCTCTTCACGATACATCCTCTTTGGGGTTCCCTCCCCCTCCCGAACTGAAGGGCTATTTACGCCGCGTAACTGAGCATCTGCCTGAGCACAGCTCATTGGTTTTAAAGTAGACACCTGACCAAGAGCCAAGCCAATCAGATTCTTTCTCAAGAACTTGAACCAAGGCCGGCACTCGGTCTCAGGTGGAGAACATTATGATGCCCTGCCCGGACCCCTCTTTAGGAATGGAGGGCGTGTTCCCCCCACAGCTGCCGGAAGTGCCGCTGATAGGAGATGTCTCTCTGCTGTCACCCCTTCAAGGACAGCCTCAGCTGAAGAGAGATGCCTTGCCCGAAGTCACGCCCTCTTCCGGGGGGCAGCCCAATCCAATGACTACTGGTCGGGGGGAGGGGTGGGGGAGGGGGAGCAGTGTTGGGGGGGGTTGTTAAAGACCCAGTCCTCTCACAATCTCAGGTCCAGAGCTTCCCGTGAGATCTGCTGAGGACATTTGGGGGATAGTATCACAACTCGACCTCTCCCTCTGTCTGCTCCTGCATCCTTCCTTTCCTTCCACAGGTGTTGGTCTTGAGAACCTTCCTAATGAATATCCTCCAGGATAAACTCCAACTCAGAGCTGCTTCCCAGGGGGACCCAACCCGTGACACAAGAGCTAGAAGGAGCCGAGACACGGGCTGAAGAGACCATGTC
Organism: Lipotes vexillifer; assembly: GCF_000442215.2. Lineage (NCBI taxonomy): Eukaryota > Metazoa > Chordata > Mammalia > Artiodactyla > Lipotidae > Lipotes > Lipotes vexillifer. Next base: position 2,348,075 of record NW_006787800.1, read on the forward strand.
ATCCATAGGCAAGAGCCCAGGGAGGGAGCAGAAGAAACTTCTGATTCCTGACACTTTCCAGCACCTGCTGAAACCCTCCAGTTCTGTGAGACATCCCTGATTTCTCATGATACCCCCTTATGTTGATAGCTTGAGTGGATTTCTACTTCTTGCCATCAAACTATCCTTGAACCAGACATGCTGCTACTCTGTGTTTTATGAATAAGCCCAGAGGCAAGGGGCTTCCCTAAGGTCACAGCAGGTTAGTGAAAGAGGGAGGTCTTCATCCTTTATTCATGTAACAAATAGCTATTGAGGACCTACTCTGTGCCATGAATTGTGTCCATTTGGGGGTTATAACTGTAAGCAAGGCAAACATAATCCCTCCTATCACTGAGCTCAAAATCTGGTGAGAAAGAAAGACAAGTAAACAATTACAATACAGGGAGATAAGTGCTATGGAATCACTTAGGAGGGGCACTTATCCCAGGAAGGGAAGCTCCCAGAAACTCTCTAGGGGAGATGACAACTATACCAAAGGCCCACAGGAGAGTAAAGCCCTCCAGGAAGAGGAACCAGAATGTGAAAGGGCTCAGAACCGAAAGGGAGTGATGTGTGGAATCCACATGCTGGTTTTGTCTGCTTGGCAGACAAAACCTTGGGGATTTTGTCCCCAAGCTTCCTTGGGGATGGGGGCCTCAGCTTCCCTGGCCCCATGTTGCTTCTGGGAGATGGCCAGTCACCACCACCATGTCCCTCACCATAGGGTTAGGTCCAAGACCCAGTCTAGCCCAATCAGCACCTCCCTCAAGGGTCTGCATCTCTAATGGAGACAAACAGGGGTGGAAGGTGGTAAGGGCTGAGGCACCCTGCAGCAGTGCCCTAAAGAGAGTGTCCAGGCTACTTAGATGCCCAGAGCTGCCCTGGGTCCTGTCCATCCTGAGGCCCAGCGTCTAGCTTTTCCTTCCTGCCCTGCCTCACTGTCTCTTCGATAAATCCCCTGTTCTTGTCTCACTCTTTCAGAGTCAATTTTTGGTGCTTGCAACCAAAGAATCCTGATTTCAGAAATGAGTACCGGGAGTGGGATTCACGACACGACCCTTAGGGATATGTGAGCTACTTGATATTGGTTTTCTTAACTCCATGGGGCCAAAATCAGTAGGACTCTGGTTCACATTATTCGACAAAAAAGAGGTTACTGATGGTAGGCAGTGGTGAACAGGTAATCGTGCTACACCCTCCAGTCACCTGGGACCATGTGCCAACTGAACGTGAGAGAGTCCAGCAGCTGCTGTGGGCCAATTTATAAAGGATGCGGAAAGCTGGGACCATCGGCTGGATGGTTGTTCCTTACACTGGATAATTTAAAGCAAGAAAATGACAGGCTCAAATCTAAATGTTCGCCTTAAGGCACGAAATAAAGTTCAGGGCCATTATATGAAAGAATCTTTTATTGCATATAGCTACAGAGCTGAAAATTGCTGAAGACTGAACTCAGAGATTGATTTTGAAGTTACTGAATTACAGTGTCAGTTGAATTTACAACCCCACTTGGTCCCTTTGGTGAATGGGAGGGCACTGGTCAGGAAAACGTTAGTATCTTATTGGAGTGGTGGTATCTGGGGGGATGACGAGGACCCTAAGCCTAAGCAGCTCACTGTCCCACCCTTGAGTCCCCTCCTGACGCATCCCTCACGTTCTCTCCCGCAGTAGTCAGAATCCAGACTCCGCGTGGTCCAGATGATACAACGCAGAATCAGGGGAAGAGAAGAGGTATACCCAGAAAGAACTGCAGGAATTCACTATTTAAATTTCTAAATATAAATTAGTGTGGGGAGGATTTTGAGAATGTCTTGATCAAGCCGGGAGGAATACCTGTGAGGACTGGGCTGCGGTTATCGATATGGGCGCCATCACCAGAAATTTCGCATTGGAGGTGCTTTTTCAGGTAGTTGGCAGATGTCCTGACATTTGCGGAAGTCACTAATGCGAATCTGAACCAAATGATGATCTGCACTAATTGGCTAAAAAGGACCAGAAAATCCCTGGCATAATTAGGGGAACGAAGGCCAAACAACTAGAGATGGGAACACTGAATGGATCTATCAATCGGCACCAATTCCAGGACACTCTCCCTTCCTACTCCCCTTGAGGATGCTATCAGTGCGATAAAGTAATAATCTTGTCTTTTATAATCAAAAAATTAGTGGGCTTCCCTGGTGGCGCAGTGGTTGAGAGTCCGCCTGCCGATGCAGGGGACACGGGTTCGTGCCCCGGTCCGGGAGGATCCCACATGCCGCGGAGCGGCTGGGCCCGTGAGCCATGGCCGCTGAGCCTGCGCATCCGGAGCCTGTGCTCCGCAACGGGAGAGGCCACAGCAGTGAGAGGCCCGCGTACCGCAAAAAAAAAAAAAAATTAGTGACGTGTTTCAGATATACAAAAGGCATAAAGAATAACGCAACAAACATCTATGAACTTCTTATCCAACTTAAGATATGAAATGCGGGAGTTTGAGTCCTCCAGAAAGCAGACACCAAGATGGGATTAGAAAACGCCTGCAGAGGAAAATGCTGGGGAGGCAGAGGGGGTGGGAGGGTCATCAGATCACTACGTAGTCTGACCCCTGGGAAGGACAGAAGGAAGGGAGGAAGAGTTCCAGACAGCCGCGCAGTTTGGAGACAGTTTCAGCAAGGCCGCAGGGAAGTCCTGGAGCCAAAGTCCTCCCAGAGAGGACAGGTGTGGGAGTGGGGTGGCGGGTGGGGATTGAGGGGTTGCCTAGTATCCCTGCCAGGCCCACTCGGGATGGGTGCTGCCTGGGAAGTGAGGCCTTGACACAAATCCAGAGGAGGTCTCAGTGCAGCAGTAGGGGGTCATCAGTCAATTATGTGCAGTAGGAGATGCACATTTTCACAGCCACAGATGAAACATGGCCCCAAACAATCAAACTCCTTATTAACTGTCACCTCCCAAATCTTTAAAATAGGCTCAGCTATTTCCTCTCCGTAGTCTGGGAATTTTGACAGAAGGGCTGCTGTTGCAACGGGATTTCTAATCTTAGAGTGGGTAGGAGGAGCTTGGCGGGCCTGCGCAGGTGGAGTCCTGTGAAATTAGTGGGCACGGCCATCCCCTAACAGGCAGAGGGCCGGTGGGCAGGGCTAAGAGAGTCACAGGGGGCAGTGCGGCCTGGACTTTGGAAATTGATCAAGGGTCCCTCAGGATGAAATGAGAGAGCCTCCCACTGAGGCCTCACCTGAGTCTACAACCCAAATCCTCTAGGTTTCGTGAATCATGGGCTCTCTCAAGTACCTGTAACTGGGATAGTGTTCCCAGTCCAGGGCTGGTTTGGACCTAGAGACCCTCAAATAAAGGGGTGGGCAGTGCCTTTGAACAAGGACCTGTTGCCGCAGAACAGAGGACATGATGCATCTTCCTTCCAACTTCCCTCAGAGGAAGCTGCTGCCCTTTACCTGGGTCGCTGAGCACACGAGAAGCGGAGGGGATGATTAGACGAGTGTCTAGCTAACTCTCACTCCTGGGGACAGGAATGGCA
>NW_006787800.1:2351637-2353201 GCF_000442215.2 Lipotes vexillifer
CACTTCAACATCAGGAATAATGCTGGATCTCACCTGAATTCACCCTACACTAGGTCGGTGGCACCTCGACCCCCTCCAGGAGTTACTTCCCAAGTTCCTGAGAGGAATCGAGGTCCTTGTGGGTGACAGAAAGCCCACATCACCTTCCTGACCAGAGGACTAGGGCTTCTTACAATAGGAAAGGCCAGGAGGAAGCCATTTACACTCCTACTACCTACAGTGAACCAAAGCAACAACGCAACCCCAAGGAGCTCACAAAGACGAGCATCCCCATCAGACATCAGAAAGGTGGAGTTGTGATGACCCTGGCCACACCCCCATTCTATGACACAGACCAACTAGTGTGAAGAATAGCTAGATCTTAGCCAGCAGCAATGGCGCCTTGTAAACTTAAGCGGGCGGTGGCGTTGTTTGCAGCTGCCGTTCCAGATGTAGTCTCCGTGGTAGAGCAAATTAATTCAGCCCTGGCGCTTGGTATTCAGTTACAGATCTGGAAAATGGAATGTACTCCACGTGATAAACAGAAAACACCAGAAGCTGTTTGCTTGCACCTGATCAGGACGGTAGTAGAATGTTACTGCCCTGCCTCAGGGATGCTGTCTTTCTAGCTCCTCCCGCAGCCTTGGACCACCTCCCCATGGGCATCACCCTGCCAATGGGCTTATGCTCTGTATTGGTAGCAAAACACTGATAGGGTCTGACCAGAAGGAAGTCACAAGCGCCCTGGACGTTTTGGTAAGATGTGTGACAGGGCCTGTCGCCTCAGCGAGGATCCTGCCGGTTGGTGGTCTGAGGCCTGTTGGAATACTCTCTTCAAAGTGAAAGAGGATTTGCTGCCACTTGAACCTCTACCTCTAAAACAGCAGCCTGCAGATCGACTCTTCTGACACCTTTTCTAAGGAACCTGAAAGCACCCAGCTTTTAGGGGCCCCGAGCAGCGGAGGCTCTGCAGGGCCCCAGCTGTGCTGTAAGCCCTTCTGCCCTTAGCCCTGAGCCAGTGGTACTCAGATCGTCCAGGGCAGGGCACAATGCTGAGTGGGGCTCACCTGCAGCAAGCCCCAGTGGGAAAGCCCCAGCCGAGTCTCTAGAGCTTTTGAGTAAGTAACTCTAATCCTTTGAGGATTCTTGCCATGGGCTCCAGAGAGACTGACTACCTGACCTGAGTCACCTAGCAGCAGTGGCCTGAGATGTCTATCATGAACCAGATGTCGTTGGTCTCCCTGACCCCATATGGGGCGTGCCCAGCAGCCTCTGTCTCCAGTAACCCTGTGCGTAACCTACACCAGGGCCTCTCCTTTCTGTCCCACGTGGGAATGACCTTTTATACTCTAGGGAGCAGAGACCAGGAGTATTAGAAAGGAATATTTTAGTTGTAACAGAAAACACTGACTTAAAAAGTAGAAAGGCTCATTTAAAAAATACCAAGTTAACTGCTTCAGGTGAGGCTGGATCCAGCAGCCCAGTGGTATCACCAGAGACCTTGTTCCTGCCTCTCCTCTCTGCTTTCCATGGTGTCAACATTATCCTGACGTTGCCCTCTCTGGCCAGGATGGCTGTCGGCATT
>NW_006787800.1:2353248-2375054 GCF_000442215.2 Lipotes vexillifer
CATTCCTGGTGCTGCTCTGCTTCCTCCTTCAAGTCTGGGGGCAGTGAGCAAGCTCTGCTGGCAACTCTCGGGAAAGCAGAGGAGCTCCTTTCCCAGAATCCTCCAACATCCTGTGTCTCCTTGGCCTGAACTGGGTCATGTGCCCATCCGTGGACCAATTCCTGTGGCTGAGGAGCTTCACTGATTGGCAGCAGACATCCAGGCCCCACTCCTGGGGCTGAAGGGAGCCAATCCTATCCAAGCAACATGACCAAGAGTTGGGGGTGGGGATGGGGGAAGTGCTCCAAAGGAAATGGGGTCTTTATTGCCATCAAGTGGGGGGAATGGATGCTGAGCCCTGTAAACAGCAGACTTCACACAGGGGGCAGGGGAGGGGAGGAGAATCAGCTGATTGCAGAATCACAGCCCCGTATTTTGGCTTGAATCTTATAAACTCCCAGACTCCAACCATGTTCCTGGGGTTTTTCCTTCTCTGAGGCCTCTGCGAGCTGTGAGGAGGGGAAGGGAGCCATGGGCCCTGGGTGGAAGGAAGTGGGGAAAACCTCAGAGTTTCAACTTCGGCTGTTTTTCCTGAATTCTACTAATAAGGCTGGGAACCTGGGAACCAAGTCCTGGGGAAACACAGGCCCTTAGCTCAGGTTCTGTGCTTGGAGACTTTTTGCCCTATCTTGAAAGTTACACCACTTTTCACAACAGCCCCCCTTTTTCGTTATAAAAACATTTCACGCCAAAGCCCACTAATGAAACACACTTTTAAAAGTTATATTTCTGCATTACAGTTTTCAACAAAGACATACTCGTCATGTTTACTGGACTCTGCTGTCTCGTCTCATGAAGAGGTGGTCCTATGGGACACCTCTGTGTCCCGAGCCACGTTTGCAGGGACCACCTGCTTTGCTCGTTGTCATGCGCCAGGCGGTGCGGGGCGAGGGGGCCGGTTCCTGTTTCCATCTGCTTGAGAGTGTTCTCTGGTAAGCTTTCACTTTGCCCCGAAGTGTTTGTTCTCTGCTATAACTCTGTTTTTCAGCACACGATAACCGTGAGCCCTGCAAAGCACTGTCCATCTCCCGTGAGGGAAAGAGAAATCTTTTATCACATTACATTTTAGTTACGAGCCACAGTATTTAATTTCAGATCGTTGTTTATTCCTTACATAAACTTGTCTTCCTTGTTCAATGGCCGTGTCTTTCTATGAGAAATTGGATGCCTTGGCAGGGCATAGAACGTACCGTCCTTTTTTTTTTATTAAAATTAATGAAAATATTCTTTCATTTTATGGTTTTTCATCCAGGAGCAGGGTGTTCAGAAATTAAAGTCATGGAGTGAGGGGTAGGTGTACTCACCCTCCTGCATGTATCCCTACTTATGACCAGGAGCTCCACCTTGGCTGAGAAAGCCTCTTGGGAAGGCAGGTGCTGTCCCCATTAGGCTCCTCCAGGTCCTTGTATTTCCCCTTCGCATGAGGGTGTCAGTTATTCCACTCCCCTCCCATCCCCTAGGGCCCAACAAGGTTCAGCCAAATCTAACTCACAGTGGGCAGGATGGGACGTGTTCTCTCTGGACAGTTCATCCTTGAGGGCATCTCCAAGATGGCACTAGATTTCCACCTCCCTCTGCAGGAGGCTGGAGCCATGGCATCTCCTGTTTGACACACCCACGTACCAGGCATTCAGAGCAGTCCCACCAGACAACGGTACCCTCCCTGAGGATCAGAGACCAAAGAGAGAGTCTGTCCCAAACAAACCTGTGTTTAGAATGATCCCCCAGCAGCTGGGCCATGGATGGGGGCGGGGAGAGGGCCAGCCTGGAGGTTGGGGGAGGGTGTGAGGGCGTTAACGCTGTCAAGTGCTGCAGCAGTGGCCCAGGTGGGGTAAAGGGAAGCAAGAACACAGGACGGGGCTTGGAGGATGGGGGGGCGGGCTGGAAGGAGGGGTGGAGGATGACGGAAGGGACAGCAGACTATGGTGAGGGCGGGGGCGGACGTGTTCAATCTAGGATGTGCGGCAGGTGGGGTGTGTACCTGCACTCCAAGCAGACGTGTCCAGTGGGAAACCGGATAGAGAGTGTAGCTTCAGAGTCCAGAGGGAGGTCTGGGCTGGTCTGTCTTCCTGGTGGACTGCAGTTTCCTCAAAGGCTGGGACAGATTATTGTCACACCCCCAGGGAGCTCTGCACCTAGTAGGTGCTGAAGCAATGCCTATTGAATGAACAGGTGTGCCCCAGGCCAGCACAGGAGGCGATCCTGGGGGTCTGTATACACCTATGCATGCCTCTTTGTGTGCCCACACGTGGGTGGGGATGGGTGTGCAACGCCCAGTGTGGTCCGGCCTGCACCTCACCTCGCCCACGGAAGTTCCTGAGGGACCACTTCTCTTTCTGGCTGGATTTGTGTGACAGGTTTTGGCAGTTTATCTAACTGGCTAATGAAGAGGATGGGGTGCTAATTCCTTCTCACTTTATTGAATCCTCCTCTCCTTCACAGCCTTAGGGCCCTGTGGGGGGTGGGGGTGTCATTAAAAGACACTTCAGCACGCTGGTTATTGCCAATTAACAGACTCCAATATAAACAATTAATAAAGCCACTGTGGGGGGCGAGTGGGGAGGATTCGATGCCCCAGCCTGGGCCAGCTCTGCCAGCTCTTGGGCGCCAAGGCCCAGATACACACAGAGGGCCCTACCCTGGGGGCGGGTGGTTAGGAGTGATAGGTGCCTGGGAGGTGGTAGAGAGATCCAGGGGGAGAGTGCTGGCAGCATCTTCTCAGCCTCAGACCTGGGAGGGGAGGGGTGCTGCAAGTCCATCGCTATGGTGCCAAGAGACCATAGTCCCAGGCCGGGAGGGGGTGGGCTGCCCAAATCCCCAGGGACCACCTGCACAGTGCTCTTTGGACCACACAGCCCACACCATTGCTCCCCCCGCCTGTCCCCCACAGCCAGGCAATGGCCAGGCCTGATGGGTCTCCTCCTCGACCCAAGTCCAAGAAGCCTCTAAGAGAAGCTGGCGTGACCCCGGCCCACCGTAGTCCCTGCAGCTGCTTTCTCAGGGATGGAACATGCCACACCTGCCTGGAAGTGGCCGTGCCTCTTAAGGGAAACTTTCGGGGGTCGCTGTGTGAGCTTCCAAAAGGCTCTGGCACTAGTGAGCCCACGAGGGCCGGATACCGCCCGAGCTGATCCTGTGATATCTTCCAACCGACCTTAGCGGGAAGTTTGAGGTAAAGGTGGAGAAACACTTGCACCTGGAGGGAAGGGTGAAGGAACAAGCTTTACGTGTAACTTCGTCCCTCTCAGCCAGTCAGGGGCTGGACTCGAGCCCAGGGCCAGGCTCCACAGGCCATGCGGGCTCTAGGCCACGGGGGCAAACTTATTCATAAAAGGGCCAGGCAGTAAATATTTGTGTTTTACAGGCCCCATACAGTCTGTGTCACGACCATCCAACTCTGCTGACGTGGTGCAAAAGCAACATAGGCAATACATAAACAACCAATCGAGGCCGTGTGCCAATAAAATTTTAGTTACAGACAATAAAATTTTAATTTCAAATAATTTTCACATGTCACAAAACTTTCTTGGTTCTTTTTCAGTCACTTAAAAGTGTAAAAACTATTTTTCACTCCAAGACCATATAAAACCAAGTGGCGGGCCAGATGTTTCCCACAGGCCAGAGTTTGCCAACACTGATCTAGGCTTCAGGAATCTTTGGGACTCCCTGGGCATCCCAAAGAGAACTTTCCTGCAGTATGACCCCTCCAGAGGGAGCCAGAGGGAACTTTCCCACCACATAGCCTCACTGGTGGAGGCAGGGGGGCAAAAATGTGGAGGTGCAGACCTGCTTTCACCAGAGAATCAAATGGCCCCATAGGAGGGCCCATGAGGGACAGAAGGAGGCTTAGAGGCAGGATGTGAGTGCAGACAGACAAAGAGACATGGATGGGAGTGATGCAGCTGCTCTCCCACAGCCCAGCTGGTTTGTGGGCAGGGCATTGACAATCCAAAATGGCGGCCGGGCCTCAGCGTCTGGAACCGGGACAGCCTCCTGCCCTCACATGGGACTGTGGGTGCCTCTGATGTTCTGGGACGTCAAGGTAAATGAGAGAATACACTCAGAGGGAGCTGAGAAGTTGTCTTTCTTTCCTCACCCCTATTGACCTCATTCATTCAGTCAACATTTTCTTTGCATGTACTAAGGGTGGCTTGGTTTTCAGTCTGAGACAAAGCCTCCTAGCCTTGCAGCTGTCTTTGGAAATGACCCTGGGTGAGGGGAAGTGTTGTGTTTTGGGTTGCCAAGGACGGTCCTGAGCTGCCTGGGAAGTGAGAGTAAATAGAGGACATCCATGTCAACAGAGCAGGTAAGTAATCTCTTGAGGGAATCCCTGGATGTTGGCAAAGCAAGTAATTTATCAAAACCAGTCCTATGTAGAGGCAGTGGGAAGGTGTCCCCGAAGGCTTCCTGTTAAAGGCAATTCTGATTGATGGGAAAGAGAGAGTGTTAGCTTTGAAAAACCAAGAGGTGACTTTGCCGTCTGGCCTCTGTTGGGTGCTCCCCCATTGTCCCTGCCTCAGCTTCCTCGGGGCACTTTGTCGGGCTGGGGACAGGTGGCAGAACCAGAGCTCTGCCATCAAGTCTCGAGCAGCAGGGCTGAGGCCCCAGAGCCATCGATGGGAGCACCAGGCCACTGGGTGGGGACATGAACTCCTCTCATCCCATACCTTCAACTCAGAAATCCTGCTGGCTCTATTTTGAAAATGTGCCCCAAATCTGACCACTTCTCCCCACGCTGCTGCCACCCTGGATGAGCCTGGAAGAGTGCTGTCGACTCCTTAGGGGTCCCCCTGCCACACAGCGGGGCCCTCCACATGCAGCCAGAGAGACCCTCTCTGGTGTCTGTGGTCCCACGGCCCTGCCATCCCTAGAATGCATCCAAATTTTCAGCACTGCCCGAAACCCTACAACCTCGTGGCCACCACTCTCTCCCTACTCAGACACACCCACTGCACTGGCCTCCCGATCAACTTCTCCCAGGCACCCCCAGGCTCGCTCCCTCACTTCCTCCAGGTGGCCCCTCACTGACTCGGCTCCTTCCCCCCACCTCCTCCTCATTTGTCTTCCCTGCATTTCACCCTTCCAGCTAGTTTATCTATTTCCAGGTTGTCTTCTGCTACTAGGAATGGGCTGGGGTCTACAGATCCCCAAGGATCCCTGTATAGAATTCTGGGGGTCTGTCAGTGTGGATGGGAAAGGAATCACATTTTTATTTCACTCAATCTTTAGTTAAAATTGAACACCTCCTTCCCTTGTGCATGTCAGCAGGGAACCACAGTAGTCGTCACAGAATCCGTGACTCTGTCACACGTAGAAAGTGCAGATCATTTCAAATCATATTATATTGCGGCAGAAATCTTGAAATATCTTTTATACTCAACCTTACTTCAAAAGGATGGTAGTTTTATTAGACCCACTGCTCGATCTTATTATTTAGTGCATTAATAAAAAAGCACATGTATTACTCCATCACAATTTTTTCTTAATATTTTGATAACTGCATTTTAATGTAATTGGTTTCCTTTGAATCTTAGAAATTTTATTGTGTGGGTTTACAAATGTTATTCTGAAAAGGGATCTATAAGTTTCCCCAGGCGCCAGAGGAGTCCAGGCATCGCATCAGTGAGGAGACTCTGTTCTATATGGGAACTCCATGCAAAGAGGGCCTGACACAAAGTAGACGCAAAATAAAGGTGAGTGGAAGAGAGGCAGGTGGGGAGAGGGAGGGAGGGAAGGAGCCAGCATAAGAAGTGAATAAGGCTTAGTGGTGAGACAGAGCCTGAATCAAACTGCCCTGGGTGAACCCACCTCCACAGCATGCTCAGTGTAGAGCCCTGGGTGCATCTTGGAACAGGGCAGAGCCTCAGTTTCCTCATCTATAGGATAGAGTCAATCACACCTGCTTATATAGTTGTGAAGATAAAATAGTATGCCTGGTATCCAGCCTGCTGCATGGTGAATGCTCAGTAAATTATAACATATTTTGGTCAATGCCGTGGCTTCCCCAGTTCTAAGCTTTTGCCCAAGGATCTGGCTTCCCAGCCAGGAAGGCAAAAGCATCCCACAGAGCTCTCCCCCTGCAGAGGTCCAGTGCGTTCTAAGGAAACGGAGCCCCACTCCAGATAGGCTGGCCGAACTGGGCCACAGGCAGGGGCTGGAAACAGGGAGAACTGTCCCTCGCAGCTGGGCTGAGGGTTGTGCCTGCGCAGACGTGCTTGTATAGGGGGGTGTGGGTAGAATTCGAATCATGCCCCTAGACGGGAAGTCCTCCAAGACCCTAACTTGTGAGTCTGAGAGCATTTATGAGACTGGCCATGCCAGGAAGGCATCTGGGACAAACCATTCGGAAGAAGGGCCTGGGGCAAAGTTGGCTCTACTGGCCAAGAGCCATCCCCACCACCCTGTGGTCTGAGTTTCCCTGTCTTACTTACGCTAAGGCTGCATCCCAGGGGCTGGCACCCTCGTCCTTCCTGCTCAGGGAGCTCAGCTTGGCCTCTTGCCTGAGGCCCTACTTCCCGACCTTTTGCCCATCACAGCACACACGGAAAATGACAGCCATTTTCAAGGCACACTGTGAACAAGGACAAGGAATCCAGAGGCAACCAGCCTCGCCAGCACCCTGAGGGCCGAAGACGCACCTCGCGGCAGCCTCCTTGGCCCTAAACAGGCCAGGGCCCTCCTGCCTTGGGGTTCTCACCCTTGCCAGCCCCTCTGCCCTATGTCCAAATGTTCACATGTTCTGTCACTGCCACTTCCTCTGATCTTGGCCCAAGTTCCAGCCGTCTCCCTGACCTGCCAGAGGTCTGAGGTGGTGGAAAGATCCTGGCTTTGGAATTGTTCATCTGTAAATAGGACAGTACCATTGGCTTCCTGGGGTTGGCCGTGAGGACAGAGATGGTGTCTGGGCACCCCTGAGTGGAGCAGGCACCAGGCAACTGGGGCCCTGGGATGACCAGTGGCCCCGCCCAGGCTCTGCCTGGGTTTCCTGCCTGTTGTTCTGGACTGGGATCTCCATACAGGAAGAGGCTCATCCCTCCTGGACCTCAAGTGGACCTGGCCCATCTTCCCACTCTGCCTTATAGCCTCCCCAGCACAAGAGCACGCTTTTGCTCATTGGCTCCCCCTAAAGTCCTTGGAGGGAAGTGGGCCGACGTCATTGTGCCCATTTTACAGATGGGGAATTTGAGGCTTTCAGGGACAAGGTGACATGAGTCCGGGTCTTTGCCCCTGTGCAGGGCTGTATGCTCCTCGCCACAGCCCTTGTGCTGGACTGAGGGGGCATCCACTTAGACTCACGTGGGTTCTGAGGTTGTCCTGGGGCCGCGTCACTATGCCGAGAGCGGGGCTGTGTGCCTTCGGGGGTCAGCAGTGATGCCAGCCTTCATTTATGAAACCCCGACCACGTGCTGAGCATTTGACTCTGGGACTTGTCAGACCTCACAAGTCCAGGAATAGGTGTCCCAGGCTGGGATGAGGAAGCAGAGCCAGCACCAGGAGTCAAGCCTGGTTCTGGAGATGAGAAAGTCTGTGCCCCTCCCGCAGCACTGCCGGGAGGCGGGGACCAGAGGACAGCTCACGTGGAGAGGAAAGAGAATGCTTGTCTTGAAGAAACTGTGAGTTTGGGGACTGGGGCGCTGGAGGGGAGGCCAGGGCTGGTGGCTGCTGCAGGAGACAGAGCTTTAGCCCGGAAAAGCAAGCCGGCAGCCCCCCCCTCCCCCACCGCCGGGAGGCACGCGGTAAGTCAACGGAAGAAGGAAGCTGCCAGAGCATCTGCACCTTCAGGAGCCAGCGATGCTTGCGGCAAAGCTGGGGTGAGGAGGGGACTCCTAGGGACCCTGGGATGATGCTGCGTCATGAGCCCCACCACTCGCTATCCCTCCCCTGCCAGACCTGGCCTCCAGGCGTCTCAGCCCCTCCTACTTTTCAGGGTCCAGAGGACCCAGGGACCATCAGATGCAATGGTTCGTGGGTGTTGCTGTACCGGTGTAAGTTTCTGAGGGCTTTTACCAGGGTTGGGTAGCAGGAGTTAGAGCACAAGGCGTGAGGGCATCGTGTCACTTTTGGTGGCTAGGTGTTTGTGTGCGCTTATGCATGTGTGTGCATGTGTGTACTAGGTGCGTGCTGTGTGTACACGTCTTCATGCATGGGCCAGTGCGTGTTTGCTTGTACACGTGTGTGCATGTGTGTATTTGCATGCGTTCTGTGTCATGAGGTGTGTGAGTGCACAGGCCATGTACATGTGCCTGTATGCACGCGTGTGCGTGTGTGTGCTGGAAAGCCCTGCAGAGACAGTGCCTGAGTAAGGGGATGGGGGGGGGGAATCCCTGCTGTTCCCGTCATCCCCCCTGAAGCTGGCTGGGGAGGCAGTGTGGGGAGCCAAAGGCCTGGGGAGGATTCTTTTCCCAAAGGTGCCACCACCAGCAGGGAAGGAAGGGGGGGAGGAAGCAGCACCTTATTTAAATGCAAATCACTGAAATACAACTTTTATTAAAATGCAAATTGTACTGCAGTCTCTGACACCTCCCAAGTGCCAAAGCCACAGAACACAATCAGGAATCAAAGCTGCAGGACCCACCAGTCACCCAAGATGGTGAGAGACCCCACTTGCTGGTATATGAAGCAATGGAGGACAGAGGATGGGCCCCGGGTGGGCTTGGGATGCTGAGCCGGATGCTCAGGGTTTCCCGGAGCGGGAAGCAACCATTGATGCCAGAAGTGGGAGCTGGAGGTCTGGGCTGTCACCTCCATAGGAGACCAGGCTGGATCTTGCCATGGGTGGCCTGCTGGCTTCCGGCCTGGCTGGGGCAACACGCTGTGTGGTTTCCTAATGAGCCTGGTCTCCCTGGTGAGCCTGGAGCCCTCAGCTGGGAGATGCTCAGAATTGTTTGTCTGCTTGCCGACATGGTTAAACGGATTGCCTCTTAGGTGGTCAGAACTCGGCTGCTGGGGGCAGAGCATTGGGGTGTCCAGAGAGCAGCCCTCAGCTCGGAGCTCAGGCCCAGGGGCAGGCCTGCCCCCCTCAGCCTCTCTTCTAACCATGGGCTCAGGAGCAGGCTGCCAGGCTGCCAGGCACAGCTGTGCAGGTCATGAGGGCACTGCCGTCTTTGGGCCCATGCCCTGCTCCCCAAGCTGGGTGACTTGGCCTGGGGCCCAATCCTCTGGGAAGAAGGGAGGGTGTCTTTTTCTTCACACACAGACACACTTGACTTACCCCTTTTCCTAATTCATCCACCCGCAGAGGGCGCCTTTTCCCAGTTTGCACAGTCACTGTAGAGGTTGGGGGCCCCTCAGACCCCAGACTCCTCTTTCTTCTGCTCTACACCTTCCTTTCAGATCTTACCTCTTCTCCCTGCTCCTGGGTCCCCCACCCCTGTCTCAACACTTTGTTTCCTCCACTCCTTCCTTGCTCCTTTTCTTCTAGCCATGATCCCACCCTCTCCGTACCCCCCCGGCTATGGGCCCCTCTGGTTTTTGTCCCCAGAATCAGACTGACACAGAGTCCTTACCCCATAGGGTGTGAGGTAGGTGCAGGCAGTCCAGGGAAGGTGGGCCAGGTCCTCGATGGCTCAGGGCCAGGCTGGCACGTGCAGAGAGCCCAGGGGCATGGGGGAGGGTCCCGCCCCTTCCATCTGCCGAGCGCTCCTAATATAGGCAGCAGCAGCCCTGGTGCCAAGCGGGGGAAGCAGGGGAAGCAGGGGAAGCAGAAGGCAACTTGGAGCTGGAGGGTGACAGGGCTGCGCTTCCTCCATATATATAGTCCCGTCTGTCGCCCTGGGGGTGGGTGGCTTCCTGGGGCACTTCTGATGTCATCAGCTTCCCAGGAGAGTTTTGCTGGGGTGAGATGAGGGCCTATGACAGGGTCTGAGATGAGGAGGCAGCAGTGCTGGGGTCCTAAGCCAGCACTCCTCGGGGACCAATGCCTTGGGCAGTTCTGGCCTCTCCCAAGCATTTTCTTGGCTGCCACAGACCCACACCTGGGCTGTCAGGCGATGGCTTGTGCACCTCTGAGATACCTACAAAGGGACCCTTCCTTGACGTCACCCCCGAATCTGTCAGCTGACCCCACTGAGCCCGGGCGCCTCACTGGCCCTGGAGGCCGCCCTGGGGTACCATGAGGAGATGGTAAGCTCCTTTAGATCCCCACCTCTCGGGAGATGGGTCCAACTAAGAGCAATGACAAAGATTTTGGTGAGAGATACAAATAGCCCCTGGCTCTTGCCACACTGGCCTCACCCTCCCCAGCAAGGCCCTGTCTGGGTCTCCAGGACCCAGTTCCGTCCCCTCCAGAACTGAGAGCACAAAGCTTTCCCCTCACACCCACCCCAGCACCCCGCCCCACGTTCCCAGCTTCTGTCTGGTATTTCTGAGTGTCCACGTGGGTTTCTTCAAACCCTGCTACCCTGTCAGGAAGGCAGAGGAGGCAGAGCTGCCCCGGGTCTGGGGCTGTGCCTCCCCAATCTGACCGGGAGCTCCCAGAGAGGCTGCTCTGCCCATCAAACTGGGGGTGGGGGCGGGGCGGGATGGTCCTTAAGGGCAGGTGGCTCTGCCCCCTCCTCAAACTGGAGTCTCCCTCCTATGAAGGAGGTCCTGCTGGCCTGCTGGTGGTGCCCTGATCAGGCCCGGGAAGTCCCTGGGGGGTGATGAGAGCTGCTAGGGGTTCTCCCAGACCCTGACTGATAAGAATGGCCTGTGACCACAGTGGGCAGGGCTGAGGTTTGAACAGGAGATGGGCACTGGGCTGCTGCCGAAGGCCGGAGCCTCCCTCCCATAGCCTCGGAGCTGAATCAGGGCGGAGGGGAAGCCTCCCTTCCCTTGGGGAGACGGACTCAAATGCCTTCAGAGGAGGGGACTGGAGGACTGTGCAACAGGCAGGGAGGGCTGCCCCCTGCAGACCCCTTCGTGCCTGGTAGGATTTAACAGTGAGGCTCACACAGAACAGCGAGCATGCGACTCTGCCGCTTACTGGCTCTGTGATGCCAGGAAAGGCACTCTCTGAACCTTGCTTTCCCCCTGAGGGACCTGCAACACAGGGATGACGTAATACAACAGTGCCTGGCACACAGCAAGGACTGTCCTTAAGACCGAGGCCCTGGGGCCTCCACTTCCAATTCTTCTGCTGGATGGGGACCTCCTGGCCCAGGAGAGATGACTGGAGTCAGCGCCACCCCCCAGCAGCAGCCCTGGGGCAGCCCCACCCCAGGTAGAGCCCTGGCCTCTCCCAGGGGTCCGCAGAGCCCCCGTGGCCTACGGCGCTGCCCTCCCTCCCTGTCTCCTCCCCCAGCCCGCTCCCAGCGTTTCCTGGGATCACCTCCCAATTCAACCTGAGCGCAACTGGACTTGAATCCTTGTCTCCGGGCCCTGGTCTGAGCTCAGCACAGCTGTGAGCGAGCTCTCCCCAAGAGCAGTGACTAAGAGGCTGGAGCCAGGGGTGGAGGGAGGGGTCCTCCCGAAGCCTCTCCAAGTTCCCCGGGGCCAGGGCTGTGAGGAGAAGCTTTGTTATCAGGCTCTGCCCTGCCGACCCTCTGCTGCCTTTGGTGCAGTGACAGGAGCTGTCTCCTGTCATGTTCTTGGTTCATGTTTCAACATCCTCTTATCAGTCTTTCTGAAGGAGGCTGCCAGCAGTATGTAGGTGGCAGCAAATCATGCCCAGTTCTTGAGGAGGTGGGGTCAGAAAACTGGAAGATTCTAACACATGTTAGGCGCTTACTGTGTTATATCTTTTTTACTCTCATGACAACCCTGTAGGCAGGGCTGCCATGTACAGTTGGGAAGGTTGTTCACTAAACAAGGGCATCTGGCCAAGAGAGGAGATCATGATCTAACCAAGCAGCATACCCGGCATATACCTGTGTCTCTTGGAGGGGAGAGGGAAGCTTTTCTTAATTTATGTAAAGACACAGTATGGGCCATTCATGGTTACTGAGGTAAGACCTATTATTATCTCAATTTTATCATTTGGAAACTGAGACACAGAGAGCTTAAGTCATTTGCTCAAGATTTGACCAAGATTCGGAGCTGAGCTCTGAAGCCAAGAATTCTGACTTCAGAGCCCGCACTCCTTGCGACACTGCCTCATACAGCCTTGGCAGGGATGAGCCAGTCACAAGAGCTGGAAGTCTGCTGAGGGCCCTGACTGCTGGGGCCCAGTCAGTTCTGAGACTCAGGGACCCCAAGTCATCTCCCCTCAGCTCATCAGGGGTCTGGGGGCCTGAGCCGCCCTCCACAGGGGGGATATGGCTGTAGCTGGAAGCTCGGAGACTGGGATTCTGTGGCTTCGTGATTCCGAGAAAGTCACCTTGCTTCATAGAGCCTCAGTTTTCCCACCTGTAAAATGGAGTTGACAGGCCCCACCCTGCCTGCCTCACGGGCCAGGATTTAACCATCCGTTTGGAGGATTTGAAAGAGAAGGAGGTCTTCTCCAATGCCTAAAATCACACCTAGAATTGCCTCAGTTAAAGCTTAATAGGTGGGGGACTTTCCTGGCAGTCCAGTGGTTAAGACTCCACGCTCCCAGTGCAGGGGGTGAGGGTTCCATCCCTGGTTGGGAATTAGGATCCCACATGCCGCGCAGCCAAAAAAAAAATTAAAAATTAAAAGAATAGAGTGTTTAAATTTAAAAAAAGCTTAAGACGTGGGAAGAATAAATTAGGAGTTCGGGATTAACATATACACACTACTATATATAAAATAGATAAACAACAAGGACCTACTGTTTAGCACAAGGAACTATATTCAGTATTTTGTAATAACCTATATGGGAAAAGAATATGAAATATATATATATAAAATGTAGCTGAATCACTTTGCTGTACACCTGAAACTAACATTGTAAATCAACTGTACGTCAATTTAAAAAAAAAAGCTTAATACGTATCTGTCACCTGCTTAATACGACTGTTATTTCCAGGTCTGTCTGTGGAGGTCCCCCCCCCCCCCCCCCCCCCCACCCGCTGCCCGCCGCACCTCCACCCTGAACCCAGAGCAGGACTTCACAGGCTGCCCGCCTTCCTTCTCAGACACAGAACAACACAGCCCAAATGCCAGGGCACTCCCAGCTAATGAATCAGCCTCCAAAACGCGTCCAAACATCTGGCTGACAAAGGGCATAGCTCGTTGGAAGCAGCTCCTTCTGCACAAATATGTTCTTAATATTCAATTAGTATTTATCCACCACGAACAACAATTACGCCATTGACTCTCAATGAAGTGCCTGGATAATTAATTAATGCAGTCTTTAACATGCTGGCAGCATTTCTCTATGAGCGCGATAGTTAAAATAATAACACAGTGACGCCAGGATGAGCCAGGGGCTGGCAGGGGCGCCCTGGGTTTCCCAGGCTCCAGATGTGAGTCTGGAGCTGAGCATGTGCCACACAAGCCATCTTCTGCAGTTTAAAAAGAAAAAGACAAAAATACACTGCAATTTTGAGCAAGCCGCTTAACCCCTCCCAGCCGGCTTCTTCCTCAGGAGGGCGCAGGCCAGATGACAGCAAGGTCCCTTGGAGTCCTAAACGCATGGGTTCTGCAAGTGACATTCAGATCTGTATTGACCCCCCTGCCCTGCTAATTGCTGCAGCCAGGGTCCTCCTGGGCTCCACACAGACCTCTCTTTGTAAACCACAAACCCTACATCTCTCTCCCCTCCACTGGCCTCCCTGTCCCCTCGCTGCCAATTATTCCGGCACCTCTTTCTCAGGCCCCATTTCTTTCTTTTTTTTTTTTTTTTTGGTACGCCCCTACATCTCTCTCCCCTCCACTGGCCTCCCTGTCCCCTCGCTGCCAATTATTCCGGCACCTCTTTCTCAGGCCCCATTTCTTTCTTTTTTTTTTTTTTTTCGGTACGCAGGCCTCTCACTGTTGTGGCCTTTCCTGTTGCCGGACGCGCAGGCTCAGCGGCCATGGCTCACGGGCCCAGCCGCTCCGCGGCATGTGGGATCTTCCCGGACCGGGGCACGAACCCGTGTCCCCTGCATCAGCAGGCGGACTCTCAACCACTGTGCCACCAGGGAAGCCCCCAGGCCCCATTTCTTCCTCCTGCTCCTTCCCATGGGGGATCCCCAGAGCTCAGGTCCAACTTCCGGTTCTGATTCTGACCTCTTGCTTCTCCCAGCCTCCCATTCCAATTCTGTCCGCTACCAGCCCCCAGGTCCTGACTGCCCCTGTCTTTGCTTCCAGCTCCATCAGAGCCTGGGTTCACCCCAGCACTCCACTTACCAGCTGTGTGACCCTGGGCCGGTTACTCGACACCCCATGCCTTAGTTTCCCCACTTCTGTGATGGGGACAGTCACATGGGGCATAATCATTGCCTCCACTGCCTCAGTCAGGATGGCATAACCTGCCCTAACAAATCCAAAATGCAATGGCTCAAACTCAATAGCGACGTATTTCTCACTCGCCAGCAGGCGGGTCCCTGCAGTGCAATGACTCTTTGCCTCTTGTTGCTCCCCCTGCCCCAGGGGGCTCTGTCATTGTCCTGGTGCTCCTGGCTGGGTCCGCATAGCCGGTGTCCCAGTGGCAGAGGGGAAGGAGCGTGGGGGAAGCATGACTGCCTTCCTGAGAGCCCTGGCTGGAAATCACGTCCCTCAGTTCTCATGTGTGAGAAGGGGTTACACAGACACACGTGGCTGCAAGGGAGGCCAGGAGATATAGTCGAGCCGTGTGCCCAGAGAGGAACGAGGGGACAATGATGGAGCAGTGCAGCCTCTACCACATGCCCTCAGAGGGTTGTTAGGAAGATCTAATGAGTTAATACATATAAAACCCTTAGCACTTGGCACGTGGTAAATATCCTATAAGCGACTGCCATGATTACTGTGTGTGCCTACACTAGTTCTGTGAATACGATGACTAATTAGACACATTCCCCATGTGTGAGGACCCCGCAGAGGAGGGTGGTAGAGACACATAACCCACCCACCCTCATTCAGAATGTGCCACACCTGAGGTACATTCAGGGTGCCGTGGGACAGGCTAGAGGAAGCAAGGGGGGGAGGGAACGTGGGGCTGAGTCTCAAGGATTGGTGGCAATTGATCAGGTGGAGAGGGGATTCCGGGTCCTGGCTTCACGGGGGCATGGCTACCGCCAGACCCATGCATAGTCGTGGTCACACTATCAGGACAGAAAGAGTCAGACTTTCTCCTGGGGGCACAGGGAGCCTCTGGAGGGGTTGGGCTAGCACAGGGAAGTGATGCTATCTGACCTGAATTTCAGAATGTTCCTTGGGTGCAAAAAGGGTAGTGGGTTAGAACAGAGCAAGGGACTGGCCCTCAGCATCCTTTCTCTCTCCTGTCCTGCATGCCCACCAAGTACTGCAGGGCCTGGCAAGCTGACACTATATTTGCAGACTTGTTTGCAGCTGAGTTTTGGAATATGAATTAGGTTCTGCCAGGTGGAAGCTGTTGCCCATGATCTGGAAGATACAGTGAGGTGGGGCCATCTTCCTCCTTGTCCGTCCTCCACTGGCAAGCAGGGAGAGAAGACATTGAGTGGTTCTGCATCAGTGATCCAGCATCCAGCTTCCTGGAGAGACCACAGCAGTGGAGACAGTGGCGTCCTCATCCTGGCTTCCTGAGCCCCGGTCTCAGCTGTAGGACTCAGGCTGTGTTATTAACTAAAGGCTCTAATGGTGGCCTTGGGATTCCCCACCTTCATGAGGGAGCACAGGAAGCAGCTGGTGGGCCAGCTCTGCAGTGTGGTGTGGGCATCATTCTTTCAGGCCCTTCCAAGGACTAGATTAACACCTGGATGGCTGGAAATAGAGGCTAGCTGGGAGGCTTCAGGAGTAGTCTAGGCAAGAGATGGATAAAGGCTTGAAGCAGGGCCGTGGCTTCAGGCTGGGGATCTGAGAACAGATTTGAAAGACAATTCTGAGGAGTTCACTAGGCTCATCAATCTATTTGGGTGTAGATGGGAGAGGGATTAACAAATGCCCCCAATCTCCTGGCTCACGTGGCTGGTAGAAGAAACAAGCCACTGGTGGAGATAAGAAAGAAAGGGGAAGAGCAGGAACAAGGAGGGAGGTGATGATTCCAAATTGGTTCGTTGGTTTGAGGTCTTGGGGGACGTCCAGGTAGAGGCATCCATAGGCAGGTGCAGACTGGAGTCTGGAGCACAGGAGGAAGACTGGGACATGCTGGCCCAGAGGTGGGAATTCCAGCCACAGGGGAGATGGGTAGGAGGATGTAGACGGAGAGGAGAAGGGGGTCCCAGGGTGAACACTGGGGAACCCTGACTTTTAAGGGGTGGACAGAGGAAAACCAGCCCAAGGAAAGGTGTGAGAAGCAGGAAGGGACAGGGGCAGAACTGTCCCTCAGTGATGGCAGCAGTGTCACGGAGAGCACTGCAGGGTCAAGATAGGGTGAGAGGGTGTCGGATGTCCTTGGGGATGGAGTGCCCTGGGACAAACCCTCCCGTCCTCCTAGGAGGCTACCAGTAGCCCGCAGCATCCTTCTGACGCACATACGGAAATGGAATTTTACCTTCATCTCGATTTCCTCAAGGGCTCCCTTATTCACTGAGCTCCTTGGTGGGCTTCCTGAGATCACTGTCAGTACAAGGTGGGGTCAGAAGCCACATTGTGAGGAATTGAGGAGTGGGTGGGAGTCGAGGAAGTATACTTGGGGAGCTCTTTCCAGGTGTCTGGAGGGGAAGGGGAGGGAAGGGGTGGGAATAGGAAGTGGGGTTGAGGAAATGATTTTCTTTGGGTGGGGAGGCGGGATGGGAGCATGACTGTAACCAGGAGTGGGGGAGACTGAAGAGGTGAGACGGCTCCCTCCCCTCCATTTCTACTGCTCAGACTGTGGACCACCATGGCCCGGCTCACTCTCCAAGGTGTCCTCTCCACCACACCTTACCTCCCATCCTCTGAATCACTCATTGGCTTCCCGTTGCCCAAAACGAACTCCCAGACGCCTTGTGCTCCCAGGTAGAGCCCTCCCTAATCTCCCGCAGCCTCCCTTCCCAACTATTTGTCTGCTCTTTCCTCCCTGAAAAACCGGCTGCTGCAGCCAACCACTCTGATTTAATTTCCCCCAGATATGCCATAGTCATTCATGACTGGGAAGAATTCATTTCTGACGCTGTTAAACACTTGTTTGGGTTTCCCCTGATGGTTTCAAAATTGTTGGAAACAAAAGGGTTTGACCCTTTGAGAAGGTGAGCTGTGACAGACACCCACCCAACAGACATGCCCCCATCTTCCCAAGTGGGGGCTCAGGAAAGAAGCCTCCTCCCCCAGGGCCACCCACCATTGTCAAAGCCAATCATGCCAAGTCCATTGTTCCCTTTTGCCAGTGATTGGGTTAAAGGTGGGCCCGTGGCCCAATTTTGGCCAATAAGTCATAAAAATAAGTTTTCAGGAAAGATTCTGGGAAAGATTTTACTCCCTGATAAAAAGAGAACCATATGCTAGGAGAGGAGCCCTCGTTACCTGTGGTGTGAGTCTGTGACGTGGCAGCCATTTTGTGATCATGAGCGAAAACCTGGCTGACACTTTGAGAATAGCTGAGTGGAATGATGAGCAGAAATTAGGTCCAGGGTAATGTACTGTATCTACCCAAGCTCTTGGCATTATGTTAAGCAAGCTTGTGACCTTGAGCAAGCTGCTTCTGCCTCCTCATTTGCAAAAAAAAAAAAAACCCAATAATAATACCTACCTCATAGGGCGGTTATGAGGATAAAAGTGAGTTATTATTTGTAAGGCTCTTAAAGATATGCCTGCACATATGCCTGGAAATATTGGTGTCAAATAAATAGAAATAATAGAAACTCGTATTGGCTAAGCCCCTTTGAGTTGGCTTTTCTGACACTCAGGTGGTGAAGAGGAGGTCCCTTCAGCAGAAGGCAGGGGCTGAAAAGCAGGCACGGAGGAGCCTGTATGGGGAAGGCCTGGAAGGATCTGGAGCCTCCGGAGGATGGGGTACCACGTTGGCCTCTGGCACACCACCGGGGTGGTGGGGAGGGGCTGCCGTCTGCATGGTCTGGATGGTAGCAGTGGGGGGGGCGGAGAGGGGAGACACCCACCCCTCCTCTTCAGCACAGTCTTGGCTCGGAGGGCCAAAGCTATGCCTGCTGCAGAGGGGATTCCAGCATGAACAGGCTGTAAGTGGGATGTCCTTTCAGGTGCCCAGGGCAGCATAAGACCAAGCTCTGTGCATCTCAGTCTCGCCTCCAAACCACCTAAGAGCCATTTCCTCATTTCTGCTGTGAAGTTCCATACCTTTCTCCTTAGTAAAAACTGGTGGCTTGGGCTTCCCTGGTGGCGCAGTGGTTGCGAGTCCGCCTGTCAATGCAGGGGACACGGGTTCGTGCCTCGGTCCAGGAAGATCCCACATGCCGTGGAGCGGCTGGGCCCATGAGCCATGGCCGCTGAGCCTGCGCGTCCAGAGCCTGTGCTCCGCAACAGGAGAGGCCACAACAGTGAGAGGCCCGCGTACCGCCAAAAAAAAAACTGGTGGCTGAGGGTCCCATGAGCATTTCCGTTTCTTGATGCCGGCTGCCTCCAGGCCAGGTAGAACCCCGGACCTCTTGGACTTTGAGTCATCTGCTGGATTCTGTGAGCCAAAGCTTCCCCTTCCCAGGCTGGCTTCACGGGTGTGTCCCCTGTACAGTCACACAGGTTCCCATGCTTCATTTATCACTCTGCTCTTGCCTTCTTGAAATTCTTAATGATTTTTCAACAAGGGGGCCACTGGGCCCCCTGCTGATTGTGTAGCCAGGCCTGCTCTTCACCCGGGCTGCCTGGACGGAGGTTCCTGTTCTCCCCAGCCCGGAGAGCGGAGCACGTGTACATCCCTCCCCTGGTTCCAGCAGGTGCCACCCTCAGACTTGAACACCTGGACACCGCCCCCGCTCGCCCATCGCAGAGTCTCCCAAGCACCTCTTCCCACAGCCACCTGCTTGGCTCAGATTCCCACCTCAGCCTGGATGACTGACTGTAATAGCTCCTGACCCTCTCCCTCCTCTGCGCGGCAGCCACCAAGATCTTTCTAAATTACAAATCCGATCATGTCTCTCACCTGCTTATAACACTTCAGGGGCTCCTTGCAGCTTAAGTTATAAATTCCAAGCTTCTGTGGCCCAGTGCACAGAGCACTTCCTGATCCAGCCTCTGCCTATGTATCTAGAAATCACTCCAAGCCATGCCCTCTCTGCCCCTCTCACTCCCCACCTTCGGCCTCACCACCGATTCTTTTCATTCCCAGAAAGAGCCTGTTTCATGCTCTGTGTTTCTGCACACACTGTTTCTGCTGCTGGAGTGCCCTTTCCCCCATTCTTCATCCAGTTAACCTCTGTCATCTTTAGAACTCAGGTGCCACCTCCTCCAGGAAGCCTCCCCCTGTGCCCACAGCCTCGAGTGCGTCTCTCAGAGCGGTGGCTCTGATTGCCCACTTGTCTGCCTCCTGGTCTCCTCAGCATCCAGCACAAAGCCTCCTGGTGCAGCAGGGGGTGCACTTACCCCTGGGGCGCCAGAGTCACTTCCCCTCTCTGGACCTCAGTCTTATGGCTTATTCGTTCAGCAGCACATGCTGGGTGCTTACTCTGTGCCAGGTGCTGAGTAGGCACCTTCCATGCAGCTGGGACCCAGCCAGACACAAACCCTGGCCTCAGGGATTGCAGTGGGCAGAAGGAGGGGATGACAAGCATGTGAACTAATAAGAACGTGTGATAATGTCCAACGGTGATATATGCTCTGAAGCAGGTCAGGGGAAAGAGAGTGACGGTGACGTTGCCTTAGATCTTAGATGGGATCGTCAGCAGGGCCCCTTTGATAAGGGGACATTGAGCAGAGCTGGAGGAAGCAGGAGGGAGCCCTGCTGGGGCCCGGGAGGGGGGGTGAAGTTCCAAATAGAAGAAATAGTGAGAGGGCAAAGGCAGGAACGCTTAGTGGGTCCCAGGGACAGTGAGGACACCAGTGAGGCTGGAACAGCGTGAGTGAGGGGGCGGAGAGAAGGCGATGAGGTCAGGGAGGAACCAGGGCCAGATCCTGGGGGCCCGCAAAGACTGCAGTGGAAGCCCTGCCCTGCATCACGGTACCCTCAAAGCCACCTGCTCCGGCCCCTCCCACTCCTACAATGAAGAGGTCCATCCTTCCATGCCCTCTACCCTCTGCCCCTTGACCTCTCCGCCACCTCCTTCCACCCTCAACACAGCACTTCATTCCTCCTACCCCCAAACCAAAGAAGCCAATAGAGGGGAACCCCCCATGGACCTCCACACCTCCCTGCCTGTTCTTCACCCACCCCATCCCTGTCATAATCCACATCCCGTCGGCCCTCCTGGGATTCCAGGTGCAGCTGTGCACACAATGCTCCACACTGAAGCATCCCACCTCGGGGCTCATCCACTATCTGTGTTGGGGATGGGGTGGGACAAGGGTGGGACTCAGGCAGCCTGCAGCTCAGCAGACCAAAGGGCTGGGGGTCAATAGCCCCAGGGGAAGCCTCATCATGGAAGGTGGGGGCAGGCAGATAAATGTCCTTCTGACAGATGATGCTGAGGGGCACCGTGCGGGCTCCTCGGAGGGTCCCGGCAGGACTGACCTCCAGCTGCCCGGAGTGGCAACTAGATCAATAACACTGGCCCCACGTTAGCTTTTCTTCCTTTTTCCTCTTGTGCCTTCTACTCCCTCATTCGTATTTCCTGGGGTCACCACCCAAATAAACTTGTCTCCAAGTTAAACGTGGAGTTTAACTTGCACCAAGTCTTTTCTCAGGCTCTTTTTTCAGGGAACCCAAATTAATCCAGTCCCTGCTGTTACTCAATGAGAGAGGGGTCCCTTCTCCCCGCCCAGGTCACACTTGTACTCCCACCCCCACCTCCTGGAGAATCCTCCCCAATCCAGCCACCGCTCTCTCCGCCACGTGCCCATGTTCCATCTCTTCTGGATCCTTTACACTGAAACAGGCTCAAGTCTCTCCGAGCAGAAGGAAAGATGAAACATCCTTCAACCTCACATCCCTTCTGGCTTCTGGGACTCATCTGGCTCCACTTCGCTGGTGCTGGTGTGTCTGGCACCACTGCCTACTCCCTACACCTCGAGACACACTCTCTCTGGTTTCCCTCCACCCGCACTCTCAGGGATGCCTCTTCTCAGACCCCCCGCCGCCAGGTCCTCCTCCTCAACATGCAGGGACTCCTCAGGCAGGGCCCTGGGTCCTCCTGTCCCCACAAGGCGTGCTCTCTTTCTGGAGGTCTGCCAGAGCCCCCAGCATCTTCATCTGTGTGTCCAACCCAGATCTCTTCCCCAAGCACACACCCAGATATCCAACCACCTGCCTTTCACCTCTACTTGGATGGGTCCAAGACACAAAATCAGTACATCCAAACATCCCCCCACAGCCTCAACCCGCTCCTTCTCCTGGGTTCCCCATCGCAGCACGGGTACCAGTCTCCATCCAATGAGGGCACAGGTCCCACACCAGCGCGGTGTCATCCTTGCTCCTATCCCTCACCCCCATGTCCAATCTATCGCGAGTCCTCTAGATTTTGCCTCCTAAGCCTTTTCTAGATTAGTCTGCTTGCACTCATCTCATCACCACCAAGCTAGTCCTGGGCACTCAAAATTGGATTTGAACTAGGATTACTGGATCAAATACAGAGTGCCCAATTAAATTTGCATTTCAGATAAACAATGATTTTTAAAAATATAAGCATATCCCAAATATTACATGAGATATACTTATACTAAATAATTACTTATTATTTATTTGAAATTCAAGGGTAACTCAACAGCCTGTTTTTTTTTTTTTTTTTTCCTTCGGTATG
>NW_006787800.1:2375592-2379598 GCF_000442215.2 Lipotes vexillifer
GCGGGCCTCTCACTGTTGTGGCCTCTCCTGTTGTGGAACACAGGCTCCGGACGCGCAGGCTCAGCAGCCATGGCTCACGGGCCCAGCCACTCCGCAGCATGTGGGATCCTCCCGGACCCGGGCACGAACCGGCGTCCCCTGCATCAGCAGGAGGACTCTCAACCAACCACTGCGCCACCAGGGAAGCCCCTGTATTTTTTTAATGTCCTTTTCTAGTTAAAATTCCATGAAATCCTTGAACTATTTCAAGGATCGTCTTGTATTTTTATTTGCAAAAACTGGCAATCCTAATCCTAACTGATCTCCCTGCATCTCCACACTGTGGCCTGATGATCTTGTTCAAACAAACTTTGCTAAGTAGACAGTGAAGGGAAGTATGTATATTGTAATCACTAGATTCACCTCTTAACAAAAATACATGAAATGTATAATACAATGACTATAGTTAACAATACTGTATTGTATATTTGAAAGCTGCCAAGAGAGTAGATCTTAAAAGTTCTCATCACAAGAAAAAAAATTTGGAAATACGTGTGGTGATGGATGTTAACTAGACTTATTGTAGGTGATCATTTTTAAAATTTTTATTTATTTTTAATTTATTTATTTTTCACTGCATTGGGTCTTCGTTGCTGCCTGCGGGCTTTCTCTAGTTGCGGCGAGTGGGGGCTACTTTTCGTTGCGGTGCGCAGGCTTCTCGTTGAGGTGGCTTCTCTTGTTGCGGAGCATGGGCTCTAGGCTCACGGGCTTCAGTAGTTGTGGCACGAGGGCTCAGTAGTTGTGGCTCACAGGCTCTAGAGCACAGGCTCACTAGTTGTGGTGCACGAACTTAGTTGCTCCGCAGCATGTGGGATCTTCCAGGACTAGGGATCGGACCTGTGTCCCCTGCATTGGTAGGCGGATTCTTAACCACTGCCCCACCAGGCAAGTCCCCGAGGTGATCATTCTGCAATAGATACAAATATCAAAGCAATATGTTGTACACCTGAAACTAATATGATGTTATATGTCAATTATATGTCGTTTTTTAAAAAATAACAAATAAAATAAATTTTTTATTTTTCAGGAAAAAAATAAATAAATATTAAAAAATTAAAAGTGCAGGGAGGGATGGAGTGGGAGTTTGGGATAAGCAGATGCAAACTATTACATATAGAGTGGATAAACAACAAGGTCTTACTGTATAGCACAGGGAACTATATTCAGTATCCTGTGATAAACTCTAATGGAAAAGAATATTAAAGAAGAATGTATAGGGGCTTCCCTGGTGGCGCAGTGGTTGAGAGTTTGCCTGCCGATGCAGGGGACACGGGTTCGTGCTCCGGTCCGGGAGGATCCCACATGCCGTGGAGCGGCTGCATCCGTGAGCCACGGCCGCTAAGCCTGCGCTCCGCAACGGCAGAGGCCACAACAGTGAGAGGCCCGCGGACCCAAAAAAAAAAAAAAAAAAAAAAAAGAATGTGTATATATATATATATATATATATCTGAATCACTTTGCTGTACAGCAGAAATTAACACAACATTGTAAATCAACTATACTGCAATAAAATAAAATAAATCAAAAGCCAGGGAAAAAACAGTCCCCAGTTAAAAAAAAAAATTAAAAGTACAGAAAATTCTGTTACTAGCATCAACTTAAATCAGTTAATACTATATTAAATGCCTATTGTGTACCAGGCATGCCTAGAAAATGAAATGTTCCATTTAACCAAATATTCCAGTGAGCCAGGTTATCATAGGTAATATACATCACACTTGTGGCATCACTATTCGCAAGGATTATAACAATCTAAGCAGCACTAAGACTGAATTCAGCATTTTAAAACCATAGGATGTGTCAGTGTTACCTGTATAAAGCAACTTAGAGGCGCATAAACATTAACCTAGGATCTGGAAAGCACACAGGGCTGAGTGCCAGGGACACGGAGGTCTGGTCCAGTCTCACTCACGCCTTGTTGTTGGATTGAGGCAAATCACTCAACTTCTCTCCGCTGCAGTTTCCTTGTCTATAAAACAAGGAGCTAGACTAAATGATCTATCTCTAAGGGCTCTTTTGCCTCTGATTCAATTAGCTTATAGTGTGATAGACGGAAGAAGTGCTGGCTAATGGTGTTTCCGTTGGGAGAATGCTGAATATACTAGTTTTTACTGTACGTCTATAAAAATAAAAAAGTTCCTAACTTCATATCTCTGAGAGGAAAAGATTTATCATCATTGGACTAGAGAAAATGTGGTCAACTTAGTATGATTCTATAAGAATGGCAATGGATTCAGAAACTTTTATAGGGACCCCAGAAATCCAAGGACAGAGCAGACATTAGATCCCTAATTCCCAGGGCAAAAGTTCTTGTGGAAAATCTTCACGATGTACTGAAGTCAACATCTGCAAAATGGGATACCAAAGTCTGGAGGAAGTTCACCTAGCTTTTTAAGTAGAGCACCTTCCTCCCAGCTCAGGGAAATCCAGGAAAAAAAAAAAAAAATCCTCAAAGGCATGCAGACAGTAAAATAAAATGGTGTGTTTTCAAGTGGTAGCTTGTGTTTCTCTGAGAAGTCTAAAAAATGAGAATCTAGACAGATTCTTTGATAGACTTAGGAGGCAGTCTGTATTGTCTCAAGAAGCTCTTGTGAAAACTTAGGAAAATAGTTTAGAATCTACTCAGCCTTCCTAAAGTAAAACAAAAAACACTGTAATTCAACTATACGTCAATAAAAAATAAATTTTTAAAAAACCCCATAATACAGAAAAGTAGTCAAATAACCCAAAAGAAAGCAGAAAGGGGGAAACAGGGGAACTAATAACAGAGGTCACAAATAGAAATCAAATCATAAAATGGAAATTCTAACCCAAGCATATCAACAATTACATTAAATATAAATGATCTAAACTTACCAATTAAAAATCAGAGTTATTTAATGAATAAAAAAACTAACAAGACAATAATATGTTGTCTACAAAGAAATCTACTTCATAACATAATAGTAAAAGTTTGGGAAAAGATATACCTTGCAAACAGTAATCAAAAGAAAGCTAGAGTGGCTATTTTAATATCAGACAAGGTAGATTTCAGAGTAAGTAAAATTGCCATGGATAAAGAGGGACATTTTATAATGATAAAAGGGTCAATTCACCAAGAAGGTGACACCCCTAAAAGTGTATGTACCTAGCAACAGAGCTTCAAAATGCATGAAGCAAAAACTGATAGAAGTGAACAGAGCGATAGATAAGATCTACAATCATAGTTGATTTCAACACTCTTCTTTCAGCAGTTGATAGAAAAAGTAGATCAGTAAGGATATAGAACTGAACAACAACCTTAACAAACTGGGTCTAATTAACATCTATAGAACACTCTACCCATTAACAACAGAATACACATTCTTTTCAAGGGCACATAGAGCATCCACTAATATAGACCATATCCTGAGTCATAAAATAGATCTTAACAGATTTTAAAAATTGAAGTTATACAATGTATGTTCCCTGACCATAATGGAATTAAATTAAAAGTTAATAATGAACAGGGTAACTGGTAAATCTCCAAACACTAGAACTAAAACAACATATTTATTCAATAGAATACTACTCATCAATAAAAAGAGACTATTGCTTCAGCAACTTGGGTAAATTTCAAAGGCATTATGCTGAGGGACAGAAGCCAATCTCAAAAGGTTATATATGTAAGATTCCATTCATATGACATTCTGGAGAAGGCAAAACTACAGCAATGGAGAACAGATCAGTGGTTGTAGGGGGAACAGATCAGTGGTTGTAGGGGGAACAGATCAGTGGTTGCAGAAGATAGGGTGACTACAAAGGGTCAACACAAGGGAGTTTAGGGCTGATGGAATTGTTCAGAATCCTGGTTGTGATCATAGTTACAGAAATTTAATATGTATGAAAACTCACTAAACAGTACACCCCGCCCCAAAGTCCATTTTTTTTTACCATACATTAATTTTCTTTTTAATGTTTTAATTTGACCCTGTCATTCTCCTGCTGA
>NW_006787800.1:2379752-2395351 GCF_000442215.2 Lipotes vexillifer
CCTGCTGAAACCCTTTCATGGCTTCCCAGTGGTCTTGGACAAAAGCCAAACTCCTCAAAGGCAGGGTCTCCAGCCCATCAGCCAGCCTCCTCTCCCACCTGCAACCCTTCACTCTGCATCCCAGGCACATTAGCCTTTCCTCAGTTCTTTGAAGATGCAGCCTCTCTCTTACCTCAGGGCCTTTGCACATGCTGGGTCCCCTTGCCTGAGGCTTCCTTCTGCTTCTCTGCAGCCAGCATTTGTGAGTTGCAGGAAGGGAGTGTGTGAAGAGGCACACTCTAACCTCTTCTCCAGCACCCCCAAACTGGTGGGCGGCTTCTCCCCCAGCCTGCCCGGTTCACCTCTCCCCTTCTCTGCCCCAATCACCTCTGAACTTGTCAAGGTCCCCAAGGACTATGAGCTTAAAATGTAGATTGCAAAGTAAACCTCAGAACATACCCCTCACCACTGATCTTCAAAAACCGGCGGGTTGGGGGTTGGGGGTTGGGGGTGATAGGTGGAGAGATACCGAGGAATGCGGATATAGAGCATCTAACCCAGGAGGTTAGACGTGGGGAGTCTGTATTTCAGCCAGACCCCAGAGGCCTCGGGTGGTCTTGGGACCTCTGTCTGGGAGGCACTGCCCAGTCTCCGCACTCCCCTCCTGGCGCGGAGCCCACGTGGGGGCAGTTTCGGAAAGGCGCCCGCGGGAAGCACAGGGCCGAGCCCCCTCTTTGAAAGCAATTTGGAAATCTTTTCATTTCTTTCTTTGTGAGGAAAAAGGAAAACAAGGCTGATTTCTCTCCACATAATTGTCGGGGCCCCGGAGAGCACGGGAAATGGCAAGTTTGAGCGCACCAGGCAATTTGCTGGCTTTCAGGGCTGGCGGTGCGATAGTCCCTCCTGGGCCTGCGCCCCGCGGCTCCCGCATCCCTCCCAAACTGTAGCGGGCTGGGGAGTGTGTGTGTGGTGGTTCCAGGAGCCAGGCTGGGATGTGGGGCCTAGGGTGGCATCCAGGCTGTGGACAGCCAAGATCGGGGTGCCCCACTGGAGGCTGGGGGTGAGGAGACTGTGCAGTCCCAGTAGGGACACTGTCCCCCAAGGCCGCACCTCCTCCCTTACCCCGACTCAGCCTTAAAGAACCTTCACTACCCCTCACTGCCGGATCGTGGGTAATGAACAGAAGGGAAAGGCCCCAGTCGAAGATTCTCTCTGACCACAGGCTGCCTCCAGAAGGCCACTGAAGGTTCCTGGAAGGGGCAGAGGGGCCAGTCATCCAACTAAGAGTCGAGGTGCTGAGGGAGGTGGACTGTGGGATGGGAGGCCTGAGGGACGCAGACCACCCCTGACTCAACCCTGGGTCTGTGCTTCCAGTCGGTTCTACTCTCAAAACATATCAAGTTGTACATCAACCATATCTCAATTTTTTAAAAAATCCAGAATCCCAGCCCTTCTCTTACCTCCACTGTCCCCACCCTCATCCAGGCCCCATCACCTCCCACCTGGACAGTCCAGGTAGCTTTCTCACTGGTCCCTGGCTGCTTGGTCTGCCCTCTCCACTCAATTTCCACTCAGAAGCCACAGAAACCCGTTGAAACCTTGTCAGATCCTGTCCCTCTCCTGCTCAGAACCCTCCCCTGTTCCCCATTTCTTCTGAGTGAAACAGTGCACACAAGACCTGCACCCTAATACCCCCCTGACCTCGGCTCCCCGCCGCCATCTCCCCTCAAGCACTGCACTCCCACTTCCTCAGTCTCTTTCCTGCTCAGACCGACCTCAGGCTTTGACGCTGGCTGTTCCCTCTGCTGGATGCTCTTCCCCCAGATATCCACAAGGCTCTCCCACCTGCTTCAGGGCTCTGCCCAAATGTCACCTTCCCAGAGAGGCCGTCCCTAATGGCCCCAAAGTGAAAAGTTGCCCCCCTCCTGCCACTGCACAAAGTACCCCCCCCCGTCGCTGTCCATGGTGCTCACCATCACTTAAGCCTTTGTTTAACATCAGCCCCATGAGGAGCTGTGGTCACTGCTGTGTTCCCAGCACCCAGAGCAGTGCCTGACACACAGGAGGTGCTCAGTCCATATTTGTTAGATGAATACGAAGGTCCCAGGTCAGGACTCCCCCTCCCACAGATTTCCACCCCCACCATCTTCACACCTCACCCACCACCCACCAAGGAGGGAGGTTGGATGTAGAATAAGGTGGGGAGGAGGGCATGGGGTGAGCCACTGCCCCCAGACACAAGCCTGGGACTCAGGCCAGGCCCTTGTCCCCCAGAAGCACACTCCACATTTCCTTGGCAGTGTGCCTCCCCCTCTCCTGTCCCCCACCACCCTTTCCAAGCTGCTGCTCTCCCTGGGGGGTTCCCCACATGGGGGCTGGCAGGATCACCAGGGCACCTACTGCTATGCCGCGTGCTCAGCCTTGTCAAATCACCAAGTCTCACAATAATACTACGTGAAGTTGGTGGCTGTGCCCACTTTACAGGTGAGGAAACTGAGGCCCAAGAGGCTTAAGTGACCTACCCAGAGATACACTATGGGAGTGAGATTCCCACCCATACTGCTGGACGTGGGGGCCTTTTTTCCTGATGCCGCAGCCCCAAATTCCGGTCCTCCCACAGACCTGTGAGCCTTTAGGCCGGGTAAGTCAGGAACCACCTGGTTACAAGTGTGGCTATCGCGCCCCACTCACCCCTTCCCCCAGCCAGGTGGCCAGAGCTCAGCACAGCAGTGGTGATTATTTGAGGGAAAGGGAAAAACTTTTGTCTATTGAGCTCCTGCCATGGGCTGGTTATCATGCCGAATGTTTTACATACATCACCTCCATGAGCCTTGCCATGACCCCATTACACGGATGAGCGGACTGAGGCCAGAGAGGTTAAGTAACCTGTCCCATGCCGCTCATCTAAAAAGTGGCAGATGGGGCTTCCAGAGCGGCCCCAATACCCCAAGATGATCTGCCAAGTTCCTGAGGCTTTCCTGTCCCTCCTCCCACAAATCCCCGTGCCCTCTGCCTGGAAAAATATCCCTGCCAGCACCTCCATGGCAGGGGAGAGAGAGCAGACAGTCCAGGCACAGCCACCAGAGGGCGGTGGGGGCAGCCGCCGTGTTTATTAATTTTCTGCCTCGGTGGGTCTGCAGCCCCAGCTGGAGCCCGCAGAGTTGCCATCCAGTCTATCAAATAATTCTATCTGGGAAGAACCTGGCCTGCGAGGGACCAGGCTGATGGGCCTTTAAAATTTAGTTGCCGTACTAAGTGAGATTAGAAGTGGGGAGGTGGGCGGGGTGAGCCCAGATGAAAGTATGGCATGTTGGAGGATGCAAGGGGGGGCAGAGGAAACACATTTCTGTCAATCCCTCTGGACCCTGGCATCCCCCACCTCCTGTGCCACCTGGGTGGGCACCCTGGCCTCAGCCCCCTCAACCTCCCCATCACCTGGCAAAGCACTGGCTCCCTCGTGGCCTGCTGTCCCTCTGCTTCTCCTTCCCGACCCCACGGGCTCCTCCAGGCCAGTCACACGGGCTTAGACACCCTTTGCTGATGTTCCCTGCTCAGTCTGACGTCTTCGCCTTTGCCCACGCAGTCTCTTAACTTGGAGGGTGCTATTCTTCCTTCACCAGCTCAAACTCTCGCCATCTTTCACAAGCCCTCCGGTGTCTTCTGCTCCCGCATCTCTTTTGCTTACACGAGCTCCCTATGTCTGCAAGCAGCACACAGCCTTCTCTGTGGGTGACCAAGCTTCCTCCACTACCACCGCCTCTGTCCTAGCCCTCCCTCCTAGGAAAGCTTGTTCATTCAGCGGCCCCCTGTTCATCCCTGCCCACACAGTGTACCCGTCAAGCTCCTCCCCGGCCACTGGCCACGGGCTTGGGGCTCAGAGTCAGGGGTCCACCATGGGTGCCAAGGGCCAGGCTCGCCGAGGCTGCAGCCTGTGTGGAAGGTGAGGCAGGGGCTATAAACCCAAATCCCATCCACCTTACCTCACCTTGCTTGGAAAGGGTGCAGCCTGGTCACTTGGCTATGGTGACATTCCAGGATTTTCAAAGCCGAGCTCTTTTCCCAAATGAAATCTAAGTAGAATCACCATGTTGCAAAACAGATAAAAGTCAGATTTTGTTAGTACAAATGCACTTGATACGCTCACACGGATGCCATATTCTGATTGTAATAACAGAGAAGAATTACAGTAAGATTAGATGAGAACAAGGCTGTTTGGTTGAACATAAGATAAAAATAAGGAATATTCAGTGATGGTTTCTGTCCTCAGCCTCCAACCTGTTTCCACATTTTGTTTCTGCTGTACATTATTAGTTATTCATACAGATAAGTAATTGCAAGTTAAAAGAAGCCTCTGTTTCTTTATTATCTCTCCTTGCAATGCTCTTCAGTTAAATACAGATCCACTCAAACCAAGCTTTCTGGTGATTTCGCATGGGTTAAAAGTTGTCTAACATAATTGCCAGCCTATATTTGTTTGGAAATAATGTCTTATCATAAAAAATGGTATTGTAAATGAACTTGAGTCAAACATTTGTGGAATCTGCAGGGCATCCAGAGTGCCCCAGGGGTCTGCAGACGTGCTTTGTAAGCCACGGACTTTGCAGCCACGTCTCACTTAGCGATCCCTCCTCTTGGGGCCAGGACCCTGCCCCCCAAATCTAGTTCATTCCTTGCTTCCCTCAAAGTTGGGAAGGACCCTAGGGCTATGTAGTCCAAAACCCACCTTGTGCAGGAATTCCTCCATAGCCCCTCAACAGCTAGTCCTCCAGCCTCTGCTTGAGTGCCCGAAGTGATGGAGAACTCACATTATGAGGCTGCCTGGTCCAGTCTGCTCCATGATGGAGCAGCTCTAATTGTTAAACATCTCTCTGAGCCTGTTTCCTTGTCTAGAATGGGCATAATATTTATCAAACCTGACTGCTATGAAAACCAAATAAGATGATACTGAGTTGGCACGTACTCTTTCCTGTGTCTTTCTCTACTTTCAAAGCAGCTTCATTTTAGAGATACAGACAGCCTCAGGCCCACAGGACAGGTACATGTTATGGAATATGCCGTGTAGGGTGGGCAGGGGTAGGGATGGGGAGTGAGAGTTCCTCTGGGACGTCCCTAAGGGAGACGTGCCTGGGGAGGGGGGCCCACAGGAGTGAAGGGGGTCCGACCTCCCAAGGAGCTTCACCAAGTCCATGCGCCCCACCCCCTCCCACCCGGGGCTCCACCCCCCACACTGGCCTCAGAGCCTCATCGGTCTTCCCTCCTGTCACCAGAGCTGGAGCCTTGTCAAGGAGGCTAGGGGATTAAAGCCCAGGGCCAGCCACGCCCCCGCCAAAGAGCTGGCACTTCATTACCCTCCCTGCCCAGCTGTCTGTGGCCATCTATCAGCCCTGGCCCGAGTGACCTCCGATCGATGGGCAACATGTTACGTACTGGATTTTGTCCTGAGCCAGCTGGGAAGAGGGGAAAGGGGCCATGCTCCTGAGGCAGAGAGGCCCAGCCACCAGCAAGCCCTGGGGTGGGAGGGAAAGGAGAGGATGGGGCTGGCAGCGCTCTGCAAAGGGTCAGGGGTCCTGGGCCCGGCCCCCAAGGGCACGGCAGCTGACACTGGCAGAGGTCTCTGGGCCTCAGCATCCTCTGTAAGAGAATCAGCTGGAGCCAGCAGGGCTTGAAAACTTAGCTCCCACAGGGCAGCCGGTCCTGAGGATGAATGAAGGGGTGGCATGGGGCCGGTGCCCTGTGCAAAGGCAAGACCACCTTCCCTCAGATTACCTCACTAGTGTTGATCGGGAATTTCCAGACTAGTTGGCTTAAAATTCTACTCCTGGGAGAGGCTGAAACTGAAATCAGGTTAGTTATTAAGTCTTGATGGAGCTTAGTGTTAGTGACTCCACTTGGGGCCTGTTGTTTCTTTTTAACGTTCGCAACCAAAATATCTGAACTAGGACTTGAGCAGGAAAGGCATCCTGGCAGTGGGCGCAGCATGGGTAAAGATACAAAGGCAAGTAAGTTATAGGAAGTGTCCCCAGAATGGGGATGGTGAGTGGTCCACCCAGACGAGAGCAGAGAAGGGTATGTGGGGCGCATGTGCATACACGTGTGCACAGGCGTGTGCACACATGTGAGCCTGTGTCCCTAGGGGGTTTGAAGATGTGGAGGATCAGAATCTGGAATGGGTTAAGAGGCCAGAAGGGTGGACTGTGCCAGACCATGCGGAACAGCAACATCAGGAAGCACCATGAACAGATGTCTAGGATGTCCTAGGCAGATCTGGCCCGGTGTGGAGTGGAGAGAGGCTAGAGGCAGCCAGGTGGCATGCGGATCTGGGCTGGAGCAGTGGGAGAGTTGGAACCAGAGCTGACTGCCCTGGGAGGACATCGCCAGGGCAGAAGCATGGCATTGGATGCAGGGGACAGAGAGAAAGTGGGCTGCTATTTCCAATCTGGATGGCCAAGGAACTGAAGGGTTATTGAACTACGAAGAGAAGCTTGTCTTGGTTGGTTGGGTTTGGGGCCTGTGGTTTAAAGGTGAAACTGGACCAGGCATTTGGAATTACTGCTCAGGAGAGAAGCTGGTGGTTCAAAGCAACTTAGGAGGCATTGGCTTGGAGGGACCCACAGGAGAAGACAGGTTCTCCAAGAGAAGATGTCTGTACCCATCAGAGGTAGTTGGCCACCCACTGTCCATTCCGTGTCCAGTTACAATTCTGACACCCATCCCAGTATGTGGGATTTTTCTCCATAAACTCAGTACATGCTAATAAAAGTAACATATTTTTGCAAAAGATAAGAAAACAGAAGACAGAAGAGTAGCCATGTTTTACATTTTTGCAGATCTCTTTAAATGGCTTCATAGATGGCAGCTGTGTCCTCGTATCAGCTTCTACATTCAGTCTCCTGCAATGTGTTGTTTTGGTTGATGTAGATAAAGAAAATCTGGCCTCCCCCAGATATGGAGTGGGAAAGGAGAATTCTGGTAGCCTTTTCCGTTGTTGTGGGCATTCTTCTCTGATACTACACCAAACCTTGACATGTGGTAGATTCTGGAATCTGAACATTTTCAGTTGCTTAATTCTGTTACATTCAAATCCACTGATCTATCTTGCACTTCGAATGAATCTTTTACCCATGGATGATTTTGTGACATCACGCATTGGTCATTTAGAGACAAAAGTCATGAAGTTTTGGGAGGCTCATAGTAGTAGATAAAAGTTGTCCAAAATCCAGATTTCTGTTTGAAATCTCAAACTTTACCACTGGCAACAAATACCGTCAGTT
The DNA here is from genome assembly GCF_000442215.2 of Lipotes vexillifer. Classification (NCBI taxonomy): domain Eukaryota; kingdom Metazoa; phylum Chordata; class Mammalia; order Artiodactyla; family Lipotidae; genus Lipotes; species Lipotes vexillifer. The sequence continues at coordinate 2,387,003 of NW_006787800.1, forward strand.
GTCTTCCTTGAAGTGACAAGTTCCCTTCATTCATTTTTCAAGAACACGTATGTCAAATGCCCGAGACTGAAAATCTATAGTTTGTCTACAGTTGTTTTTTTTTTTCCAAGTAAAATTGGTGCCCCATGAAAAGAAAAATGGCCGTTTCAGCTTACAATTCAAACAGTCATGTACGTGCTATTCTTTGAGACAATTACTGAACAATAGTGCCCCCCTTATCTATGGTTTCACTTTTCTCAGTTTGTTACCCACAGTCAACTGCAGTCCAAAAAATATTAAATGAAAAATTCCAGAAATAAACAATTCGTAAGTTTTAACTTGCTCACCATTTTGAGTCGTGTGATGAAACCTCTCGTCATCACACTCCCTCCAGCCGGGTCCTAAATCATCCCTTTGTCCAGCCTTTCCCACCTGTTAGTCACTTAGTAACCGGCTCAGTTATCAGATCGACTGTCAAGGTATCCGCATCGCAGTCCGCAGTCCGCAGTCCTTGCGTTCAAGTGACCTTTATTTTACTTAATAATGGCCCCAAAGCACAAGAGCAGTGATGCTGGCAATTCAGATACACCAAAGAGAAGCCCTAAAGTGCTTCCTTAAAGTGAAAACGTGAAAGTTCTCAACTGGATCAGAAAAGAAAAAATATCGTATGATAAGGTTGCTAAGATCTACGGTAAGAACAAATCTTCTTTTTGTTTTTATTTATTTAGACTGCTTTGGGTCTTCGTTGCTGCACGCGGGCTTTCTCTAGTTGCAGCGAGCAGGGGCTACTCCTCGTCACGGTGCATGGGCTTCTCGCTGCGGTGGCTTCTCTTGTTGCAGAGCACGGGCTCTAGGCGTGTGGGCTTCGGTAGTTGTGGCGCAGGGGATTAGTTGCTCTGCGGCATGTGGGATCTTCCCGGACCAAGAATTGAACCCGTGTCCCCTGCATTGGCAGGCGGATTCTTAACCACTGTGCCACCAGGGAAGTCCCAGAATGAATCTTCTATTGGTGAAATTGTGATGAAGGAAAAAGAACCTCGTGCTAGTTTTGCTGTCACACCTCAAACTGCAAACGTTATGGCCACAGTGTGTGCTGAGAAGGAAAAGACATTACTTTTATATCATAAGATATTTTGAGAGAGACAGAGACCACATTCACGTAACTTTTATTACAGTATATTGTTCTAATTGCTCTATTTTATTATTGTTAATCTGTTACTGTGCCTAATTTATAAATTAAACTTTATCATAGGTATGTATGCACAGGAAAAAGCATACTATATACAGGGTTCAGCACTATCCGTGGTTTCAGGCACCCACTGGGAGTCTTGGGACGTATCCCCCACATAGAAGGGGGGGCTACTGTACTTTAGGATGCGGCAGAAATGCTTTCTATGTGCTTCCCATTCTATCACACAGAATATTAAAAAGATGTGTACTCAGGGGCAAAGATTTAATAAAGTTAATGATTTTTATTGGCTCATCAAGGACATTCTTAGTGAAACTGGCTTTTTCCTTTCCTGCCATGCTTGCTGGTAAAGGATGCCATGACTCCAGGTGCGGTCTGATGCCACCACCTAGATCTGTGCTAAGGCAACAACATTTTTAAGCACTATAGATTTGCACCATCAGTTCCAATTATCAACACAGTGAAAGCGGCCAATAACATGTCTTCGTATCACGACGAAAATAGTTTTGACCTCTCAGCCCCCCGAAAGGGTCTTGGGACCACACCTTGAGGACTGAGCCCCTGAAAGTAGGAGCTATATCACTTTGTCCCTGGGTCCTCGGCACAGAGATGGTGCAGAGTAACAGTCACGGGTGCTGAGCACTCACTGGGAACCTGATTCATCACCCTCACAACAGCTCTTGGGGCGGGTACTTTTAGTATCATGCCCATTTCACAGGTGAGGGGACTGAGGCACAGAGCGACCTCTCTGTTCAAAAGAGAATCGTGCCGAACTCCAAAACGAGGCTTGGAAATGATTACACTCTGCGTTTCTACAAAACTCCATCAGTACCTGGGAACCTCCCAGGCATGCCTCGACAGCTAGCGAACCTTCTTGAATCTTCTCATCCCCACACTGCAGTCAGAGAAACAGAGACGCCGAGAGGTCTGGGACTAGAGCTCACGTCTGCCAGGGTCCCGGACACCAAAGCTAGCAAAGCGGGGCTCCGGCAGCAGTGCCCAGCCTGGCCCCAGGTGCCCAGTGGCTAAGCAGCCCCAGCCCCTCACCCAGAAATGCATCCCCTCCACGGTCCTCCTCCCCATCCTGGGACCCGGGCCCCGTGGACAGGTCCAGCTCTGGTTGGGCTGTGTGACCTCAGAGGAGTGACCTCCCCTCTCTGGACCACAGTCTGCTCATCTAGACAGTGGGCTGGTGGATGGTGGCCTGGCCTCGCTGATTCCACATTTCCCTCTGGCTCCCCACACCCGCCGTGCATGCCAATCGCCTCCGGGAGCCCGCTGACAGAATCAGTTAACACACAGACGCCTCTCCTCTGTTTGCTGAGGCCCCTCGAGGCCCCGCGCTCATTTTCTCCTCCTCCCAGAATCGCAGAAAAGTAAATAACCACCCTGAGATTCTCCATTGGGTAAACAACCTAGAGTTTGCTCTCCAAATTGCCACCCGCCCCACCCCGAAGGCTGCACCAAGGGCTGACAGGTTTATCTGTAATTCATGGCCCTGGATTCCCCGGCACCACTGCTCCCCCCTCCCCCACCTCGTGTGCTGTCGGGGTGCAGGGGCGGGAGGAATCCAGGGTGGTGGGGAAGGCTTTCCTGAGGGGGTGGGTTGCCAGCCAGGGCCAGGGGACCCCGTGCTAAAACCCCAATGTCGTGGTCCCCTGCATCTTGGCCTGTTCTGTGGCGGCGTGCTACCCAGAGTCACCTCCCCAAGGCTGCCCAGGGCCCTCTGGCCTGAGCTGAAGCTCTCCTCTCTCTGCCCCAATTTCTTGCCGTCCCAGCTTCTTCAGATCTCTGTCCCGTCCTTCCCCTCATGACCACACCCTCCCTGCTCTCACCTCTGGGTCCTCCGCCCCATCCCACCCTAAGGAGCCCCTATGACATCTGCTTTCCCCACCCTTGGGTCCCCCCAAGGTGTGTCTATCTATCAAGACGCAGCACCGACTGAGGTTATGGGGACCCAGGCCCTGAGGAAGCCCTGATCTGAAGAGCCCGGCAGACAGACGGGAGGATCACAGCATGACGTAGGAAGGGCTCTATCACGTCGCTGCATCCCAGGCATCCTCCCTCCCACTTTTTCAGGTGAGGAAACCGAGGCTGGCAAGGCAAAGGGCTTGCCCATGGTGGCACAGCTGGCAAGCAGCTGAGCTGGTCTGGACTCCAGGCATGTTTCCTGACCTTGGGAAGGACACAGCTGCAGAGCAGCCAAACACTTTGGACCTGGATTTCAACCCTTGGGAGTGTCTGTTAACAGCTTTGAGCCTCAGTTGCTTCATCTGTAAAATGGGAGCAAACAATCCCTGCCTCAGAGAGGCATCTGTCACCTTGCAGGTATTTTACAAAGCAGAAGCTCTAATAACAATAATGATAATATCCCACTGACACTGGTCATAATAATGTTATTATTATTACTAAAATGATTGTTGCCAGTCTGATGATAGTCCCCAATTCCAAGAGTGATTATTATTATTATTATTTTTTTGGCTGTGTTGGGTCTTCGTTTCTGCGCACAGGCTTTCTCTAGTTGCGGCAAGCGGGGGCTACTCTTCGTTGTGGTGCATGGGCTTCTCATTGTGGTGGCTCCTCTTGTTGCGGAGCACGGGCTCTAGGCACACGGGCTTCAGTAGTTGTGGCACACAGGCTCAGTAGTTGTGGCACACCGGCCTAGATGCTCTGTGGCATGTGTGATCTTCCCAGACCAGGGCTCGAACCCGTGTCTCCTGCATTAGCAGGCAGATTCTTAACCACTGCGCCACGAGGGAAGCCCCTCCAAGAGTGATTTTTAAGGGGTAGTTTTGCCAGACAAACAGCCTCTCTGATGGCTCCAGAACGAGAGCCATTAGCCAAGGCTCAGACTCCCCCAACTTGGTTGGGGGAGTGAGGAGGGAGTGGAACCATCACAGCTGGGATCAGAGGGTAAGTCTGAGAGGGCAGAGGACACGGAATCCAACAGCTGCAAGTGAGGCTGGCCTAAGAATATTAAGATTTGGCGAGTGAGCATCACCAAACATTAGCAAGAGGGCAAGAGTCCAGTCGATAACCTGCTGAGGGACTGGATAAGGAAATCTCACCTCCAAATCCCCAAGGCCCCAGAAAGAGGGCCCTGGAAGCCCAAGAGGGTTGTCTGGGGACAGAGCTGGCAGCCTGGAGCCAGCCCACAGGCACAAGCTAGGAGCTGGTCCAGACTGAGATGCCCGTGTTAGGAGCCACCCACATTCGCAAGATTCTGCCTCAGGCGGGAAAGTCACCTGCCCAGGGTCCAGGCAGGTGTCAGAGGGTTTCCCACGGTGTGGACCAGAGGGGGACCTACATGTCCTGGAAGGTAACAATGCCCTGTGGCCACCTCAGGTGTGAGGCCCAGTGTTCAGAAACTGTGGCCACTGCATGATGTGAAATATGGGTGAGTGGGAGCTGGTCACAAATCCATGGTATTGGCTGGCTCGGGTTTTCACATGCAGAGAAATACATTTCCATCTTGTTTAAGCCCCTCTTAATTTGGGCCTCTGCCACACGACACCCATTCTCAGTAGTAAATAACAGAACCAACTGCCCCTTTATCACACCTCTGCCTGGGTGGGAGGGACCAGTCACAGTGTCTACAGCAGAATCTCTTTTTATTATTTTCTGTTTAATCTGGTATTATGATTTACTTTTTAAAATAGGTAATAAATGCACATAGTACAACATTTAAAAGACACAAAATTTGCCATTAAGGCTAGGTTTGGGGACTTCCATGGCAGTCCAGTGGCTAAGACTCTACGCTCCCAATGCAGGGGGCCTGGGTTCGATCCCTGGTCGGGGAACAGAGATCTTGTACACTGCAAGGCACGGCCAAAAAGAAAGACTAGGTTTGACTGTAACAGAGACCGTCATTTGACAGTGGCTGAGACAAGGTAGATGTTTATTTCTCTCTCACATGAAAGTCTGGAGTAAGCAAGTGATCCAGGACGGTCCTACACCCCGGAGAGTTCAGGGACCCAGGCTCCTTCTGGCTCGCTGCTCCACCACCGTGGGTGTGTCCCCTCCTCCATGGTCCACTATGGTGGCCATGATAGCTGTGTCCCAGGCAACAGCAAGGAGGCAGAGAAGACAAGGAAAGGGGCCAAGGACACACCAGCTGTCTTTAAGGAAGGTTTTTAGAACCTGCCTCACGATGCTTGTATTTACACTCCACAGACCAGAACTTAATCACATAACCATGAAGCTACAAGGAAGACTGGGAAACATGGTCTTCCCCTCCGCAGCCATGTGCTCCAGGGGAGAACAGAGATTGTTGGACATCAGTCATACAAAAGATGTACAGTGACGAGTCTCTGGTGGAGATTCTCTGGGACAGGCATGAGGGAACTTTCTGCGGTGATGTAATGTTCTCTTTCTCGATAGAGGTTGGATTACACAGGTGCATACATTTTTCAAAGCTCAAGGAATGATCTACTTAAGATTTGTGCATTTCACTTTATGTAAGTATTATCTCTAAACATGGCTAACAAACACAAAAAAAGAACTGTAACCAAATACTGAGCTCTAGTTAATGATGCGCAAGCAGAAGGGTAGGGGGTTCAGTATACTGATGTCTGCAGCTTACTCTGAAATGCATCAAAAAATAAGGTGGGTGGGTGAACTGAGAGATGTGGGATAAAGTCAACCAGGTGAGATGTCAATTGCAGAATTCAGGTGGTGGATAGATGGGTGTTCTCTGTCCAACTCTTTCAACCTTTCTGTATGCTTGAAAAATTTTATAATAAAATGTTGTTAAAAGGTCACCTTGGCCTCCATCCCATCCTCTAGCCACCCAAATCCTCCTAGCAGCTTCTGTGTATCCCACTGACGGTGGTCCAGGCAAGTGCAAACATAACGCATACACAATAGTCTTTGTCTTATCCCAAGACCAGCCTGCTCCCTATACTGCTTGCTCCTCGGTTGAGAGAAACCCCTTGATCAAACCCCCCCTGGGAGCCACTGCCCCCTGGAGCTGACCCAGGCAATCAAAGGAGGTCCCCTCTAGGGACTTCCCCTCATCACCTCAACATCCCCATAGCTTCCCTGCTGCCCATCAGCCCCTGACCCGCACCCCACCTTCTCAGCGAGTCCCATCAGATCTAATGCCCTCCCTCCGCAAACTGTCACCATCTTCTTAGAACCTTCCTCCACCTCAGGGCCTTATGGAGCCTGGCTGGTTCCTTCCCTGTAACTGCTAAGCCCCTCTCCTGCACCACCCCCAAGCTCCTGCGTACTTGAGGATAGATGGGTCCAGGAGGTATCCTCCTGGGCTCTCCTTGGTCCTCTTGGTCCAGATCTTTCTTTAGGTTCTTAACCCATGGGCTTCCTTGCCACCTTTGCTAGTTGGCCCTCCTGGTGACTCCAATGTCCTCCTGGTGGCCCTTTCCAGAGGTGAGGCTCTGACTGGGGCTGCAGGAGGTAGCGTCTTAGTGAGGTATTGAAATGGGAGCAGGGTTCTGGCAGGTGGGGAACGGAACAGTTCCCACAAGGCCGGGGGTGGGAGAGAGCAGGCTCAGTCAGGAAACGGTGGTGTGCCTGGGGTGGCCGCAGGGTCAGGAGGAAGCAGCAGAAGGACAGGAGGCCCCAGAGGGAGAGAGGACAGGGCCTTGACGCCGTGCGGGCAGGCAGGCGAGGGCGGTTTTGGGGGGAGGGCATCCACCCCATCCGAGCTTGAAGAGGACAGAGCCTCCCCAGGCCCTCAGGGAGGTGTGGGATGTGAGGCTGGGAAGGAAAGCCATTTTTAATTTTGAAAGGCATTGCTAAATTCCCCTCCGTGGGGATTGTGGCAGCCTCTGCTCCCTCCTCAGCGAGGTTTGAGAAGCCTGCTTTGTTCCAGAGTTTCTGAACATGGTGCTCAGGCGCAGTACCTGGGAACCGACCAAGGTATTGGTTTTCCCCCAGCGGGTTTGCAGAGAAGCCTCGCTCAATCCTCTCAATCTTCCGGTCGCCAGGGGCACTGCTCCAAAGCCCCAGTCCCTCTACCTCTCCCTCCCTTCCATCCTCCTCCTGCAGCTTCCCTGCCCATCACCAGGCTCAAAGCTGCAACCTCTGAGCTTCAGCCCAGGCATCACCTCCTCCAGGAAGCCCTACCTGAACCACCACCAGGGGTGAGGAGCCCCTTCTCTGTGCGCCCACTCTGCGCGGGCTTTGCCCCACCCTAGCCTATCTCTGTGTGTCGTAACTCCTGGCTTAAGGTGGGGCCCCCATTAGCTGCGTCCTCTGTGTGTGTGGGGGTGGGCAGGGGTTGGGAAGGTGGCCTTCCTGCTGCTTGTTGCCTGTCTCTCCTATTAGGCCCTAAGTTCACTGATAACTATTCAGCCATCAACATGGATTTGCCCCTGCTCGTGAAAGGGTCTGTCTCTGTGCTTCCTTTAAAAGAGGACTCAAGGTGTAAAGACTCAAGTGGGACAAGTGGTTGGATTCAGTTTCTAGCTGTCAGATTTGGGAGGGTAGGGCAATCAGGGGCAATTCCGAGAACTCACAACCTACAGATATGACTGATCTAGAAAGAACAATGGCATGTCACGGCCCCATTACCCTCTCTCAGCATTTTCTTATCATGAGGCGAGACGAAAGACATGAAACACCATGAAAGATGAGATAGAGGAAAGACCCAGGGAAACCAGAGCTCAGCACCGGGGTTCTGGCCTCGTTTGTTACCGCAGCATAACTCAACCTATCTTGACAACTGCAGACACTCCCCGGTCAGATAGGAGAACAGCCACTGTCTCACCTTTGTGTAGTCCAGGAGATGTGGGCACAGAGACACAGGGCGGCACATCCAGCCTCTCAGCACTCCCCAATCAATCATTCAACGAGTATTCATTGAGCACATACTATGTCAGACATGTTCCAGGCACTGAGGATACAGTAATGAAGAAGCGTTGAAAGTGCCTACCCTCATGGAGCTTATAGTCTAGTGGGGAAGAGAGAGGCAATAAATAAATAAGCAACAGATGCATATAACGTTTTCACAGCACTTATGAAGAAAAAGCAAAGCCAGAGGATAGAGGCCTGGGGAGTGTGTGCTATTTTAAATGCGGTGGTCGGGGGCTCCTCTCTGAGGAGATGACATTTAAGCAGAGACTAGAAGGAGGTGAAAGGTGAACCATGTGGGTATCTGGGGAAAGAGGGGTCCAGGCAGGAGGGACAGCAAGTGCAAAGGACCTGAGGTCGGAGTCTGC
>NW_006787800.1:2395374-2419321 GCF_000442215.2 Lipotes vexillifer
AAAGAGTGGTCCAGGCAGAAGGGACAGCAAGTGCAAAGGTCCTGAGGTCGGAGTCTGCTTAGCACCTGGTGTGCGTCCTGAGTCCTGAGTGTATCCTCGGTCTCCCTCGCTCTCTCCAGCAGCTAGGGAGAAGAACAATGTTGGACGAGGTTCAAAGGGAGTGAATCAGGCAGGCTGCCCTGGGACTTCCTCCCTTTGAGTCCCCCCAGCCCACAGCCCTGGACCTCCTCTGCCAGCCCTGCCTGCCAGCCCTAGTTAATAGGTATCCACATAAGCTGTTTTGTGCCAGGAATCCAGAGCATTGCCTTCTTTGCCTGCCAAGTCCCCTGATTTTTTTACTCAAAGCCAAATGCCATAATGCCTAACTGCCTCTTATGGGACTCCCCAGCCTGGATCTTGTGGGCCAGGAACCAGACTGCAGCAAGTCCTGTTCCTGAAGAGGGCCTGGAGCTTGGGGCTAAAGGCCCAGTAGAGAGTTACAGGAGGGGAAGCCCCCAAGTGCTCTACTCTGAGGCCAGCTGGCCAAGGGCGATGTTTCCAAGGAGGCCACCAGGGCTAGGGTTGAACCACAGGGCTGTGGAGCCAGGTGGCCTGGGCTTGAATCCCAGCTCTGTCCCCCGCTAGCTGCCCACCATTGGCAGGTTGATTACCCTGTGGGTGCCTCTCACCTAAAAAATGGGGGTGATAATAACAGGGTGAGTGTGAGGTCTAAATGAGATCATATCCGTAAGGTTCTTAGCCCATGACAAGTGCTATAAAAGTGTTTTTTAAGTAAAAAGGAAAGTGCTTAGTGAAGTGTATTTTAAAATCACTCTCTTCCATGTAATTGTATTGAAAATGTTAGGTAGGAAAAGGGTTCACCCCCTTTAAGAATAATCTGGAAGAAACTGCTACTGTCAGCACAAAGTCAGTGACTAGGAAACAAAGCAAGAGTTGCCAACGGTTTAATTAGTTCCTTTTAGCACTTAAGGCCAAACCCAGAGGCCTGTACAGGTGGGAGCAGTGACCAGCCTGGGAGGGGCCAGTACACCCTGGTTTAGGGGCACTAGCTGGCAGGGACCCCCCACCCCAGCCTCGGTGAACACGTTGAGTTGAATGGGCAGAGCGGGGGGGGGGGGCTCAGCCTGTAGGCATCTGACCCTCAACAGCCAAGGAGGCCCAAGGCGAGGGGGACTGTGGGTGCCAGGGCCTGGATGGATGGATGGAACACAATGCAAGTGTATTGAGAGAATGAAAAGTCCAGTAGTAACAAGAGGAATAGAAAGTCAGCAAGCCACTTGGACCAGGCCTCCACTGTCTATTCAAACTTTTTGCCCAGATATCATCTTTCTTTTTCCATCTCTTTGATTACTAAGGCACACTGTCAGTTTGTTCTTAAAAGGGGGAAAAAAGCACGACTGGAGGGTGCTAGTCATGAGCCTGGTGCTTTCCAGTTCTATATCCACGTTGGTGGCATCGGTCTTCCCTTGAGGGCAGAAAGAAACACCAGTATGATTTATGAAGCACAGATAAGAAAACTTAGGTTAAGAGTTCTGCGAAATTGCTGATCTCAGACACCTCCCACAGAGCAGACTTTCCACAAGAGGGTTGTTCAGTGGTCAGGACTGAGGCTGGGGTGCCGGGTGTCCCCTTCCCTCTTAGATCTCTCCACCTGCCCCTCTCCCTCTCCCAGGACCTCGTCCCTGGTGTCTCCCTGAAGAGCTGCAACCGGACAACAAACTCCCTTCAAGCAACAGTAGTCACAGGGATGCAAGTCAATTTCCACCAAGTGCCAGAATGCAGTGGGGTTTAAAAGAGAGAGCAGGATGCCGAGAGAAATTAAGGAAGATATTCATAAATAGAGAGCTACACCATGTTCCTGGACTAGATGACTCAATATGGATAGTGTCAATTCTCCCCAAAATGATCTGTAGATTCAGCAAAATTCCAGTCAAAGTTCCAGCAAGTTTTTTGTGGAAATTGACAAGCCTATTCTAAAACATACATGAAAATGCAAAATACCTAAAATAGGCAAGAGGATCATGAAGAACAAAGATGAATGACTTAAACTACCTGATTTTAAAACTTTCTATAAAACTATAGCCATTAAGACACTGTGATATTGGTGTAAGGGTAAATAAATAGACCAGTTATAAGAGAATAGAGAGAACCCCAAACTAGACCCACCCATGTATGGTCAATTGATTTACGACAAAGACACCACTGCAATTCAGTGGAGAAAGGATTTTCTTTGTCCCTCCAACCAGCCTGGTCCCATCATGGGTACCAGAGGGAGGGAGGGGGCTGAGAAAGAAGATGATGGGGGAAGGGGACTCACCCAGCTTTGGGTCAGAGGGGCTGGTCCTCTGTGTGTGTGTGTGTGTGTGTGTGTGTGTGTGCGCGCGCGCGCGCGCACACGCACGCGCACAGCTTCCTGAGGCATCAAAGGCAGTTTTTTTTTTTCCCCAGAGGGACACTGGGCTGTTGCATTGTTGGGCTGAGCCACACAGAATCAAAGGTGCTTGCTAATGAGGAGCCGCTGCCAGCGGGGGTGTGACCTGGGCAGCCCAGGTCCCTCCAGCTCCAGAATCTGCTTCACCCAAAACCCAGGCCAGGCCAATCATTCCCCCCTCCCAGCCCCACCTGTCCACTAAGGAGCTCTCTCTCGAGACCAGAGCAAAGGCAAGGGGCTTCAGAGGCAGCCAGAGGGCTTCAGGGCAAAACTAAGGGAGCACAGGGGCGAGAGGATGACAGTCAGAGAGGCCAGACACCAGAGAGGGGTGGTGGAATAGTGATGAGAGGTGATCTCTCTGCCCACACAGGTGTCCTATTTCACAAAGATTGGAACACAGATGGAAAGCACTAGAGATTTTTGCCCTCCGTGTGCTTCTGGCCAAGGACATCTGGAGAGAGAAGTTGCAGGAGGCCCACGAGCTCCTGGGCTGGGGCTGCTCTGAGAGAACAGAAGGAAAAGGAGAGACAGACTTGCACACAGGGACTTCCCCCTCCATAAAAACTGCGGCATGAGGTTTGAGTATTAAGAGCTTACACTTCTTGAAGACTCACTGTGTACCACCCCTGTTCTAAGTACTGTATACTTGAATCATTTAATCCCCATGACAGCGCTATGAGGTCAGTACAATTACTATCTCCACTTTGCAGATGAGATACCTGAGGCACAGAGATGTTAACTAACATGCCCAAGACCACACAGTAGTTAAGTGGCAGAGACAGGTTTCTGACCCAAGTCACCACGACTGCGGGGATGGGGAGTGGAGGAAGGCGCTGGAAGGATGTTGGGGAGCATAGGGGGCCCCCCCGGCAGATCCGCCGGAGTCGAGTAGGGCTCCTGGGCTTCCGCGGTCTCCATGGCAACGCGAGGGGTTGGGGGGAAGAGGGGAGACGCAGGGGGAGGAGAGAGGCCTCTGCGCATTGATCTCGCTCCAGACAGATTCAATCCCGAGTGAAAATGGATTTTTTAATGCGTCTATAAGCTGCTTTGAAAACACAAATTGAGTTCAGGAGAGACGGAGGCCGCCATCAGAAAACAATTTGGCGTCTAAGACCCTGGGGGGCAGGGGGCACCCTAGAACGAGGTACCCATCCCCCAAGCCTGAGCTTAGCCTTGGTGAGGGGGGAGGGAGGAGGTACTCTGGAGCCTTTACCCCTCCCCAGTCCCCAGGGCAAGGGGATCTAGCCGTGGGGCAGCTCTTCCACAGAAAAGAGCACAATACTGCCCCAGAGGGAAGCCAGTTCTCCTGAAGGGCACAACACCGGAAGTCTTCCTGGACAAGGCCTTATTCTTAGGGGCCTTTGAAAACTCATATTCAGCAAATACTAGGTTCAGGCAAAAATAATGCTCAGTAAGCTTTGGCCCAGCGCTTTACAATTTATAAAAGGCTCCCTCGCTAGCTCTTAGATGAGTCCTCCTAAGGGCTACAGAGAGCGGGTGTGTGAGTCCGTTTTACAGTTACGGAACTCTATGCGGAGAAGGTGTGTTGCCAAGATCAGTCAGGCAGGGCTCAGGCTAGAATTCCCAATCTCTGTTTTGTGAGACCCACGTCTCTGGGAGGGAAGGGAGCTGCAGGAGCCGGCCTGGGCCAGAGCGCTTGGTAAGCAGGGAGTCAGATTGGCCTGGCTGAGGGCAGGGAGCAGGGCTGGCCTCTCCACCAGCTTTCAAGAGAGGCGGAGGGGGGCTGGAGGAGGCAGGAAGTAGAAGGGAGGGATGGAGGGGTTCGGGTCAGACCCACAGTTACTTCTCTTCATTGTCGTTCGCTGTGTGTGGAGCCTTCTTTGCATATGCAGATGAATTCATCCTCCCGCAATTACGCAGTAATCAGGAGCAAATTACCTTCTTGCTGTTTACTTTCAGCGTCCTTAATTAATCTGGTTATTAGATGATTAATGAAGCTTATTTGGTGAGAAATTCATAGCAAAAATGGAGAAGGGGATGGGTGTGTATGAGGTGTGTGTGTTTGTGTGTGTGTGTGTGTGTGTGAAAGGGGTGGGAGATGATGCACTTATCCAGAAATAGAGGCAGTCCCTGGGCTTCCCCTCAGCCTTCTCAGCCTCTTTCCTGCCCTCCACAGTTTCCAGCACACACCCAGACCCACCTCTCCTTTCCCCCAACCCACTGTTCCCAGCTTCCTCTTGCGGCCCATCACCTCCTCCAGGAAGCCTTTGGGGATTGGAAAAGTGGCCCCTAGTGTCCTCCAGAGTCCCTTGAAGGCAGTGGCCACAAACAGGGCTGGAGGTCGAGAGTTACTTCCCTGGCCGTCTCTGTTGCCGCCAGGGCCCACTCCAGGCACCCTAATTCTCACACTGCCTCATGTTCACTGCCCACCCTCCAGCTGTGTCCAGGCAGTGTTCCAAAAGTGGCCCTCTACCCTCTACAGGCAAAAGTAACCTCCCACAGCTTGTGGACCAGACCTCTGTCCAGAGGTTACCGAGTGTGCCCACCCTGCACACTCACACACACTGACTGGGCTGTGAAACCACCAGACTCAGCTTGAGAGAACACTAAGATCATATTTCTTTTAATAATTTACCGGTAATAGTCTGAGGCCCAACCTGCTCATGCTGGCAGTAGTCAGGATTTCTCCTGAGGTACACTTCCCTAGACAATTTCTGGGCCTCCCAAGGACAAGTGTTCATGTCTCCAGTTTTATCCTGGAGTCATTTGTAATCTGACTTTTTTCTATCCAGCTGCTCTTAGGATCTCTTGGGATTTCTGCAGTTTCACTACAGTGTTTCTAGGTCTGGGTATCTCTTTATTTACTCTGCTTCAATTCTTCATGCTTCCTTCCCAGGATTTGTCTTTTTTATCATTTCTGGAAAATTCCTAATCAATATCACTAAGTGTTGCCTCCCCCAATTCCCTCAATTATCTCCTATGGAATTCCTAGATGACATTTGTTAAATTCCTTATTCTATATCCCATGTCTTTTTTTCCTCTTGTTCATATTTTTCTCTCTGTGCTGTATTATGGCTAATGATTTCTTCAAATCTGTTTTCCAGTTAAGTTACTATCTCCTCAACTGTATTTAATCTGGTGTTTAACCTGTGCATTGGGTTTTACATTTCAACATTATCATTTTCATTTCTGAGTCTATGTGTCCGCTTTCATATTTGCCTGGTTTTCCTGGTAGCATCTTTATTTCTCTAAACACTTTTAACAAGTTTTTGTTGGTTTGTTTTTGTTTTTATAATATTCTGGATCTGATCATTCCAGTATCTTAAGTCTTGAAGGTCTAATTTGGCCATTTGTTGTTTTTACTGACTCACTCATGGCAGTTGTTTCCTCATGTGCTTTGTAATTTTGTATTGCAAACTCAAGCTTAGCTGGGTTCTACACACGGGACTCCTGCACAGCAGGAGTTGAGGGTGTGTCCCTCCCAAGAGAATTTGCTTTTGCTCAGCCAGGTGCCCCAGGGGCTACCAATACACTTGGAGTTAATTTCACTACTTGAAGTTTCCTTGAGCACAGGTAATACATATGTTTACCCTAAACCCCTGTGTGGGCAGGCCTGTGGTTACAAACAAAAAGGCTTTTGTTTCTATCTAGAACACAACCTGAAACAGACAAATATTCTAATCATTTCTCTTTGCCACTGGAGACTTTTTTTCTCCATCCTTTCACAAAAGGTGTAGCTTTGAGAGTCCTGGTTTTTGTTTTCTGTGTTTTTTTGTGTGTGTAGAGGTCTCAGTTTCAGCTCCCCACCATGAGTGCCCACAACCTGTCTCCTTCTTACTTGTGGAGCCTTTAACAAGCCTCTAGGCCTTTGTTTCTGGGCCTGGACAATCACGTCCCCCAGAAGACATTTCTGGTTGTCACAACCAGAGGAGGGAGTTGCTTTGGCATCTAGTGGGTAGAGGCCAAAGTTGCTGCCAAACAACCTACAATGCACAGGACAGCCACCCTCAACCAAAAATAATCTGGCCCAAAATGTCAATAGTGCTACTGTTGAGAAACTCTGATCTAGGTCACGGAACATGTGCAAAGGATCTGAGGTCTCCCTGCAGCTTCAGGGCTCCCTAACACTCAGGCTTCCAGCACCCTCTTTACGTTTGACATCCTAAAGATATTCCTTGCATTCATTCATTCATTCATTCATTCTACAAACACTGACATGCATTTTGAAAACTAGTTGTCTATATTATGGAGCACCTTTGGCTGTTCTGTGGTGGGAGATGTCTCAAGATGTCCACTTGTCACTCCTGCCTGCATCCACCTCTCTAATGTTTGCTGCTCAGGCTCACCTCTCACTGACTGGTGATCATCTTGTCTATTTCACGCCCTCTCCCTGCATCAGTGCACAGCAGTGCACAGGAAGCCCTGAGAATGTTACTGAAGGTTTGGGAGACAATCAAAAGGGTCCTGAGAGAGTGTGATGTGCCCACCAGCAGCAGTTACTCTCCCACAACCTCCCTCCTCCCCTGAACTCCAGGTCTCTTCAACCCCCTCGCTCACAACCTCAGAGAGAATGTCCTTACCTCCCCGCAGCCCAAGGCCCCAGTAATTCCTGCAGCAAGAATATGCATCCCATCCCTCAGAGTCTGTGTCAGGCTTGTCCACTCTGGAATCCAGAGCCTGGCCCCCAAGAGATGCTCAGTATCGACTTGTAGACTGAATGAATGAGGCCCTGCTTCCGGGCCCAGCAAGGCCATTATAATAAGCAAACGTACATTTCCTGGCTTCTGGGTTATTCAGCTTCAAAGTGACACCGTGTTGGGACAGCCACAGTGCACGTTTAGGGAAAACATTTCTCTAATGCCTCAAGGGCACAGCCAGCCGGGCTAGAGGAGCTCCTGATTTCCATAACTAAACAGCGCACTTAACCTCGAAAACTGCCGCATCTGTGCTCCAATTTGTGGTGACTCTACAGTTTCCTCCGAGAACAAATAGGGCGGACTCTTGCTTGTTTGTAACTACAGGGCCCAGCCTGGGATGGATACAAAGCAAAGGGAGCCCATCCCAAAGACTTAATTCCCCACCTCCAAAAACTCAAACTGCCGCAACCCCCAACACTCTCCCTGGAAAGAGCAAAGCAAGGTCTTTGTGGTCAGAGCAGTCCCTGGAATTCCAAGGTCATTCACTCCATTCATTCATTCATTCAATAAATATTTGTAGAGTATCTCCGTGTGCACCGGTTCAAGCATTTGAAGGTTAGTAGAAAATAAAGTCCCTGCCCACTCAGCGCTTTTGTTCTCCTGGGAGAGACACAATCAATATACTATGGGATGCCAGGTGGGTGATAAGATCTATGGCTGGAGTAATGGGGGGGGTGGGAATGCCGTTTGAGGGGCATCAGAAAATGCCTCTGTGTGAAGACAACTTCATTCAGTGAAAGTAAGTGCGCCAGAATTGGTGGAGGGGAGGGAAGTTCAGGAAGAGAAAGGGGAAGAAAGGAAGGAAAGGAGGCTGGAAAAACACTAGCGCCCCACCCCATTGAGCCTCATGGGCCTTGGCTAGAGATCTGAAGTTTATTTTCACCGTGGTGGGAAACCTGGAGGGTTTAAAGCAGGGGCATGAAAGAATCCGATTTACATTTTCACAAGGTCCCTCTGGCTGCTGCATAGGACCTGTGTGAGGAAGCCAGAGCTGAAACAGGGGGCCTAAATAACCCAGGCTAAGTGAAAGACGAGGGGAGGGAGCAGGGCACAACGCTTTAAGAATGACAAAGCCACAGAGCTGCTGTGGATGTGACATAAACTGGTTAGGACTGACTAGGTCCAAGATGCTGGAAGATTCGACTTCCAGTAGACCTTGAGCCTCATTATACGCTCACTGTAATACATCAGCCGAATGACACACCCACAGGTACCAGGACAGTTCCAAGGCCAACCATAAAAGGCCAAAAAGTGGGCAGTGGCCCAACTCCTGGAAATCCCCGCCCCTTCACCAAAATAGTTGGAATCATCCTCCCACTCAATAGCCTATGAAATTACCCAGCCCATAAAAACTAACCACCCCATATTTTGGGGCCCCTCACCTTCTGAGATGGTCCGCACTCTGTCTGTGGAGTGTGTTTCTCCCAGAGCTGTTCTTGGCCTTTTGAGATAGACCACATGCTGTCTACGGAATGTGTATCTCTCTAAATAAATCCACTTACCTTTCAGTTTGCCTCTCGCTGAATTTCTTCTGCACTGAGACATAAAGAACCTGAGCTTCATTATGTCCTGAGACCAGGTGTGCAATCTTAATTAAAAGACAGTGGGTTCCAGTCCCAGCCAGTGAGTTCAAGTCCCAATCTGAGTATTGGCTGAGTCCCATCTAAACTGTGCAATTTCATAAGGATAGTGGTGGTTTGCACCAGATGGGAAGGAGCGGTTGGATTTTGAGACTCCTCCTAAAGGCAAGCCACCAGGACTCGCTGACATACTGGATGAGGGGTGGGGATTAGGGGTCAAGGTTGATCCTATAGTTTCTGACCATGAGGCTGGTGGGGCCTTTTACTGAGAGGAGAGAAGAGGGAGGAGCAGGTTGAGGGGCAGAGTCGAAAGTCTGGATCTGCACATGCTAAGGTGGAGGTGCCTGGTGATGGGGTTCAGAACAGGCCATCCCAAAATATGGCACCTTGGCATATTGAATATTTTAAGCTGAGTGTGTTTTAAAATGGCAGAAGCAGGAAGGTCACCCTGACCTACCTCCCACCTTTCTTCCCTGAAACAGGTCATAAAACCTTCATGTGACAGGTGCTCTCCTTACGCCCCATGAAAGGAGCTTCCTCATCTCCGAAGACAACGTGGTGACAAGAAGGAACCTAACAAAGAGGCCCTGCTAAGTCCCCCTAAGTTTATTACACTTACTTCTTACTCTCTAACCTGTCATATTTCTTTTTGTTTTTTTTAAAGCTGAGGCTAAAGTGATTTTTTAAATTAATTAATTAATTTCTATTTTTGGCTGCGTGGGGTCTTCATCGCTGGGCGTGGGCTTTCTTTAGTTGCGGTGAGCGGGGGCTACTCTTTGTTTCGGTGCGCGGGCTTCTCTTGTTGCGGAGCACAGGCTCTAGGCGCGCCGGCTTCAGTAGTTGTGGCTCGCGGGCTCTGGAGCGCAGGCTCAGTAGTTGTGGCGGACGGGCTTAGTTGCTCCGTGGGATCTTCCTGGACCAGGGCTCGAACCGGTGTCCCCTGCATTGGCAGGCAGATTCTTAACCACTGCGCCATGAGGGAAGTCCCTCTAACCTGTCATATTTCTATGCAGCTGGCTTCTCTTCATCAAATACAGCATAAAAACACTCGGTTCTGTTTCTTCGGCTCTTCTTTCCTTATGAAGGCTCCCAGGTCATGTAAAACTTATATTAAATAAATGTGTATGCTTTTCTCCTGGGAATCTGTCTTTGTCCGTTTAATTTTCAGACCCAGCCAGGGGTCCTAAGAGGCTCAAGGAAAACTTTCCCTCCTCTATGCTGGCAGAACTGGGGAATGGGGAAGGAGCCACACAAGTCAAGTTCAGGTGCAAGAACAGAGAGCTGGAGGTGCATGTCTGGGAGTCAAAGCCACAGGACTAGTCCCTAGGGAGAGGGTACAACTGGAGAAGGAAGGGAGTCTGTGGCCTGAGCCCTGGACACACAAGCATCCAGAGGTCATTAAAAGTGCATGTCATGCCCCATCCTGCTTAAAGCTTTCCAGTGGCTTTCTGGCTGCATGGTGCCTGGTCCTGGGTGATCTCCCCTTGGGGTCTTTGACTAAATGCTGCTCTGGTCCCATCTAATAAAACTTTAAAGCAAGACTTGAAAGGATTGAACCATTTCCAAGTAACCACATTCTGGACAAACATCAAGAATGTTTGTATGTACACAAAAATAACCAGCCCCCTAGGAGGTAAAATTTACAGTATCTGGAATCCAATAAGAAATTACCAGGTATACGAAGACGGAGGAAAATGCGGGCCATAATGAGAAGAGAAATCAATCAATTGAAACCAACCCAGAAATGACACGATGACAGAATTAGTACACAAGGACATTCAAAAAGTTATTATAACTGTATTCCATGTGTTCTGGAAGTAGAGGAAAAATTGAACATTTAACTAGAGATATGAAAATATATATATAAAAAAAAAGACCCAATCAAGGGGACTTCCCTGGTGGTCCAGTGGTTAAGAATCCACCTTCCAATGCAGGGGACACAGGTTCGATCCCTGGTCAGGGAACTAAGATCCCACATGCTGCGGGGCAACTAAGCCTGCATGCCGCAACTAGTGAGCTGGCGCACCACAACTAGAGAGAAGCCAGTGCACTGCAACAAAGAGTCCGTGCACTGCAGCGAGAGATCCTGCACACTACAACGAAGATCCCGCGTGCTGCAACTAAGACCCGAGGCAGTCACATTAATTAATTAATTTATTTATTTATTAATTAAAAGACCCAACCAAGTTTCTAGAGTAAAAGAAAGCTACAACGCTGAGATTAAAAATGCACTGGACACAAACAACAGCAGATTGGATATTGCAGAGGAAAACGTCAGTGGACTTGAAGACACAGCAATAGAAACCATACAGTGGAGAGTGTGGTCAAGACGGCAGAGTAGGAACACCCTGACCTCACCTCCTCCCACAGGCACATCAAAATTACAGCTATTTACGGAGCAACTGTCTATGAGAACAACAAGAAGAACAGCAGAAAGGATTTTCCACAATTAACGATGGAAAGAGAGAACCACAATGAGATGGTAGGAGGGTCGGAGACATGGTATAGTCAAGACGCCCACACTCGGGTAGGTGACACATAAACAGGAGTGTAATTACAACTGCACAGGTTGTCCCCAAGGAGTGAGGGGGCGGAGCCCTACACTGGGCTCCTCAGTCTGGGGGTTCTGCATCCGGAAGACGAACCTCCAGAATGTCTGGCTTTGAAGGCCAGCGGGGTTTGCCTACAGGAGAGGTGGAGGGCTGTAAGAAATAGAGACTCTGCTCTTAAAGGTCACACGCAAAATCTCACCTGCTCCGAGTCCCAGCACAGAGGGACTGTCAGACCCACTTGCTGATCTTGGAGAGCCTCCTGGAGAGGCAGGAGGCAACTGGGACTCTCCCGGGGGCCACGGATGCTGACGGCAGCCATTGGGGAGGCTGCTTCTACCACAAGGACACTAGTGCTGGCAAGTACCATTTTGGAGTCCTCCATCTCGCCTGTTAGTGCCTGGGGCTTGCCCGCCAACCAGCAGGCCAAGGACCCCCTGGACCAAGCAGGCAGCCACACCAGACCCGGCCCCGCACACCAATGGGCTGGCCCCAGCCCTAGGGCCTGGCCCCACCCACCAGCAGGAGGCAGCCAACCAGGCCAGGGATTGGCCCTGCCACCAGTGCACCCACAGTAGCCAGCCCTGCCACAACAGAGGGGCCCGTGCAGCCCACATGGGGGGCACCCTAGACTATATAGCTCTGGTGACCGGATGGGAGCATGCTGGTGGGCTCCATTGGACAGCTCCTGCCTAAGGCCACTTCTCCAAGATTAGGAGATGTAACCAACCTACCTAATACCTAATACAGAAAATAAACACAGAGAATTAGGCAAAATGAGGAGACAGAGGAATATGTTACAAACGAAGAAACAAGACAAAATCCTAGAGGAATTAAGCTAAGTGGAGATAAGCAATCTACCCAATAAAGAGTTCAAGGTGCTCTCACCTTCTGAGATGGCCACGTCTGTGGAGTGTGTTTCTCCCAGGGCCATTCGCACATTTTGAGATGAACCACATTCTGTCTATGGAATGTGTATCTCTAAATAAATCCACTTCTTACCTACCAAAGAAAAAAGAGTTCAAGGTAATGATCATGAAGATGTTTAAAGAACTCAGGAGAAGGATGGATGAATCCAGGGAGAAACTTAACAAAGAGTTGAAAAATATAAAGAAGAACCAAACAGAGGTGAAGAATACAATAACTGAAATAAAAAATATATTAGAAGGAATCAACAATAGACTAGATGATACAGAGGAATGGATCAGTGAACTGAAAGACAGAGAGGTGGAAATCACCCAAGCTGAACAAAAAAAAAAATTTTTTTAATGAGGATAGTTTAAGAGACCTCTGGGACAATATCAAGCGTACTAACATTTGAATTATAGGGGTCCCAGAAGGAGAAGAGAGAGAGAAAGGGGCAGAGAATGTATTTGAAGAAATAAGAGCTGAAAACGTCCAGGTCCAGGAATCACAGAGAGTCACAAACAGGATTAGCCTTCAGAAGTCCACACCAAGACACGTGGTCATTAAAATGGCAAAAATTAAAGAATAAGAGAGAAAAGCAGCGAGAGAAAAGGGAACGTTCGTGCGCTATTGGCGAGTATGTAAATCGGTGCAACGCTGTGGAAAACAGTATGGAGGGTCCTCAAAAAATTAAAAATAGAACCACCATTCAATCTAGTAATTCCACTTCTGGGCATTTTCCCAAAGAAAACAAGAACTTTAATTCAAAAATAGAGGGGCTTCCCTGGTGGTGGAGTGGTTAAGAATCCGCCTGCCAATGCAGGGGACACCGGTTCAAACCCTGGTCCGGGAAGATTCCACATGCGGCCGATCAACTAACCCCGTACGCCACAGCTGCTGAGCCTGCGCTCTGGAGCCCGCGAGCCACAACTGCTGAAGCCCGCGCATGTAGAGCCCGTGCTCCGCAAGAGGAGAAGCCACCACAATCAGAAACCTGCACACCGGAACGAAGAGTAGCCCCCGCTCGCTGCAACTAGAAAAAGGCCATGCACAGCAATGAAGACCCAGTGCAGCCAAAAATAATAAAATAAATAAATTTTTAAAAACCCCAAAATGTATATGCACCTCTATATCACTGCAGCATTATTTACTAAAGTCAAGACATGGAAGCAACCTAAGTGCCTATCAATAGATGAATGGATAAAGAAGATGTGGTGTACATATACAGTGGAATATCACTTAGTCATAAGAAGGAATGAAATCTTGCCATTTGAGACAACGTGGATGGACCTAGAGCATATTAAACTAAAATAGATAAGTCAGACAGAGAAAGACAAATACTGTATGATTTCACTTGTATGTGGACTCTAAAAAACGAAACAAACGAATGCACAGAACAAAACAGAAACACACCCATAGATACAGAGAACAGAGGGGAGAGGAGTTGGGGGATGAGTGAAATAGGTGAGGAAGATTAAGAGGTACAAACTTCCAGTTATAAAATAACTAAGCCACGGGGATATAATGTGCAGCATATGGAGTACAGTCAATAATATTGTAATAACTTTGTATGGTAACTAGACATATCGTGGTGGTCATTTTGTAATGTATAAAAATATCGAATCACTATGTTGTATGCCTGAAACTAATATAATATTATAAATAAATTTTACTTAAATAAATAATTTTTAAGTTAAAAAACAGAAGTTATACAAAATGAAACACAACGAGAAAAAAGATTGAAGGAAAAAAAAGAACAGAGCATCCCTGAGCTATTGGAACAAGGTCTAATATACATGTAATAAAAGTCCCCCAAGGAGAGAAGATAGAGGGAGGACAGAAACAGTTCTGAAGTAATAATGACCAAAAATTTTCCACATATAACAAAGACTCTTAACCTACAGATCCAAGAAGCTCAACAAAATGCAAGTACAAGAAACGTGAAGAAAACTACACCAAGGCACGACATCATAATCAAACTGCTTAAAACCAGTGATAAAGAGAAAAGCGTAAAAGCAGCCAAAGTGACATTATATACAAAGGGACAAAGATAAGGATGATGGCACGTTTCTCCTTGGAAACGACACAACCTGGGAGACAGGGAGCAACATCTTTAAAGAACCGAGATAAAGGCTAGAAGCTGGGAGAGGCACTGGGAGACTGTGCCCACCATCCAGGGGCAAGAGGTGGTGGGAGCGTGAGGTGCAGAGGTGGCAGTGGGCATGGAGGAGAGGACAGAGAAGATGGTGGGGACTTAGCCACACATGAGAAGTGGGAAGGGGAGGTCTAGGGGAAGGTTCAGGTTTCTGGTTTTCATGGCTGTTGAGCACCAAAATGGGAAGCAAGGAAGCGGGCCACATTTAGGGGAAGACTGAGTTCCACCGTGGACCACTCACAGACAGAGAACCCTGGAGGACTGTAGCTAGTGGGGTGCTCAGAAGGAGGTTTGGAAGCTGGAAGAGAGATAAATTTGGCATTTATTTGATGATCTATTAGGCAGGCTAGGAAAAGCTGTAACTTAGAAACCAATCCTGAAATCTCAGCATCCTAGCAAAAAAGAGATTTATTTCCTGTGCATACAAAGTTCATCATGGGTTGGCAGAATCTCTCCTCCAATCCGTGATTCAGGGAGCCAGGTGACCTCCATCTTATGTGCCACCATCTCAACACGTGACTTCCAAGGTTGCCGCAGCAAGAGAAGAAAAGCCTGGAGGAAGTACACCTGTGCACTTCCGGAAGTGATGGACATTGTTGCTGCCCACAGCTCATTGGCCAGAACTGGTCACATGGCCTCAACCCAACTGCAAGGGAGGCTGGGACATGTAGGGGGAGGACGTGGACTATTGGGAAAGTACTGAGGTGGAAGAAGAAAAGAGCAAATGGACACTGGCCTGGAGCCCCAGAGGGAGTTGGTTGGAAGAAAAGAAGCGTTTGAGGAGTGGTTGGAAGAAAAGAAGCCCCAAACCACAGAGGAGGGTGGGTGGGTGGGCAGAGAAGGAGAGGAGGGCACATTGTCCTGGAGGGTAAGGCAGCCAGGGCTCCAGGGTGGGCTCGTGTCCCCTCCCGACCTCCTGTGTTTTCACGATGCTTTCGTAATCATCTTCAGTAGATATTTATCTCTATTTCGCAGATGCAGAAACTAAACTTGGGAGAGCTGTGTGACTTTGGCGCCCAAGTAACAGAGACCAAAGCCTGGGTTCTAGCCCCAGACCCGTCAGTGGCTCTGTGTCCCCTCCCCGGCCTATGCACAGTCAGGACCAGGCACAGCTGTCCACCTCCCCAGACAGCGTGCACAGGTGGCTCCTGCCCTCCGAGCTTGGCCCCCTGCTTTCCCGAGTACAAGCTCAGAAAGGACAGTGTTTACCAGGAAGATGGTTTGCGGGGCTCCCTGAAAAGCACTCCTCCCCTAACTTCCTAGGTCGACCAGGATGGTGGTGGGGAGGGTCATTCTGGGGCCTCTCAGATCTTGACAAACCCCTTGACTCTCTGGGCTCAATTTCCTCCTCGGCTACTGTACATGTGAGGGGGTAGAGTGCATGGTCATTGGGGTCCTGCCCAGCTTAGACATCTAGTTCTATACCTACTTCATGAGTGAGTCCATCTCCCACACTGTGGTGGAGGGCAGGGCTTGCAGGCCCACCCTAGACTGCTCCCCAGCTCCCCAACAACCCCCATCATTTCTCCATCCTCTTCCACTGCCCACAGTGTTAATAAAGCCTCTTCCTCCAATCACAGACAGACCACCAGGGCTGGGGAAGCCAAACGAAGGGCCTGATTTGCAGGCCTTAGTGTGTGCACAGTTGCCCTAGCAACTGACCCCAAAAGACTCTTCTTTGCAGTTGCCTCACCTTTCTGTACCGCTGGAACGCTGGCTGCTTACCCAGCCGCTGAAGACTCAGAGCTCAGTACCTCATTTAATGGATGAAGAAACTGGGGCCCAGAAAGGGAAAGCAAGTTGCCCGATGGCACACATTGAGTTAGCCGCCGAGCCTTACTTGGAATTCAGGTCTCCTGATTCCAACTCCAGGCTGCCTGTCATCCTGGGGTGGGGGTGAGGGGACAGATGGGGGCCAGTTCCCTATCCAGCGACCAGAGTGGTACAACCATGCTCCCCTCAGGCCTCTGGGGAAGACCTTGGGAAGCTACAAGGAAGAAATGAACCATTGGACTTTGGGCAGGGACTCAGTGATAGAGCTGAGTGCTGGGGGATGAGGGTGGGGGTGGTGAAAGTAGGGATACAGCTGAATAGGTTCCTCTGGGTCTCCAGTCCCACCCCATCCCCCCAATCCATTCATTCAACTAATATTCATTATATATTAGTTGTGTGTGTCCCTGCTGTGTGCCAGGGACTGTTCTAGATTCAGCTGTGATCAAATAGACAGTTGTGATTTATGATCAAACTGACAAAAAATCCCTGCCCTGGTGGGGCTGACCTTCTGGTGGGAGGATGAAGATAAGAAACAAACCACACGAACGTAAGATGATGCCTGGGGTGAAGGGGTCTCAGAAAGTGGTGGAGGGAAAGCTTGCTACTTGAGTTAAGGTGATCTGGGAAGTTCTTTCAAAATCAAGTCTTTCAAAACTTACCTGGCGTCCCCCCACCACCACGCCGTTCCACGCCTTCAGGGCAGCTGACGCCTATATGGTTGCCAACCATTGCCGTGTTTTAGGAGAACATGCCTCGACCCAGAAGCCTGAGGCTTTAGCGTGGGAAGACGTTTGGGGGCGGTGGCCCCCCTGAAACGACACGGGCAGCTGCCCTGTTTGTTCCCAGCATGGCCTACAGGCTCCAAGAGGATCGCCCACCACCAGTCACCAGCACCAAAATAATGACTGCAATGCAGTTCCTGGTGCATAAAGAGCTCAGAGTTAGAGAGAAAATCAAGTCACAAGTGCTCCTGAGAGCAGATGCCAGGTGCCAGCCTCGGTTAGCAGACCCCTTCCTGGTGAAGGGATTTTATTTATTTATTAAGGAAATGTTCAAACATCTGTAGCAGGAGAGTAGTATCAAGAATTCTCAGATGCCCAAGCGCAGCTCAAGCATCATCAACTCAGGGCTACTCTGGTTTCAACTCCACACCCTTTCTGCGCACTGGAATCCTCTGGTTTTCTGGAATACTGGGGCTCGTTTTATAAGGAAAGAACTGGAAGAACAGGAAGCTCGTCTCCCCCACATCTAACCTGGAAGAGGAAGACCCCAGAAGTGCAAGCAAGGGCAGCCAACAAGGGGGGAGTCTTGGGCAGGAAGTACCTGGGGCAGCCCCTGAGGTTAGGGAGGCCCCAGGGGTACATGCTCCCAGAATGGGGCTCCTGGTCCTACCGATGGAGCAGAGGTTCCTGGCTGGGGCAGCCAAGCCCCGTTTCCTGCCCCAACTCCATCTCTCTTTGTTTTCTTTCCCTCCTCTTTTTGGCGTTTTTCCTTCTAATTATGGGCTTTATAAAAAAAAAAAAAAAAAAAAAAAAAAAAAAAAAGGCAAATTACGGTGACATGCTTTAATTATCTGCCGAGCAATGGCGGGCTGAATTACATAGGCAGGGCCTTGGAGGTTACCTAAAAATAAAGCACGAAGCCTCATTAGATGCTAATTGCTGCTTTTGCCAACTGAAGTGAGATTTTGGCACTGTGTACCACTTGGTGCCGGGGTGTCTGCAGGGAAGTCGAAGCCCTGGGAAGCTCAGAGTGCCAGGGCCAAGGCCTGTGGGACAGTGGGGAAGGGCAGGGCAGGGCAGGCACAGGGGTAGAGAGGGGCTCTCGTGCCGGGCAGAGCCCCTCAGTCTCCCCTCAGTGTTCAGGGGCTGGATGGAAACCCCAGGCTTGGGGGGAGGGAGCAGCATCAAAAAAAGTGAGAGCATCAAAAAAAAGGGTCCACGGTCTGACCTCTGGCCAGGGAGGGGCACAGCCTCCTAAAAGCGCAGCCTCCTCCTGCGGGCTCCCGAGGACCCCTCCCTGGGCCTGGAGGCTAAAGTGGTGCAGGGGACCTGGCGTGGTGCTAACAGGCCACCCCCTGGCCCCCTTGCCTCTGCCTCTAGAGCCCAAGAAGACAGGATGGGAGAAACTGACCATAGGACACTGGAACTCAGAACCAGCCCATCTGAGCTGGAAGGTATCCAAGCTTGGATACTGCTTCCGAAGCTGAGTCCCCAGGATCCTGGGAGCTCCACAGAGGTGCCCCGTGTGCCCAGCCAGCCTGGGAGCTCAGTGGGCTCCTGCTCAGGGCAGGTAGCAGCCTGGTCTTGGTTTGGAGCCTCAAAAAGCTCTTGAATGGCATTCTTCTCTACTGGCTGCAGAAACCCCAAGGTCTGGTACCACACCTGGCTCATTCACCACTGCATACCCGGGGCCTGGCTCATGGTAAGTACTTGATATCTGTTGAATGAATAAGGAAAGGGGTCTTATCAGATTTGTCTAGATTTTTCCAGGACTCTCTTGGTTTTAGCACTGAAAGTCCTGCATCCCAGGAACTCCCCAGGCCCCAGGAGCCCTAGGCCTGAACTCCACCCTCCACCTGCCCTCCCACAAACATATTTCAATCTCACACATTGGCCTTTTAACACACAGTCTTAGGCAGTGGTTCTCAAGCTTGGTTTTGCACAGAAGTGACCTGCAGGGCCTATAAAATGGACTTAAGGACCCACCCCCAGAGCTTCCAGTTCAGCCCACCTGGGGTGGGGGTGGGGAGGAAGCCCATAATTTAATTTTCTAACAAGTTCCCAGGGATGCTGATGCTGATTTAAGGTTCTGTTGTTGGAATGTTCATTCACCTGGCCCACTGGGCTGCCTCCGATCTCCTGGGGAGCTTGTAAAGCACACTTGTGCCAACGCACCCACAGGGCCTCAGATCCAGTCCTTCTGGGGAGGGCCCAGCATCTGCATAGTCTAAAAGTTCTGGTGGGGGTAAAATCTCCACTAGCCTAATCCTTTCATCCTGCCCTGAGGAGAGCAGCCATGGGGTCTGCCCCTGATCTCACCCCTGGGCCTCTCACTCGGAGAATGAGGCCCCAGGGGAGGGGTAAGAGCAGAGCCTGTGGAGACCCCATCACTCCTCTTGCAGAGCAAAGGTTTCTGGGGGCCGCCGGCTTGGTCCAGGGAGCCAGGGACACTGCAAACCCCCCATCTCATTGAAATAGAAAATCCTGAAGATACAAATATCTGTCCACCTTTCTCGGGTGTCCCATGAGCCTGGTGAATTAAGAATATGGGATGGGGCTTCCCTGGTGGCGCAGTGGTTGAGAGTCTGCCTGCTGACGCAGGGGACACGGGTTCGTGCCCCAGTCCGGGAAGATCCCACATGCTGCGGAGCAGCTGGGCCCGTGAGCCATGGCCGCTGAGCCTGCGCGTCCGGAGCCTGTGCTCCGCAACGGGAGAGGCCACAACAGCGAGAGGCCTGCGTACCACCAAAAAAAAAAAAAAAAAAAAGAATATGAGATGGAGAGCAAAGATGGGCAGCCAACTAGCCCGGGAAGGTCTTCCCCACCATGTGCATCAGGGCAGGCCCCAGCTGTGGAATCCCAGCCCTGGCCTCACGAACCTGGATGTCTTCCGTTCCACACTGCTGCTACAGACCTGACTTCCACAAGTCCTGCTGGGGACTGGTCCCTCCTCTCCAGCTCTGAACCACGGAGCCTGCACACCTCTCCTCTGTACTAGACCCAATGGCTCAGCATTCACACCCCATCCAAGCCTTCCCCACTTAACCCACTCATTCCCATAATTATGTTTCTTTGGGACCATCAGCATTTCTAGGCTGTTTGGCTCCCTGAGGGCTGTCTCCCCCATCCAACTGGTGGCCTCCTGAGGGCAGGGCCCAGATGCGCCCCCTCCCACCTGCCCCTTCTCAGTGCCCCAGGCAGGCTGGACTAGGCCAAGCCTCAGGGATGCCCGATGGGCCTAAGCCCCACCGAGAGCCCACCCTGGCCTGACTCTCGGCCTCCTCCTCCCCCTAGGAGGCCTTGAAGGGAGGGGAGCAGAGGGGGCAGCACCACCTTGGAAGGAAGGTGATTCTCCCTGGAACCTAGAAAGGGGCTCCACAGATGTGGAGGACATGGGAAAGTCCTGGGCTGAGTGTCAAACCCTTGAGTTCCAGGCCAGACCCTCAGTCTAGGCCAGACCCTGTCTAGACTTGGGCCCCAGCATGGCGATCACTGTAGAGAGACATGGACCAGAGAGGGACCAAGGTGCCCAGGCCGGGGGTGCTATCAGAGGCCCCACTCCCCTTCTACATCCAGCTCCTCCCCACCCCACCCCCACATATACTGCCCTGGAAGCTTCTGGAGGACGCTCTTGGACTGACACCCTAGTTTTGTCTGATTACCCTGGGGCACTGGGTAGAATCTATGCCGGGTGGCAGTCTCAGGAACCATTCTTTGAAAGCAAGATGATCAGTGTGAGACCTCCTTCCCTGCCCCTTCCCTTACACACATATTTACTGAGCATACAGTAGGCGCTGCACACACACGCATTGTGTGTCACATAGACCCTCGGGGAGAATGGACTCCCAAGTGCAGCCCGCCCCCACAGGAGTAGACGGGCTGACAGAGGGGCACTAACACGTGGCATGATTGAATGCCGCAGCCTCACCTCTCACACACGCCCACACCTAGTCCCCTCCTGCCCCCACCGGGTCCCTCCAAGCCCCGCCCCCCGTCAATTAGCGGAGGAGGTGGAAGGGGATACGGGCCTGGGGGTGTGGCAGGAAGGGGCGGCACGGGCAGCCCGGGCGCTAGCTGCTGCCTGTGGTCTCATTGTGTTACTGGCTCTATAATTTACCCCTGGCAGGGCCCAGCCCCTGGGCGGCTCTCGCTCCCTATCTCCCAATCTGCCACGGAAGCCAGCTGCTGTGAACTCACTCTCACACTTGCCCAGGACAGGCCTCCTCACGACATGGGTGTGATGTGGACTCACACCTACGTGCACCTAAACAGACAGACAGACACTCCCACAAGACAAACAAGCTTGAATATGGAGGTGCAGGAGCACACACACACACACACACAGATAAAACGGACATGCACAGGGCTGGGGGAAACACACACACACACACACACACACACACACACACCTGTGCCGTGCACCTGGCCCACCTGGCCACGCACCACACACTCATCACCAAGACAGTCACACATCATCCCAGCACCTGTGACCTGAAGACAGGACAGGCAGGAGGGGAGGGCTGTGGATGCTGGGAGCTCCGGAAGGCGATTTCTCAAGAGAAGAGTTTCCTGGCTGGAAGGGGAGGAGTGGCTCAGGTTATGGGATGGGGGTGTGGGGCTCAGTCATGAGGGATGTGAGCCAGAGGAGAGGCAGGGCAGAAATGGTTCCCTCCTTAGGGGCTGCAGGACAGAGGACAGGGACAGAACATCCCCCTTACTTAGGGGAGTACCAGGGGCTGATTTCTGGAACCTCCCACGGTGTCCTGGCCCCTCCCTGCCCAAGGACTCTCCAAGACCCCACCCGATGCCAGCCCAGGGAGCAGCCTCCACTGCCCCCAAGCCCTATGTCCCTATCAGCCATTTCCTCCTTCCCGCTAACTCCAGACTCTCCAGCTTTAGGCTGAGCCGGGGGTCCCACCGCAGGACCCTCAGTGGATGTGAAGCCAGGGTGCAAAACCATGTGTTTACTTTTATTAGAAATGTTCTTGGTATAAAAACAATCATGCGCTACACATTGTCATCAATAACCATCACCAAACACCCAGGCACTGAACTCCGTGTCATCGGCAGGAGGGGCAGGCGGGCAGGACACATGGCAGACGGGCGGGGGTAGGTGGGCAAGCTGCGGGCCATGGGGACACACACAGAGGCCACCAGGAGGATGCAGCACTTTGCAAGACACTCGAGATTTGTTTTAGTTTTGGCTTTTTTGTGTTTTGATTTTTTTTTCCTTTTTTCTCTTTTGCGACATGTGAGATTTGGTGAATTAGGAAAGGATGGCAGGGAGAGAGAACAAAGGTTGGATGTAAATGAAGGTGAGGAGGGGGCTGACAGGAAACAAAAATGCACAAGAGGGGAGACCCGGGTGGAGCACAAGAGAAAAGACAGGAGAAAGCTGGAGACGGCAGAGAAAAGGCAGAGACAGAAAGAAAGAAGATACAGAAAGAGCAGACAGACACAGAGAGAACAGGTGATACAAAGAGAGAAGAGAAAATAAAGACAGGGATGGAGACAGACTGAGAAGGTCACCAATAGGATGGAGAGAGACGAGGGAGAGAGAAAACCAGCGCAGGGGGGCCTCCTGTGGTTTGGGGCTGGGAGGGGTTTTGGTCCAGGACACAGGGTCTTGGGGTGGTCTGAAGCTTCCCTGGCCCCTCCTCCTCCTCCTGTCACCAGCCCAGCTTGCCCAGGCAACCCAGCAGTGACCGCTGGGGGCTGTGCTATCTTCAGCACCAAGCCACGTCCGTGGGTGACCACAGGCAGTTAGGACATAAGCTGGGCCCCCCTGCAGCGGGGGTGGGGGGGGCTGGCCCGATGCACCATCCACAAGGGTCTGTTCTCCGCCTCCTGTGCAGCTCCGGTGGCCTAGCTAGATTGCATGATTGGTGTAGGCGACGTAGGTCTGTTTGGTGGCCAGCGCTGGAAGGAGAGAGACGGGGGGAGGAGTCAGGAGCTGTCTTCTTCCAACACCCCTTCCACTGGGGTGTGGCCCTGCCCACGGCATCAAGTTCGGACCCCTGAACTGAGCATCGCCAGACTGGAGCAGGGTCCCTCCCCGCCCCTCGCATCGCTTCCCCCAGACTCATCCTACCCACACCCACACCTGGGCTGCTGGCCGGGAGGGCCCTTCCCGCTTCACTCTGTCCCTCTAGGAGCACTGCCTCCCGCCCCCAACCCTCTGTGAGTGTCACACCCCACACGGAGTCCCTGCCACCTCCTGACTCCACCACACTTTAAGAGAATCGTTTTTATTTGTGATATACAGTCTTCAAGTATAATCAAGGGGGAGTTTTTCAGAAGTTCAACACACACTCTGGAAGAGCACGTGTGAAGAATATACATAGATGGCAGCCTAGCGGAAGTGAGTGGAAAATGGGGACAGAGGAGGTAAATAATGGAACCAGAGAGGGGTCTTGCGAGGCTAGAAACTGAGGCGTATGGCTGATTCGGCCCTCTCCCCATGCCCAAGGGAAACGGAAGTCCTCCAGGGCCCCGCAGGTCTCCGTGCAGCCACGTTTCCCATTTCTAGGTGTCCTGACTCGCCTCAGTCTTGAGCCTCTCTTATCTGCACCCAACATCCTGGCCCCTGCTCATCCCCACTGGGACCAGGGTTGCCTCTCTGGGTGTCTCCCCTCCCCGCCACAGCCAGGTGACAACGTCAGCTCCCCTGGGCAGCACGAGTGCCCCCACCTCCACCCCGCCGGGGTTCACGCCTCACGGCAGCCTCGCAAGGAGGCCGGATAAGCAGCACCCCCATTTGACAATTGAGGAGCTGAGGCCAGAGGGGTGAGGAGTCCAGCCAGGTCCTGGTTTTTGTCCTGTCCTGCCAGGGTTCAGGGTCTCCCTCTGTGGCCTGGGGACAGCTCAGTGAGAGTAATTGAGGCTGGTCTGCTGGTGCTGAGAGAGAAGACTAGACGGGGGGAAGCCCTGGTGCCCTTGGCCATAAAACTGCCTTGACTCCATCAGGATCCTGACAGCTCAGAAAAGAGGGTACATCTGCCAGGTGCAGCCAGGGGTGTCTGCCTGGAGAAGGTGACATGGAGGGGAACAGTGTGGTGGGCTGCACGCTGACCACCCCCAGCCCTCTTTCCCCATTTTTCACTGCCAAGTTAAGGACCGCGTTTCCCAGACTCCCTTGCAGCCCCACATGGCCCTGTGTGACTACATTCCTGC
>NW_006787800.1:2419603-2433645 GCF_000442215.2 Lipotes vexillifer
ATTCCTGCTAATGACAAGTGTCAAGGGCTGTGTGCAGCTTCCATGTCATCTGATTAAAATAGACTGTTTCCCCTGAACTTCCTCTCTTTTCCCTTCCAGGGCCAGAACAGACATTTGAGGTCAACCAGCCTCGGCCATGATGATGAGGACAACCCTCTCGGAGCTGACGAAATGACAGAATGGAAGGAACCCGGGTCCCTGCACCTGCCCATCCCCCATGCACTACGATATCAGAAAGAAACAAACATCTGTCTGATTTGAGCCACTCTGTCCTGGGCCCTCTTTGTCACACCAGCGTAACTAGAAGCCCACTCATACAGGTAGGACTGCTGTGTCACCCTCTCAGAGGGTCCTCCGACTGTGGGAAGAGGCAAAGTTGCCAGGGTGGGGTGAGCAGAGGGGACACCATGGGACCAGTGCGGAGGCACGAGGGTCAGAGTGCAGCTCAGCTAAAGGAAGAACTCTCTCCTGGCCTGAGCTGAGAGTGGAGTGGGTCGCTTTGTGCAGTGGGTGAGCTGAAAGGTTCCCTGTCAGCAGATATATTCAAGCGGAAGATGACCCATCACTAGGCAGGGAAGTTTCACGTTTTAGGTGCCATCTGGACGGGTGCTACTGGAAGGAAATGGTGCCCATGACACACAAGATAACATTAAGAACACAGCACAGCGCCTTACAGTTTGTGAAGAATGCCCACCTCCATTTCTAACATGGCCCAGGTCCCTCCAGGATGCTGGAGGACCAAGAGGCGAGAAGGAGCGCAGACCGGGCACCATTAAGGAGGGGCCTGGGCTGGGGGGCACCAGGGGAATAGAGCTGAGCGACAGGAGGCTGGGACCTGGGGGTGGCAGAAGGTGCTGAAAAGGAGGTGGAAGGTGGGAGGCCAGCGCAGCATCAGCCTCTGGAGACCAGGGCCTCAGCCTCCCTCTGTGACTTCAAGCATCTCCTCCCCTGCCCTGCGAGGCTGTGGTCTCCCTGCCAGTAGCAGGAGGGGAGTAGCCCTTTGTGCCTAGACTTCTTTTCCTGTGGGGCTTTGGCCACCCCCACCTCTCCACCCCACTCTCTCTCCCACCACCAGAAAAAGAGCCGGCAGCTGGCTCTGCGAATCACGAGCCCGCAGGCCAGGCTGGTGAGAATCAATTCCCCAGGGCTCCATCACCCCTTGGGTGAACTGATAATTATTGAGTTTCTAAACCTGTAAACCTGTCAGCAGCTCCTGGCTCAGAGGAGGAAAGGAAGGAAAACCTCAGCAGCAGCAGCGGCAAAATCTCCACTGACTGCAGGGAAACGGGAGCCTGAGGGTGGCCATAGCGGCACCGAGAGCGCTAGCGACGAGGGAAAGTGGCGGGGAGGTGAGGGGCAGCTGGGCCCCTCTTCCCCCTGAAACACCAGAGCTGCCTCCTCTAGAAAACCCAATCTGTAGGTTTCAGAACCTAGAAGCACATTGGGCCCTCAGCTATAAGCTAGGAGCCCCAGAGTCCTTCAGCAGAGCCTCAGTCTGACCATGTGGAAAATGGGAGCAATGATTCTGCCCGGGGCCCCCAGGAGCTGTGACGCTCAAAAGGAAGAGTTCTGGCCAAGAGTCAGGACACTTGAGGTCCAGCCCTGCCCTCACTGGTGTAGGCGCTCTCAGCCGCGGCATGGATAGATCTGCAAAATGGTAGGCGAAGGGGCAGGGCTGAATAACCATAGTGATGAGGACAGGATGAGGACAGCGACACTCCAGGGGCAGCCTCAGCACGGGGGGAGGGGGGAGGGGTGGGCAGAGGGCCCCAATCCATCCCTCACCGATGACAGGCCCTGGCTGCTGGCTTTCAGTCCCCACCGCCTCAGATAACAATTAGCTGGGCAGCGGCAGGCACGAGCTGTCAGCCCCCATTTGTCGGCCCCATGTTTCCTTGCCTAATCTGCCTGCAATCGCGTCCCTGAATTATTTATTCTGTTGTTTGTTTAAAGATACGTGGCCTGCCAGGGACAGAGTGAAAAATGTCCCTGCTCCACGGGAGTGACACCTCCCCGCACCTCCCGCTCACACCCCCTCCATCTGGCTGTTCCCAGAATTAATCGCCCAGTTCCTGCCCAGCGCCTCCACGGCCCCTGTTGTCACCGAGCTGAGACGGTGGGGGCAAGGGGCACTGGCCTCTGGTCCTCAGTGCAGGGGGCCACGGGGAGGGGCAGCTCTCACCCTTCCCTCACAGGAAGCAGGGGCTGGGAAGGCTGGGTCTCCCCTCGCCATGCCTGCACACCCCTCCTTGTCCCCTGTCCCCAGGTGACCAGCCTGAGCAGAGGCAGAGGCAACAGTGTCAGTGAGGCGACATCAGCGCTCTCTGTGACAGCGCTGTCCCTGTGGTACCCTCTGCCCTGTCACAGCACCATGAGGGCCACCCTCTGGGGTCAGGGTGCTATCTCCTGTTAGATACCCATGGTCTCCAGAGGGCTGATGTCCCACTCAGCCTCATGAGCCCTGGAGCAGAGTAGGGCCTGGAGGGATGGGACCCAGCAAGGGCGAGTCTCCGTGGGAAGGAGGAAATCTAAGTCAGGAGCTTGGGGCAGGAAGTGGCAAGGGGTCCGTGCCTAGGATAGAAGGGCCTGGTTAGGGGCGGCAGTGGGGGTTTCTGCATATCTGCGTGGACGAGAAAGGCCAGAGATGGGGAGGCCCACAAAGACACTGCCCCTTCCCGTCGCAAGTAGAGGGCCCACCTGGCATCTGAAGGGAGCCCCAGGCTGTAGGTACAGGGAAGCTGGTGCTCTGGGAGGAAGAGCAGGACTGGAGAGAACCAGATGTCATCTGGTGGAGGGTGTGGCCAACAGAGTCATCAGGGGTGTCCATCAAAGGGGGGGTGGTGGTGCTGGAAGCCAGGTACACTGCTCAGCACAGAGAGAGAGGGAGGCCATATGAAATCAGGGTCAAGGGAAAGACGCTGGGTGGGGCCAGCCAGTCACCACCTTGCTGTGTGACCTCAGGAGAGTCACTCACCCTCTCTGGGCCTCAGCTGGGGATCCAGCCCAATCCGGGCCTCACAGGACCGCTGTGAAGATCACTCACAGGGGAGAGAGCTCTGGGAAGTGAAAAATCCTGTTTGGATGTGGGAAGCTACTTTCCTCCTTTCCACGGCTGATATTCCTCCTACACGTGGGAATGATGTTGAGAATGGAAGATGCTTCACCCAGAGCCCCAGCGCGGGGAGCCTGTAAGAGGGGCTGTCCCAGTCCAAACACACCTGCGAGGGGAGGTCTCCTGTTTCTCCTGATCTCTTGGTGGGTGACAAAGGGGCTCCTCTCTGGAGCCTATGTTCACCAACGTCCCTCCTGCTGCCACCAACAATGTCCATTTCTGGCCTTTCCCCCAGTACTAGAGGGAGAAAGCAGAGTGCCAACCCCAGGTGCCACCAGGGTCTGAAACTCTCCTGGAGGGAGGGGCTCTTCTCCTCCTCCCCCACCAACAGAAGCCCCCCAAGACCATCAGACAGCGGGGAGGCAGGAGGAGCTGCCATGTTAACCATTTGGACACTTACAGGGTGTCCAGGGAGGGAGTCAGGTGTGCAGTGGGGCAGGGTGACCATAGCAACCCCTCAACCCTGTCCACCTGGGAGCAACCAGAGGCGAGGCCCATGGAGGCCCAGCCCACAGGCCGGAGGCCTCGGTCTCTGCTCAGAGGCAGCGGGGAGACCACCTGCTGCTGTGTGGCCTGGGTGAGTCCCTCACCTTTTTGAGCCTCCCTTTCCTCACCTGTAGCAGCAAATAATTAAAAATCACTGCTTTCAAGGTTGCTGCGAAAATGAAAACTGGTTCCTGGCAGGTGTGGCCCACAGTTGGGGTTCGAGAAATGGTCACCACTGTTACTGGTCCTCCAAGGCCTAACCTGCCCCTCACATGCCCTGCCCCTCTCTCCTCTCTGTCCCTTCTCGTCACACTGTGGGCTGGCTCCAGGGGGCACAGGAAGGTAAGCAAAGATGGCGACCCTGCTCCCTCCTGTACACATCCCTCAACCACTGAGGGACCAAGTCCTGCACAGGCTTCGGGTCTGCCCCTCAGATGCTAAGGGTCCCACATCCTCCCCCAACCCTCTCAAAGCACAACCCTCTACAGCTGAGGTCTCCTTGGACACCCCCCTGAGAACCACAGCTCTGCGGGCCCTCCTCTCGGCCCCAGCCCTTACTTACCCATCCCAGGGCCCGTATCCTGAGTCCCCATCTCTCAGGGCCCTGCCAGGGGGCGGCTAGGCAAAGCCAAGCCGAGGGGTTTCAACTGCTCTGGCACCAGGGCCACAGCTCCCAGGTTACCAAAGGGCCCCAGAGCAGTGGCCCTCCAGACAATCCCTTCCCCAGGGAGACTGAAAGGGCACAGGCCCAGATGTGGACTCCAGGGCAGAGAAATCCCGAAGTCTCAGGTCACTCTGCCTGAACCGAGGCCCCCCCCCAACACCCCCCCACCCCCCCCCCCCCCTCTGCCACTTCCCCCCCTTGGTGTCCATATGTTTGTTCTCTATACCTGTGTCTCTATTTCTGCCCTGCAAACTGGTTCACCTGTACCATTTTTCTAGGTTCTGTTAATATACGATATTTGTTTTTCTCTTTCTGACTTACTTCACTCTGTATGACAGTCTCTAGGTCCATCCACGTCTCTACAAACGACCCAATTTCGTTCCTTTTTATGACTGAGTAATATTCCATTGTATACATGTACCACATCTTCTTTATCCATTCGTCTGTCGATGGGCATTTAGGTTGCTTCCATGACCTGGCTATTGTAAACAGTGCTGCAATGAACATTGGAGTGCATGTGCCTTTGGGGGGGGGGGCGCTGACCTTCTCCAGGAAGGGGACGGGGCCTGTGCGGGCCCAGGGGGAGAGGGGCGGGGGCCAGGCACTCACCTGGAGCTTCCAGGTTCTCGCAGAGCTCGGACTTGGCCTCGCCGTTGGGCCGGAAGCTGCCCTTCTGCGTGAACTTGTTGGACATGGTGGCGGCGGTGACGACGGCTTTGAGGCTGCGCTTGCGCTTGGGCACGTTCTGCTCCGGGTGGAAGAGGATGATGTAGACCTTGGGCATGTAGAGCATCCCCAGGGACACCGAGGCGCTCAGACTCACCGAGACCGTCAGCGTCGTCGTCTGGATGTACAGCTGGGGGCGGGCCGGGGGCGGTGTCAGGGCAGGCTCCGCCCCGGCCTCTCAGGGGCCCTGTCTGAAGCCCACGCCCTAGACAGACACAGTGGGGTACAAACCCGGGGACCGCCCTGTGTCCCGCTGGCTTCGGGCAGAAGGGAGTTGAGGTATAGAGCTGGGACTTTAGACCAGAATCCCTGGATTCAGCCGGGCTCACCACTGTCACTGTGTGGTCTGGGACAAGTCACATCCTTGGGCCTCAGTTTCCTCGGGTATAATATGGGCATGATAATTCTAGCCCTTTCCTCATAGGGCTGTTGTGAGTTTGAAATGACTTAATAAATGGCAAAAACATGTAAAATAATATTTGGCACATGGTCAGTGCACAGAAGTGTTCACCACTGTTATGTGCTATTTGGTAGAGGCCCCTGGGGAGGCGCCCTCAGGGGACAGCTGACCCTCCTTGGGGGCAGCGCCCCCTGCACAGGGCTGGGAGTGAGATGAACATCTGTCGGTGCCTTGTAGTAATTCCCAGTGGCCATGGCACAGCCCCTTGACCAGGCCCCCCGTTCAGTGACTGCCCCCCCACATGCCACCCTGTGCAGAGCAGGCCGCTGGCACAGGAGCTGTGGCCTGATCGTGATCCACTGACGGCAGCCCAGTCAAAGCTCATTTCACGCTCACTCACCAGCACTAACGTTGACAGATGTTTAGCAAAATGAAAGTCCATTAATCTGGGTGTCAGGTAATCCATTCTTCAATAGCGGGGCCTTCCAGGCAGGGCCCGACAATTCCCACCACCCTCGCCTGGGATGCCCTCCCCACCTCCTCCATCCCTCCGGGTCCTCCAGGCCTCAGCTGCCCCTCTGGCCCCCTCAGCCAGGGTGGGGCCAGGGGAAGCCCAGGCTGTGGCCCCCAGGTCTGGGTATGGGAAAGCAGGAAATGCTCTGCCCCCAGATCTGCCGTTTCCGGGCCTGGGCCCCTCCCCTGGGGCCTGGCTAATGTACCACCTCCTCCAGGAAGCTCTCCCTGACTCTCAGCTCTAGCCAATCCCCCATGATAGCCTTCACTCCTTGCACCCAGCCCAGAAGTGGGGGACCGAGGTCTGGACTTGCCTCCTGAGGTCACAGGAGCCCTGAGCTCATCTGGAAATCTCCCGAAAGGAGGGGCCAGGTCCTCCCATTCTCACATTCCTCCCCATCTCTCGCCCCTCTCATAAATACCTCATGACCTGGATCTGAAGGCCTTCATCCCAGCCACCCTTCCCCGGGTCTCCTTTGGGAGAGGGGCTGGAGAAGCTCTAGGGTCTGAGAGGAGAGAGGTGTGTGACACTGAGGAAGTCTCATCCCCTCTCCGGCCCTCAGTTTTCTCAACAGCGCAATGGGATAATAGCACCTACCTCACCCAAACCATGAGGCTACCCAAGTGCAGACTGTGAGGCCACATGAAACTTACAGGACACCAGAGCGGGGTTTGGGGGAAGGAGGCTGGGAGTGTAGAGAGGCTGTTTCATTTGCCACCATTCAGAAAATGTCACAGGCCTGGGAAAATGAAAGCTTGTTCCCTAGTGAGCACACACCCCTCTGTCCTCACACGCAACCCACACTCTCACCGACAGGCACAGTACTGCCGCCCAGCATGTGGACCGGGAGAGGTCATGACAAGCCAGTAGGAGGGTGCTGGCCACCTCTCCCACCCACTGGATGGCACTGGGGGCCAGGGCAGAAGGAGTGAAGGGGGACAGTCTCCAGAATATCATAACAGACCCTTGGAGAAGACAGTGGAAATCTGGGCTAAGCAAGAACGGGCTTGTTATCTGGGTCTTCACTATTGACTGGGGGTCCCGTGGGGACAAGATGTGTCTCCCTCATTAGACTGGGGGTTTCCTGAGGGCAGGGGTGTCTCTCCTTTTGCACTGGGGGTTCTTGAGTATAAGGGTGCATTTCCAGGGCAGATATCTATCTTAGGTCTTTTGCCCCCAACTTGTTGATGGGAAGGAGGTATGGTTGGGCCAATATGGGGATGGTGGGACAGGGGTCAAGTACCCTCTCTGGGCAGAGTGAGGCCTGCAGTGGACACAGCCCTGTATGGGGGTTAGGGGCCTGGGTTCCAGATTCCACTCTGCCCTGACTCACTGAGGGATGCTGAGCCCCCTCCACTAATATAGGCAGAGTTTGCTCCATGGGCATGCACACTCGGTTTAACACCTTGCGGCCGCCAGCTTGAATCCCGAATAATTTTTGAACAAGCGGCCTTCGTTTTCATTTGGCTCCTGTCCCTGAAAACTATGGAGCCAGCCCCGAGCACAGGCCTCGGTGTTCTGTTCTAATCTGTTTTTCAGCCTAGGAGGCTTTCTGCACACAAAATACAAGGAGGGGTGTAAAGAGATCAAACTTGGACAAAGCTCCCCCCGCCACTGGGGCCCCTCCCCGCCAGCATGGGCCCTGGGGGCTCCTCTAGCCATGCCCAGGCTGGGGGCGGCTGGCCCTGTGCACAGAAGTGGGGCTGTGCACCCCCAGCCCCTCTCCTTGCCCCAGGGTCTGGAGTTCTCACCCCACCACTGGCTCCAGCATTGTTCTGGGGCCCCCCGGGGTGAAGGTGCATGTCACCACCAGGAGGTGGTAGTGTGTTAACCCTGTCAGAGAAGCGGCAGTCCTCTGGAACCTCTAGCCTACAGGTATGGGGCCCAGGCACGGATGCAGATCTCGCACGGATGCAGAGTAAAAGGCGGCTTCCAGGATGTGATTTTACCTTCTCTCTTCTTCCAGGATGTGATTTCACCTTCTCTCCCATCCACCCATCCTCCAGCCTGAACTGCCACCCTTCCTGCTCCCCTCTTTGACTTTGGTCAGGCCCTTGCTACACTCCGTCCTCTGCAAGGAATCCTGCCTTAGCCTCACGAGTCACTGCTCCCCAGAGTGAAGCAGGTTGTCAGAGCTGGGTTTGATGGAAGAGGGCAGAGGTCACCTGGGGTGGGGCAAAAGGCAAAGAAAGGAGCTGCTGTGGAGGTGGACAATGAAGTTCCTGGTTTGTGCTCGGTCTGGTGGGGGGCACGGAGGAGTCCGCCTGCTTCGTGTTTCTGCCCAGGCTGACCCCGGTGGGTCCTGAGATCCTCAGTCTAACAAACCAGACAAATGACCTTCCCCACAACCTGGCCAGCCTCTGAGGCCACGGCCCGCCCCAGCCTGGCTGAGCAGTTACCCCAACCAGTGGAGAGACCATACCCCAGTCAGCTCAGGGTAATGGCACGCGGCTACGCAGGTGAGCCCTGGAAATCCAGGCCAACGTGGGTGATCCGGTCACCTGCTCACCAGAGCAACATGGACAGCTTCACTCAGCGCCACCTGCAGCCTGAGGGACAGGCGGGGTTGCAAGTACACGTGCGCACACACCAGGGCACGCATAGATGCTCACAAATCCACACTTATGTACCCATGCAACTCTGCATTCACACACACACACCTGAACTCACAGCCGCACACTCCTACCTGACTCAGATACACCTGGGCTCTCACACACACACACCCCTTCATGTACCTGGGTACACACATGTGTGCACACACACAGATGCACTCAACACACCTGCACACATACTTGAACACACACATACACCTGTGCACACACACACCTACACTCAAACATCTGCACATACACTGCTGAGCACGCACAATTAATCTGCACACCCAAATACATCCTAGCAGCCATGAACCCTCAGTGCACACCTGTCCATCCCCACTCAATCTGCACACACACACACACACACACTGCCCATCCACTGCTCAATCTGCACAGAAAGGCACACACACATTCTGTACACACACACTTCTGTACCCATAACACAACTCCCCATAGTAGCCCCACTCCACTCCATCTACACACACACACACACACACACACACACACACACACACACTAGCACCCAGGACCCGGCAGTCATTGGGGCTGTTTGTAGCTCAGACATGACCCAGCGCAGATAGAGCCCCAGGGTTGCCTGAGCCTCTAAGAAGCCTGGTGGTCTGAACTGGAGGCACTTCAGAGCTCCCCTCCCCACCCTCGCCTCATTCAGAAGCCCAGAGAAGGAGGGGGCGTATCCCATGTTGACGCCATCAGGGGCAGAGCTGGGTCTCAGGACCATACGCTGGTGTGGGCCAGCCTGCTTTGCGACCCTGGGCAGGTCCCTGGTCCTCTCTGGGCCTCAGAGGAGATCATCTCAGAGGCTCCTTTCCATAATCTGTACTGAGAGAAGCCTCCTAAAAAGGGAGAAATCAGAGGCAGGTGGGGTGGCCTGGAGAGATGGGGGGAGGGTGCCGAGAGTGGGGCTGGGCCCCAGCGCCTGGAGGTGGGAGGGTCTGGTACCAGGATGACAGGGACCGCCGTACTGGGAGCAGCGTGCTGGCAGGCAGCCAGGGGAAGTTATGGGAAGGCAGAGCAAGGGCCTGAACCACCATGCTGTCGGCCACCTGGCTGTGCACCTTTACACCCTGAGGAGGCGAGGGAAGGGGCCTCCTGGGATTGTTGAGGGTAATGTCTCAAGCTGCCAGCTTCCTGGGGCGTGGGCGGCCTCCCCTGATGGCTCCATGGGCCCCCTGGGCGTTGCGGGGCGTGCGGGCCTCTGTCTGCACCTGCCCTCAGCGGGGAAGGCCTCTTGCTGGCCTGCTGGGGGTGGAGACCCAGCCCACCATGCGAGCTGTTCCTCAGTGGCAGTGGCTTTGGCTCAAGTGTGCAGGGTGGCCTGGAGCCAGGTCTGGTCTCAGACCTCGGGGTGCTCACTGCCAGCCTCAAGGTCTGCTTCTCAGAACCCCCAGCCTGCTGGGTCACCATTGGAAGACAGGTCACAGGCCTCTCTGCACCAGACCCAAGGGATCTGGGGTGGAAGGCGCAGCTCCTGCACTTGAGGAGCTGCTGGAGAAGGGGTGGGCACCTACCAAGGAAGGCCCAAGGGGAGGGGTGCCCCAGAGCTGCAGGGAGTGGTGTGGGCTTGGGAGGGGCTCCTGAGTTAGACACAGTAGGTTCAAGTAGTCCAGCCGTGCCTCGTACTGGCTGTGTGACCTTAGACAAGTCACTTCACCTCTCTGTGCCTCCACGTCCTCATCTGTAAACAGGGATGGTGAATCTACCCTAGCCCACTGTTGTGGTGTCTGCTGACCACCAGGTGAATTGCCTAACACAAGACAAGCAGCCCTCTGTGGTTGCTTTGACTGCCGTCTCACTGAGGCCAAGCATCCCTATAGGAGCTCACACCCAGGCTCACTCTTTAAATGCTGTCCACAGGATGGCGACTCCCCCAGGTACAGATCTAACCCAGCCCTCGTCCCTGAACCCCAGACTCACATAGTCAACCACTGACTCAACAGCTGCACTTGGAAGTCTCATGGGCATCCCAAACTCAGCACCTCCAGAGGACTTCCGGATCTCCGCCCCCCATAGGCTCGCTGCCATCTCTATCCCGCCCCGCAACCGCCCCCCACCCCCCACCCCAGTGCAGACACTTTCCTTCCCATCGCTCACACCAACGACTGTGGAGTCATCCTGACTCCCCCCTGCGCCTCTCATCCCACATGCACTCCATCGGAAACCCAGCCAGCCCCACCCCCTGACATAGCAGGAATCCTCCGCACCTCACCACTCCTGCTGCCAGCAGCTCCTTTGGGGATCATTACAACCACCTCCAGCAGGGCTCCACCCAGCAGCCAGAGGGATCCTTTTAAATCTATGTCCCAACGCATCCCTCCCTGCTCAGAACCCCACAGTGGCTCGCTTCTCACTCCCGGTAAAAGCCAACATCCTTCTCACAGCCTCTGGGTCCTACATCATCTGTTCCGTCTGCCCCTTGACCTCGTCCCCTCCACCCTCCTTCCCAGCCCCAGCCTCCTTACGGTGGGTAAACGGCTTTTACACCCCTCACGTTGTGTGATTGTTACAACACCTGTAAGGACTGCAGAGGAAGGGTCGTGGCCCCAATCTGTTGATGAAGAAACTGAAGCAGAGAGGCCAGCTGGCTTTGCCCAGGATCCCACAGTTAGACACAGAGCTGGGGTCCTTGGTCCCTCCGATTCTCCCTATCTCTGGCCTCTGACTTCAGTGACTCCCAATCCTTCTAGATAAAACCCCCCAGCACCCAGGCAGCGCTGGGGCAGTGATGTGGGTGGAGTCCACGGGGCCCTTGGGGTGTATCTAGACCCTCAGGCCAGGCTGGCAGGATGGCCTGACAGAGCCAGAAAGAGGCAGCTCATCGGCAGCTCCAGCCAGTGGAGGGTGGACCCTCAGCTGATGCTGCCAGGTATCCCCACCTGGCCTTCGGGGTGGCTTGGGGCCAGGGAGAGAGGGAGAGAGTGCCCAATACATCACCCACCTCGGGGACCCATGGGGATCCTGCAAGGGCAGAGAAGAGGGTGGAGAGAGGAGGAAGAAAAGAGGAGTGGACAGAAAGGAAGAGGGGCTGAGTAGGGAGGGAGGTAAGGGAGT
Organism: Lipotes vexillifer; assembly: GCF_000442215.2. Classification (NCBI taxonomy): domain Eukaryota; kingdom Metazoa; phylum Chordata; class Mammalia; order Artiodactyla; family Lipotidae; genus Lipotes; species Lipotes vexillifer. Next base: position 2,431,169 of record NW_006787800.1, read on the forward strand.
GTATAGAAAAGAATGCGGAACTCCCTGGCAGTCCAGTGGTTAGGACTCCACGCTCTCACTGCCCAGGGCCCGGGGTTTGATCCCTGGTCAGGGAACTAAGATCCCACAAGCCACGTGGCACAGCCAAAAACAAGAATGAAAGCGGGGGCAGCATCCCAGGCTGGCAGAGAGGAGAGAGGAAGGTGGGAAGGAGATGGGGAGGGGAAAAGGTGGGGCGGGAGAGGCAGGGATGGAGAGATAGGGAAGGAGAGAGGAGAGGCGGAGGGTAGAGAGAGGGTGGGAAGCAGCAGGAAGGAGAGAGATGAGGCAGCGGAAGGTGGTGGGGGGCGGAGAGAAATGGGAGAGGAGGCAGGAGAAGGGAAAGGGAGAGAGAGAGGAGAGAAACCCAGAACCTGGAGAGAAAACTGAGACGGAGAGAAGACAGAATGAGGCAGGAATGAATGCCCTTCCAGAGCAAGGTGAGAGGCCAGCCAGCCCCAGGAGGCTGCCCCCTGCTTGCCGCCCTCACCCACCCCCAGCTCCTGCCACTCACCTTGTCAGCCGACTGCGAGGTACCAAAGAAGATGGGGATAAAGGCGAGCCAGACGATGCAGGTGGTGTACATGGTGAAGCCGATGGGCTTGGCCTCATTGAAGGTCTCAGGCACTCCGCGCGTCTTGATGGCATACACGGTGCACGTGACCATGAGCAGCATGCTGTAGCCCAGCAGGCAGATGAGCGACAGGTCCGAGATGTCACACTTGAGCACGCCCCTGGCGAAGCGGGGGTCGAGCGTCCGCTGGTCCTGGAAGTCCACCACCGAATGGGAGGGGTCCACTACAAACCACACGCAGATGCCCAGCAGCTGCAGGGAGATGAGGCTGAAGGTTATGGCCAGCTGCGAGGCGGGGCTGATGAAGCGCGGGGCACTGACCGACCGCTTGCCCTGCTCGAAGATGCGATAGATGCGGTTGGTCTTGGTGAGCAGGGCCGCATAGCTGATGCTCATGCCGAGCCCCAGGAAGATCCGGCGCAGAGAGCAGGTACCCAGGTCGGGCTCGGCGATCATGAGGAAGGTGGTGGCGTAGCACAGGAAGATGCCCGCCAGCAGCACGTAACTCAGCTCGCGGCCCGAGGCCTTGACGATGGGCGTGTCATTGTAGCGCACGAAGGTGGCCACCACGAAGAGCGTGGCAGCGATGCCCACCACAGCCAGGAAGAGGGGCAGCACGGCCCAGGGTGAGTCCCACTCAAGCTTGATGATGGGGATGGGCTGGCAGCCCGTGCGGTTCTCTGTGGGCCGCATGTCGTAGGGACATGTCTTGCAGGTGTAGCGGTCCACCTGGTACTGGTACCCCGTGCAGGGCTCGCAGTGCCAGCAGCAGGGCATGCCCTTCACCGTCTTCTTCCGCTCACCTGGCTGACAGGGCAGGCTGCAGATGGAGCGGGGCAGCTGCTGCCCACTCCCTGGCCAGTGCATCCGCTCTATCTGGCAACAACAGCGCAGAGGAGAGGGCCTCAGGACATGCCGCCAAGTGCCCTGGACCGCCCCACTGGTGGCACCAATCTGAATCACTTAGTTAGTGATTTTAGTTAGATGGGTAAAATCCAGCTACCCGGGCCCTGCCAGGAGCAGCTGAATCCAACAGCTGCATTTAAATAAGCTCCCCGGGGCAGGATCCAGACCCAGCTGACCATGGGGGATCCCGCTCCAATACAAAACCCCCAAGGGTCGTATGGAGAAACGCCCAGAGACCGGCAGTGACAACCTAGGGTCACATGGCAGAGTGGAGAGAACCCAGCAGTCCCGACTCCCAGCCCCATGAGGCCTTGCTATTCAAAGTGGTCCCCAGACCGGCCACATCAGCATCACCCAGGAGCTTGTTGGAAATGGAAATTTTTGGTCCACCCCAGACCCACTGACACAGAATCTGAGTTTCAACAAGACCCCGCAGGTGACTCCTGTGCACCCTCAAGAAGAAATGTGCTATGGCTCAGCCCACCGGGCCTCCTCCAGGCGGCACAGGGACTTGGGTTCAGAAGAGAACAACGAATAAAGATTCAATGACAGGACCACTAATGTGTGCCCACAGGTTAGCGTTTCTTTGTATCTTGCTCTAAATGAGTGCTAGTCACTGTTACATGTCTCCGAAGACACAACTGCTGCAAGCTAAGAGGGGATAGAAGCTGGCACGCCCTACTCAATGTGTCACAAAGTTCTGGAAAGTAAGCGAGAGCCCCATAGAGCTCCAGGCACTGGGCAAAGGGAGCCTGACTACACTCGGGAGCCGTATTCAAAGCATCAGTTCTAAATAAGTGGCTCTGGGCTCCCCTGGTGGCACAGTGGTTGGGAGTCCGCCCGCCGATGCAGGGGACACGGGTTCGTGCCCCAGTCCGGGAAGATCCCACATGCTGCGGAGCGGCTGGGCCCGTGAGCCATGGCCGCTGAGCCTGCGCGTCTGGAGCCTGTGCTCCGCAACGGGAGAGGCCACAACAGT
>NW_006787800.1:2433785-2437594 GCF_000442215.2 Lipotes vexillifer
AAACCCAACAAAGCAAAAAAAAATAAAAAAAAAAATTAAAAAAAACCCCCCTCCCCGGGCCCAAAAACCAAAAAAAAAAAAAAAAAAAGTGTCTCTTAGGAGAGTTCATTCTTAGAGAACAGCAGGCTGTGCTCTTTGCCTTAAGACGTCGTCCTCCTCTGTCCAGACGCAGCCCTCCCCTTCCTCACCTCTCTCCCCCCCCGAACCCCCCCAAAACTTTGAGCCCCTGAACTCCAGCATGACTTCATCTATCCAGAGTTCTTGCCCTGCGAAGGGGCAGCAGGCAAGAAGACCCCAGGCCAAGGGAAAGGGCAGGGGCAGGAAGGGCAGCAGAAGCCCAGCCACCCTGTTCTTCTCTTTCAGGGTTGGGGGGCTCAGGGCCCTCTGAGGTCTAGGGTGGGACATGGAAGGAACCCCAACTTGGCCGCAGCAAACCCAGGGGGCAGGGCTAGTCGGCAGCTGCCTCCCCTTGGCCTCCCCTCCCTGGGTTGGGGTGGCCTCTCTCCGCCGCCTAGCCCCCCGGGACCCCTCGCTGCCCTCCCACCAGGTGCTTACTCTGAGGTGCAGGTGGTCAGTCCAGGAGCCAATGACCTTGTACTCGGCAGAGCCGTTGCGCAGCTGGTACTGGTAGATGTCATAGCGCCCAGGTGCGTCTCCGTTCTCATTGAAGGTCACAGGGTTCCCCGCGATGCCTGCGGGGGCCCGTGGGGGTCACACACTCAGCTTCTTTGCTGAGCCTTCACCCAGAGTCAGGAAGGATCTTGAGCCCAGGTCAGAGACACCTCTGTATGGAACCCCTTGGAAGCACCTGAAGAGACCCCCGCGCACTCCCACCCCATGAAGCCCCAGGACCCCTTCCCCAGGGTTGGGTGGCGCCCCCACCTGAGAAATTGACGCTGCGGATGTACTTGAGCAGCTGGGTGCCATCCACAGGGTCCATGCGCGGGCAGAGCCCCACGCGGCCCGGACACAGGTCACGGTGCATGGCGTGCAGCGCGTGGCCCATGGCGTACACGGCGTCAATCACAAACTGCACCTTCCCCTCCTGCTCGTACGCCGAGTCCTGCCCAATGCGCTCGCGGCCTGCAACGAAATATTCAGAGTGGGGGAGCCCATGAGGCCCACCATCCTCACAGGTGTATGGTGGGAACCACAGCATACCTAGGCGTGCCCTGGGGCCCAGAGAGCCCACCTGGGCACGCCTAGGTCTCCGGGCCCCTGGCCCAGTGCTCACTCCATCACGCCAGGAGATTGTCTTGTGGAGGGCCCGGGGGACGGTCCTGAAGGTCTGCTGCCCTCACTACTGTACTGCTGGACCCTGTGCCCTGAGGCCCCAGAACAGCCAGGGCAGGCTCCCTTGTCCCCATCACCCTTGGAGGGCAGTGAGCCTGCAGGTCTCCCTGTGGCCGTGGTGCTTGCCTGCCCTCCCCCAGCCTGGCTTGGACCAAACACGGGAGCAGCTGGGTCTCACACAGGCAGGAGCTGTGACTGTCGATGAGGGCAGTGGTGCCCTACAGCAGCTCACCCATGGGTAGCCCCAGCACAGGGTACGGGTGGGGAAACTGAGGCACAGAGAGGGTGAGAGACCTGCCACAGGTCCCTCAAGATTCAGGACACCAGATGCCCTCAATGACTTCCAGATGCCCAAGACACCAGAAGGCACCATCATCCCCATCCACTCCTCCCCCATGTCAGTGACATGCCCCCATTAGCTACGGTGAGTGAGCTTTGCAAAATGGGGAACCCACCCCAATCACCCCCTTCTCACTGCAAACAGCAGTGGCTCCCTAGGGCACTGTGACCTCCCATCCTCACCCCCTGGGCTCTGGCCACACCCAATCCCTCTGCTCTGGGCCCTGGGCAAACTCTTTGGCTGCCAGAGGTCTCGATGTCCTCTTGGTAAAAAGAGCATCATCCTGCCTCACAGAAGCGCCCTGAGGCTTAAATGAGATGAGATAACAGAAAACACGTGGCACAGAGTAGCTGACTAAGCACATTGTTATTATGTTTAAGTGGTCAGAATAGAGGGTTTCTAAGGTGGGCTACAGAGGTCCCGGGGCCAGAGCAGGCCAGGAAGGCTTTCTGGAGGAGGAGAAGCTCCTGGCCTGGGTCCTGGGTAATAATGATGATGAAGAATAAGGACTGCTAACTTCTTTTTTTTTTTTTTTTAACTTGTTCCTGTTTACTTTTTTTTTAATTTAAAATTTATTTTGGGCTGCATTGGGTCTTCGTGGCTACACATGGGCTTTCTCTAGTTGTGGCAAGCAGGGACTACTCTTCGTTGCGGTGCACAGGCTTCTCACTGTGGTGGCTTCGCTTGCTGCAGAGTACGGGCTCTAGGCACGTGGGCTTTGGTAGTTGCAGCACGTGGGCTCAGTAGTTGCAGCATGCGGGCTAGAGCGCGTGGGCTTCGACAGTTGCAGCGTGTGGGCTCAGCAGTTGTGGCGCATGGGCTCTAGGGTACACGGGCTTCAGTAGTTGTGGCATGCGGGCTCAGTAGTTGTGGCTCACAGGCTTAGTAGTTGTGGCACACGGGCTTAGTTGCTCTGCAGCATGTGGGATCTTCCCAGACCAGGGATCGAACACATGTCCCCTGCATTGGCAGGTGGATTCTTAACCACTGCACCACCAGAGAAGTCCCTATCCCACACTATGTCTTCTCATAATATTGTATTTATGGATATATAACACCCTTAGGGTTAAACACTGAATTAAAACAAAGAAACAAATCAAACACATCCCAATATGGGTTTTCACAAGAACCTGGTAGGCTTATTAAAATTAATTTAATGGAATCCCATAAATACTAGTTATTTAACAACAAATCAAGATGCTTGATGTATTCTTAAACCATTACTTAATGGGAAAAATAAGGGTAAAACAAATATAAGGTCCCAACTACTTAAACTTTGGGCTTCCCCAAAACAGATAAATGAGGAGCTTTATAAAAACTGAAAGGACTAACCATAAAAATTAAGATTATCAATCAACCTTCTATAGACATTTCTTGAATTATCTCAAAATTTTAAGGTGAATTTCCCCAGAAAATTCTTCCATAGTTATCTTGGCAATAAATACATAACCTTAGTAAAAAGTAAATATTTAGTAACTACTTCACATATTAAAAAAACTATATAATTCATATTTATGCCAAGAACACTACAATTTATAGAGCGGCATGTGGAATCTTCCCGGCCCGGGGCACGACCCCATGTCCCCTGCATCGGCAGGCGGACTCTCAGCCACTGCGCCACCAGGGAAGCCCCAAGGCAGGTGGATTCTTAGCCACTGAGCCACCAGGGAAGTCCCAAGGACTGCTAACTTCTATGGAGCATCCACTCTGTGTCGGGCACTCTTCTAAGCTCTTTATGTATATATTAAGTCATTGAATATTCAGAACAGTGCTATGAGGTGAGTAATTATCCCCATTATAGAGATGGAAAAACTGAGGCACAGGAAAGCTCACTGGCATTCCAGGACCACAAAAAGCTGGATTTGACCAGGTGCTCCAGCTCCCAGCCTGTGCACCACACTACACCTGAGAGATTGTAAGAGCCTGACTGCAGGGGGAGGGCAGGAAAGTGGGGGGGCGGGATGGGGCAGGGGCTCTGAGGTGAGGACACAGGGGCCGGAGGATGGCAGAGGAGAGGAAGGGAGAGTGCTAGGGAACCCCAGCTTCCCCTCCCACAGCCCCTGCATACAGCATGGGCTGCAGCCTCCTCCCTCAAGGCCAGGACAATGAAATTTACACACACACACACACATACACACACACACACACACACACACACACACACACACACACACAC
>NW_006787800.1:2437860-2450847 GCF_000442215.2 Lipotes vexillifer
ACACACACACACACACACACACACACACACACACACACACACACACACACCCATGCCTCCTTGCTAGAAGGCCAGTGCTGCACCTTACAGAAGTAATTCCCCAGTGGCCAGCAGGGTGAATGGCTGCACCTGTGTCCCACCCCATGGGCCACAGGCCTGGGTCTCCCATGTCTGTCATGTGGCGGGTCAGGTTGAGGCCCCAAGGATCCACAGATCACCCCCTAGATTCCTCTACTTTTAGCCAATGCATGGTCACTGTGCCCTGCTGCCCAGGGCTCCCACAGAGCTGATGGCACACCTCATATCCTTGTCTTGGCCACCAAGACTCTGTGACCAAGGTCAGAAACTGACTCCAGTACCCCAACCTCAGGGTCAGAGATCAAAGGTCCCCAGCACACAGACTGGACAGTTTAGGGGCAGATGCCCAGTTGGCTCCGGGGGCACTGCTGGGTCCAGAGAAAGCCCACAGCTTTTACGGCGTGGCCTTGGGGCTGGAGACAGGGTAGTCTTCAAGGGGGCTCACCTGGCTCTCCCAGGGGTCAGCTAAGCCCCTGGCTACCCACTACACTTCATTCACACAAGACTGTCTGGGCTGAAACCCCAGCTCTACCATGTACTCTAGCTGTGACCTTGGACCTGCCACCTCATCTATCGGGCTTCAGTTTCCTCATCTGCAAAATGAGGATAATGATGGTACTTACCTCATAGGTCGGGATAGGGTCCCTATGAGGATAAATGGGTTTATATTCACAACAGGTCATAAAGAGGGGCCTGATGCTTGCCAGGTGCTGCAGAAGTTTGTCAAACACAAGGGTACAAAGAGTTCTAAGCCCTGCCTGACTCGGAGCTCCTGGGACAGCAGAGCCGTGCTAACAGGCAAAGCTCTCTCTAGGCCACGGCACAAACAGAGATGGATGGACAGGAGAGGCAAGTTCTCCAGCCTCAGCAGCCTGCCCTCTTATTCAAGGCTTCTGATCACAGCTTCTGAGAGCCAGGAGAGAAGTGCAAGGGACAATCCTGTTCCCGAAGGGTGACAGAGGGGCCTGGGGCAGGGTTGCATGGAAGGCCCCAGCCCCAGCCCCCACCATCACCCCCAGCCCCCAGGTCCTGCCCTCTGTATCCTGCTGCTCCATGCTCCCAAAGCTCCCATCATGCCCTCATTTCATATGGATGAGAGACTGAATTATCAACCGGGACGGAGGGGGAGGCTGCAGCCACTGCAGAGAAGCAGCAGCTCTATCCCAAGGCCAAGGACAACACCAGGCTAAAGGACCCTGGCTGAGTGGCCCTCAGCCCCCTCCTCTCCCTATCTTCCCAGGGATCCCTCCTCAGTGGTCCAGCTGAAGCATCCATCCCTGGGCCACTCAGGTCCAGGACCACGTGCTCTCACTGGGGTCACGAAGCCACCTGCACCGGCACTGGAATACAGATGACCCCACAGGAGGTCCTCACCAGGGGAGCCCACCTCTGCCTGGGGAGGCTCCCGTGGGAAGGGCTTTGGGGTCCTGTGGGCTGTGGACTGTCAGTGGCCCTTGAACACTGCGCCTTTGGGATCTCCACCCCAGAGTTGTCATGGTGCCAGCCATGGACTTCTAGAGATTTCCCAACACACTTTCACGTCCTTGACTTTTGTCTCAAGTCTGCCCCCAATTACAAATGAGATAACAGGGCAGTGAGGTGCCCTGCAAAGGGCCTTAATTTGAAAGGGAGTGGCGGGCCTTGAGTGTGACCCCCTACACATACACACACACACACACACACACACACACACACACACACACACATACACACACACACACACACACACACACCCCCCGCTCAAACTCCAAGGGCACTTCCCCTGAGCCCCACAGGAAGCAACAATGACAGAGCCTGAGTGTGCTCCCTTTGAGGGAGGGGGAAGGGATCACAAACACAAGTCAAACAAGGTCAAGACATGCTGCGCTGAACGTCGGAAGCTGTGCCCATAACCAGTGCAGCTCTCTGCACACCCTCGACTCTTCAGCAAATAACCCTGCAGCATGGCTGGTGCTTCCTCTTCCCAGAGCCTCTGGGACGTAGGCCAGACTGGCCCCCCGTCACAGAGGAGGTAACTGAGATTTGCAGGTGGTCGAGTACGGTACCCAGAATCTCGAGGGAATCCTGGCCCCCAGCAGGTGTTCCTACCCACCTGGGGATTGGCCTGGCTGGTGAGTGGCTGGGATTTGAACCTGGATCTCTCTGGCTCCCAAAGAATTTCCACCACCCTGAACTGTCTGCCTCCTTCTCCCTCCATCCAGCTCCGACCTGCCTTCCCCGTTCTCTGGGGCTCAGGCCTTGCCCCAGTTGTCTGGCCAGGCCTAACCAGGAGCTAAGGATCCCTGTCCCCAGGGCTGGAGGAGGCAGATGACCATGGAGGGAAGCGGGGGGTCAGAGAATCCCCTTTCATGGGTGGTTGGGACCCCCAGGCCCAGACAGGGGAACCACAGTTCTGGCAGGAGACAAGACACACATTTCCGAGAGCTCCTAGAGGAGATAAATTCCAGACACATGGCAACAATGACAGCAGCAACAGTTTGAAGATGTCCTAATTGTGTCCCAAGGCACAGTGAGCCGGAGATGTGTTTGGCTCGGCCACGGATGACAGCCAGCCCCAGAACCATCCGGGAGAGGACTTTCTCTGTCAACCACCCCCACCCCACCCCCCCACCCCCCGCAGCTGTGGTTACTACGGCGACTGCAGCCTTTGTCTGCAGGTTGTAAATTGTAATTGAAATGAGTTTTCAAGGTTGAAATAATCAGAGTTCCTCCCTGTCTCCCTGCTCACCTCTCTACAACTACTCACCCCACCCAGCTGCAATCCTCCTGAGTTCTAGGCTCATGTGTACACACACACACACTCCCTCACATAAAGGTATATAAAATCAGCCACATATACACTCCCATATTTTCACATCTACACATATAAAGTAGCAACACACAAACCTGCATGCATTTATATACATCCCTATACACGCATCTATGTTTAAACATGTAGAAACATAAGTGTCCATATAAACACATACTCTATATATTGGGTTGACCAAAAGTTCGTTTGGGCTTTTTTTAAGATTTTTTTTTTTTTGATGTGGACCATTTTTAAAGTCTTTATTGAATTTGTTACAATATTGCTTCTGTTTTTATGTTTTGGTTTTTTGGCACGAGGCATGTGGGATCTTAGCTCCCCGACCAGGGATGGAACCTACACCTCCTACACTGGAAGGCGAAGTCTTAACCACTGGCCCATCAGGGAAGTCCCTCGTTTGGGTTTTTGTTAACATCTTACGAAAACCCGAACAAACTTTTTGGCCAACCCAATACACAGCTACACAAGTAGCATGACACTCCTACAAGCATGTGGTCATTCAGATTCACTGTCGGCTGAGAAGCCCCATGAGCAGGTCCTGACAAGGATGTGAGTGCAAGTGTTTCATCTGGGAGGTGATGGCTGGAAGCACAAATCGGGGGTGAGGAAGTGAGGCGGAGACGGGAAGGGATGGGAAGACACTAACGACAGGTGTGAGGCTCAACCCCGTGGGGGGCTCTAGAAAACTGTGTAGCCTATGCCTCAGGGCTGTCCCATCTGAGGGGATAAATAGCCCCACTCCCACCTGTCTCAGGCTGCAGACTGCTCCCGGGGGCATTAACTCCAATGGCAAAGCAGGGCTGGGGAGCGCCGAGGGGACCTGGGGCACCACGCCCACAGGTTCAAGTCCACACGTGTAATCGGTGTAGGTGTGTGGACATACCACACACACCTGCACACATATAAACTTGCACCTACATACAGATGCGCAAACATACACACCGGTTTTCACCCCTTGTGCAAACTTCCAGGGAGCAGGATAAGACGGTCCTAGGATGCCCCACCCCCAGGGAGAGCTGTAGTGTGTGGTTCTGCCCTGGACCAGCCATATGACCCTGGTCAAGTAAAATTTACATATCCCAGATGTAAATCCAGGGTAATAATACTTACCTTGAGGGGCCACTGAGAGGATTCAAGGAGGCGCAGATGTAAAACACGCAGCATCGTGCCTTATACATAGTGCTCTCTAAGCCTGCGTTTTCCTCTCTTCTCTAACACTGCCCGGCGGAAAGCTCCCCACCCCCGGAGGCCTCCACCCCAGCCCTGGGCCGCCCCTCCATCCTGTCTGCAGCCCGGCACGTGCTGGGTCTTCTCAGACCCCCAAAAGATGAGCATGGGGTGCCCACCCCACGGACAGGGGCCCAGGTCAGCTCACCCACTGACACTCAGATGGGGGAGGAAGCTGCCACCTGTGCTTCCTGGCCAGTCCCCCTCTTTCCTGACTCTGCCTGTGGTTGAGCCATTCTCCTCGTCACCTCCCTGGAACACGCAGGTCTTTCTGAGGGTCCCCGAGTCCTGCTCCGGAGGCCAGGCTCCACCACCCCGGCATCCCCAGAAGTCACAGAGCAGGCTCCCCCTCCTTGTCTGGAGTCGCACCCTTGTTCTTCAGCCCCATTCACACCACAGTGTCTGCCAGCCCCTCCCCTTGAACTTTCAACCTCCATCAAGCCACCTGCTTTCCGGGTAGGGCACCTCTAAACAACTCAGCCTGGTGCCCCCACCCCTAGATCTGTTCCGCCATACTCCGCCACAGCTCTCCGCCAACTCCCGTCCTGGGGAACACTGAGCCAGCCCCAGTGTCTTGGGGGGTTAGGGGTGGGAGCCTGTAAAGGTCACCCCCTTGGGGGCGGGGAGGTGAAGAGTCTTGCCCAGCAGCGGGGGCAGGGGGTGGTGGTGGCCCCTGACTCTCTTCCAGGTGCTCTCTTTCTGGCTCTCAGTGGTGGTACAGCCCAGGGCTCCCCGAACTTGAGCCAGCCTCAGGCCCCTTTTGAAGGAAAACAATTCTGTCCCAGGATGATCCTAGGATGAATGTGGGCCCAGGATGAACATACTGACATCAGAGGCCGAAGCCCTGGCAGTGACAGCTACTCGCAACTGCAAATGATCACAGGAGCAGAGAAGTTGTCTTTGCAATCTGTAAAGACCGCTTTCGGAAGGCCGTCGAATGAAAATGCCAAGTTCAAGAATCGTTGTGGAACTCCTAGGTCCCTGAGAGTCTGACCTCAAGAACGTATCCCCAGATGTCCACAGACCCTAGTTCAAGAAACGGGACGTGGGCGTCCGGCCAGATGGGAGCAGCTTGACACCCCACCCCCCATTCAGCCTCTCACTGGCCTGCCGAGTTGCTTAGCATCTCTGAGCTTCGATCCCCTTGTCTGTAATGAGGTCGGCTCCCGGGACCATTAGAGAAGAGTGATACCTGCAGCAGAAGCCACACTCGACACCTGCACAGGCCAGCTCCCAGGGAAGGCCGTTCTCTACCCCTCACTGGTTCTGCCCAGCCCAGGGGCCTGGGCTTAGCTCTCCCAGACAGGGTCAGACTGGGGCCAGGGGTGAAGGGGAGGCAGCTTGCGGGGCCGAAGTTACAGCCAACCCGCCACGTGGATGCCCTTTCTCCCCCATCACCCAGCCAGGCTCCTTTTCCTTCCAGGAGCATCTAGTTTATCCTCTACTGGATCTTCGCTGTCAACATAGAAATATGTTTTAATTTCTTCCATTTAAACAGAAACCCTTTCTTGACCCCACTTTTCCCCCAGCTAGCATCCCTCTCTCCCTGTTTACAACAAAACTTCTCAGAAGGGTTGTCCTTACTCACTGTCATCAATTTCTCTCCATTTTTCTCCTGACCAACCCCAGTCTGGGTTTTGCACCCACCTCTCCCAGGAATCTCCGCGTGGCTAAGCCTGACCCTCCACCACCACCCCATCTCAGTGCACCACCAAGAACCTCAGAGTCATCCTTGATTTTCTGCCATCTTTCTCTCACCTCAAATCCTTTAGCAAACTCTGAGGCCATACTGCAAAACTGATAAAGAATCAGACTCCTCTCCATCTCCATGGCCACCACCTGCTCCAAGTTCCCATCACCTCCCACTTGGACTACAGCCCCGGCCCCTAACTGACCTCCAGCTCTGCCCTCACCCCCATCTCTGCTCCAGGAGGCAGCCAGAGTGAGCCCATTATAACATAAATCTGATCACGTTAATCCTTTTTCAAACCCTGCCGTGGCCTTGTCTCATTTGGCGTTAAAAGACTAAATCCTTACATATTGCCGACAAAGCCCCCAGACCTGTGCCACCCCGCCCCACCTCTCGGACCTCATCTCCTACCTGTTGATCTCTGCTCCAACCACATGGGTCTCCTCACTGCTCCCCAGACCTGCCAGGCCTGAGCCTACCTCAGGGCCTTTGCACATGCTGTGCCCTCTGCCTGGCATGCTCTTTCCCAGTCACCTTCCCAGTGAGGACTTCTGACCTCCTGATTTAAAGGTACAACATCCCTAGTCTCCCAGAACTCTCCAGGAGGCCTCCTGGATCTGTTCTCTCTGGTCTCATGATTAAGCTCTCTGGAGGCCCTCAGCTCTGACTACTGGGACCACACCATCATGTACCTCCTTGTCTCCAAGGCCATATCATCTCCCACCTGCAGGGGGAGCCCCCCAGGGCAGGTCTGTCCCCTTCACAGAGCCAAGCACAGGGCTGGGGACACAGTCAGCCTCTGAGTAAATGCCAGCTGAACAAGTAAGAAACAGCACTGAGGGGAAGGGCTCAGGACCCCTGTGGCCACCAGGTGGCTGACGGCTTGGGCAAATGTGAGTTCCTTTAATGAGTGGCACAACCTGGCGCATAGTAGGTAATTCCAAATGTGGGTCTTCCTTCCTTTCCCCAGGTTCCTTTAGGAATGTGCAGGTGAAAAGAGCCACAAAGCCAGGCTGGAATAGCCAGAGGGCCCTGGAGCTGGGACATCAGCTGGCCTGAGGCAGGACATCCCTGGAGCCAGATGGCCAGAGTTCAAATCCCAGCTCTGCCATTTACTACTTGTATGACCTTGGGAAACTCTTTAACTTCTCTTTGCCTCGGTTTTTTCATCTGTAAAATGGGTTGCTGTGAAAAGCAAATGCAAAACACTAAAACAGAGCTTGACATGTAATAAATGCTGTATAAATATCAGCTGTTATTATTGTTATTGCTGCTGGCACAGGCTGGGTGATCGGCATCTCCCCACACATCCCCAGCTGCCATGCAGCCACCCTCCCTCTCAGAACTCCCAGCCCCTGGGAGCAGCAGGCAGTGAATTTCTCCTATCTCCTCGTAAACCATCCTTCCTCCACTCAGCCATCACCTGGCTGGCAGTCCTGTCAAAAAGACGGATGCCACATCTGCCTTGTTTACAGCTTTAATTCCCAAGCCCTGCTCTGAGGGCTCCTGGGGAGGGGGCCAGGAGAGGAGGTGGGAGGTGGGCACTGCCCTCCCGCAGGCCTTGACAGCTGCAGAGACGCCCTGCTCCGTGGCCCCTATCTCGCTCAGGTGTGGAGCAGCCCGCAGGCCACCTTCTAGTGCTTCCGGCAGATCACCTCCACTCCTTCTCTGGGAAACCATGATAGAGGCAGCTCTGCTAGGGACAGGGCTCTGGGGGATGGAAGTGGGTAGTATGATCCCCATTTTACAGATGAGGAAACTGAGGCCTCAAGAAGTGACCTGCCCCAGGTCGCACGGCTAGGAAGTGGCAGTACTAGGATTCACACCCAGTTCAGGGGGACTCTCACAGTTGTGTATTTGAGAAAGAATGGGTGCCCACGACCACTTGCCGCTTTGAGACACACCAGCCCAGTCTCCAACTGCCAGTATCTGCCACTCTTCCGAGACTCTCTGGCCACAGAAGCCCTCTTTGCCAGCCATTTGGCATGTGGAGGCACTGAGGAATTAACACCCTCTGGGAACAGCCAGCAATGATTGACGGGAGTTGGTGTACACACACCCCGGCTCCCTCACACCTCCAGTGGGATGACTGCCAGGCGTGCTCCTTTCTGTCTCCAGAGCCCCCGGGGGAGTAAAGCTCCAGCTGCTCACAGTGGTCACCTGCTTGGCATCACACCCTTTATGTCTGCCTTCCCTCCCCTACCAACGTTTCCTGGGATTCTCTCCCAAAGAAACGACTGGCTCTCAATTCCTTGTCTTGAGGAGAATTCAACTTTTTTTTTCTTGGCCGCACTGCACGGCTTGTGGGATCCTAGCTCCCCAGCCAGGGATCGAACCCGAGCTCTTGGCAGTGAAAGTGTGGAGTCCTAACCACCAGACCACCAGGGAATTCCTGAGGGGAATTCAAATTAACACAGCCTTGAAGGATGGATCGGATCTTCCCAAGTGTAAGACCCCAGCATGAGAAGGTCCTTCCCACCCTCTGAGAAGGTCATCGGGCCCGTCTGTTGCCCTGAGGAGGGAAGGCATGGACCTGGCGGAGCAAAGGGCAGGGGAACACAGGAGTGGCACTCGCTCATGCTGAGATCGTGGGCAGGGCCTGAGGGACTGAGACAGGCAGAGGCTGGCTATTGAAACTGTTAGCTCTGAGAGGACCAGAGTGGGCCCACCCAGTGTGGATGGGCAGGCAGCCTGGAAGAAGCGAGCGTGGAGCTTGGCTCGGGAGACAGTGAGGCAGGTGGAGAATACAGGGCTAGCTGAGGGCAAGCGAGACGGTGGCTGGGGGCGTGGGAGGAAAGGAAGTGGGAGAGGCAGGTGGGGCACCAGCTGGAGAGCCAGGCTGCCTGGGTATGAATCCAGCTCTGCCAATTCTCTAGCACTGCGATGTTCACCCAGCATCCTCTGTTCAATCACCTCAGCATCCTCTTCTGTAAAATGGATGCAACACTTTTGACAGCCTATACCACCCACCCTCAGGATGGTGTCCTCCCCATCGGGGATCCTACAACGGACAGAATCCTTACGGCAGACTTGAGCTGTTAAATTACCCAGTTGCAGGTAAATCCCACCTCTCCCCCTCCCTCTCTATCAACAACAACCACCATTTTATCAGCGCTGAGCATACACATCCTTTTTCAGCCAGCTTCCTCATACTCTCCAAACACATCACCAATCCTCCCAACAACCCACTGAGATGGGTGGTGACTTCCCTGCCTTCTCTGAGACTCAGAGAGGTTAAATAACATGTCCAAGGTCACACAGCAGGGAGGAGGCAGAGTCGGACCCAGACCCTGACACGTTGACAGGTGCCCGGTCCAGAGCCCGTATTCCATGGGTGTCACCCCAGCCCTCCTGGCCTAAGGGACAAGCTCAGCTCAAACCCAGGTGGGGCCATGAGAAGCCAGAGCTGCCTCCCCCTCACCCAGGGTGGGTCTGAGGTCCCACAAACATTCCCAGCAGCTCCCCCACCCCTCACCTCACCCAGAGATGGACGGGCTCACTGTGCCTGACGTGGGGCCGCCCAAAGACACTTACCAGCCTCTGCTGGGGCTTCAGATGCAGAGAGAAACATCCAGGTCAGCCGGAATATGCTGTCCTTCCACCCCTCCCTGTGATACACACCCCAAGCTCACTCCTGGCTCTGATGCTTTGCTCACGCCTTCCCCACTGCCTGGGGTGCATGCCGTCACCCCTTCTATCACCCACCTCTCCTTCTGAGGCAGTGGTTTCCATACTTGGCTGCACATTAAACCACAGGGGCACCTTTTAAAAATCCTGATGGGGCTTCCCTGGTGGCGCAGTGGTTGAGAGTCCGCCTGCCGGTGCAGGGGACACAGGTTCGTGCCCTGGTCTGGGAGGATCCCACATGCCGCGGAACGGCTGGGCCCGCGCGTCCGGAGCCTGTGCTCCGCAACGGGAGAGGCCACAACGGTGACAGGCCCGCGTGCCGCAAAAATAAATAAATAAATAAAAAATAAAAAAACAAAAATCCTGATGCCCAGGTGGTACCCAGGGCCAATTACATCAGAATGTCTGGGGCTGGGAGCCAGGGGTCGGTCGGCATTTGAGAAGATCCCCAGGTGATTCGATGTGAACAAAGCTGCTCTTGCCCGAGGTTCCCAGCCCTAAATACACATAAAATCCACTGGGAGAGCTTGAAAAACAACCCACCCCTGAGGTTCTGCTTAGTGGGTCTGGGGGTGGGGCCCTAGTAGAGCTCTAAAAGTTCTAGGTGATTCTGATGCACAGCCAGCCTTGAGCACCACCCCCTTACAGTTCACCAAGTGCCTCCAATCAGCCTTCTCACCTGCATCTCACCCAGACACCCTCTGGGCTGGCCCACCACCAATCCCATTTCTCAGATGAGAAAGCTAAGGTCCTGACAGGGTACAGCTGGCCTCAGGTTCCCAGTGAGAGTCTACACTCTCCTGAATCCTGATCAAGCCCTCCTTCCCCACCTGCTCTGACAGCCCACACACCTCCCTGAGGGCACCTAGAGAGGCGCCCGCCCCCCCGCACCCAGTTCACCAGCAGCTGGGGAGTCCTGAAGAGGACTGGGAGTCTGGAAAGAGCTTACAGGGACTGACCAAGGCCTTCTCCCTGCCTGCACCTCCCAGACCAAGAGGAGACTCCAGAAAGCCCCTCTCCCTTGGTGAGCCAGACACAGGGGCCGAGACGCCCCCTTATGCATGTTGCCCCCACTTTCAGTCTCACCCATCCCCACCTCCGAGCCAGGTCTCGTGACCTATAATCAGGGTGAAGATACAATCTTCTATCCCCACTCGGGCACTTTTGAGAATAAAAGGGGATGCTCTCAATAATTATGCCAGGAAGAGAGGAGTAAACAGGATGCTCCTACCCATGAGGGCCCAGCCTCCCATGCCCAGGCATGTTTGTACTTCTCACACCTTTGTTGTGATTACTGCCTCATAAAGACCTTTGCTGTGCAGCCTTGGGCAAGTTGCTTGACCTCTCTGACTCTCCATAGCCTCCATAATATGGGGGTCATAAGAGCCCCTAGAGTTGTTGTGAGGGTGAAATGAGATGATGTTGTTAAAATGTCTGGAACATAGTAAATGCATAGTAAAGAGTGGTGTTTATGGTTATTAGCTCACCCAAGAACGTCGCCCCTACGTAAGACAGACATGCACATATATACCTTCTCTTTTAGACACTCATGTACATACACAGTCACATACAGTCGTACATACACAGTCACATACAGTCACACACACAAGGGTGTACACACACTGCTGCCTACACCCACAGGAGTTTGCCTCCGTCCCCAGGGGACACCCACAGTCTTAAGTAGCCACGATTGCCCTGGCCACCAGAGGTCAGCATGCTCCCCACCAGCCCACCCACCTCACCATGCTCCCTCCTCCCCTGGCCCTAGTGGACCAACCCCCCCGCCCCCAACTGCCAGTGATTCCATGCAGCATATCCCTGCGGCTGATCCGGTGGCCCTTGCTCATCTGGCCCTTTGCCCAAGCTGCACCCATCAGTCCAGGAGACTATAAGAGGGAGTTCATCATCCTTGCATGGCCACCACTCACGGTTGAGGGGTACACAGAGCCCTCCCAGTGTCCCTGACGCCAGGTCCTGCTGCAGAGCTACCCAGACAAAGACAGCACAAGGACCCACATCCAACTGTATCAAAGGTGAACGTGCCAAGACGGCTACCATAGGGGTCTGAGGGCCTAGAACTCAGACCTGGGTCCATATCCTGCTCCACCACCTTTCATCTGCGGGAACTCAGGTCCCTTTACTTACCTGCTCTGAGCCTCTGTTTTCCATTCTGTAAAACAGGCCCATCGTCCCATCCTCCCGTGGCTCATTCCCTGTCCTTTTCAGGATTCTGCTGAAACGTTACCTTGCAGGGAGGCCATCCTCTTTCTTAGCTATTTTGTTTCTACTGAACTTTTTCCTTCTGACATAAGTCTATAGTTTACTTGCATATCTCGTTTATTGTCTGTCTCCCCATTAAAATAAAAACTCCAAGAGCTTTTCGGCTCTTTCATTCACTGCTATATCCATGGTGCTTAGAAAAGGGCCAGGGAGTGGGAGTCAAACTGGTGTCTGTTGAGTGACTGTGGGAACCTGGAGGGGTTAGAGATGGTTTCTGTAAAGTGCTCAGACCGGTGAGCGTTAGGATTCACAGGGCAGCTGGGGTCAGACAGGTCTGTGGGCTTGCCATAGGGGCGTCCAGATGACGCCCAAGGTGAGCAGCCAGACGGCACCTCTGCCCAGACCCAGGAGCCCCTTCCCCTACTCAGCAGCGTCCTACGGCTGATGGTCTGAGAGATCACCGAGGTTTCAGCTACCCCAAGCCCACCCACCGACAAGGCCCTGGTGTCAGACCTTGAGTCAGTCCCGGTCCCGCCCCTTCTGCCCCCCCCACCTTAGGGCTCCGCCCCTTCTGGCCGCCAACTCCACCCCCCAGGCAGCACCGCCTGGGCCCCTGGACACTGCTACCCCTGCAGCAGTGTCCCGTGGCCACCGCTCACCCCACTTGACACTCTCAGCCTTCTCCCCCGTAGCCCCACCCCCTCAGGGCCCACCCTGGCCCCGCCCCCTGAGGCTCAGTCCCACGCCCCGCCCCACGCGCGTGCTCACTGGTGCACTTCTTGACATGGCTGCCTTTCTTGAGCGCGTGGCGGCTCAACTTGCAATGGAAGTTGTCCTCCCAGAACTCAGCAAACCAGATGTTGCGCCGGTTGTTGTCCAGCGTGCGGCTGGAGAAGTAGCGGTCGAAGCCTGACAGGGAACCGGGATGTCAGGACCTCGCGCCTCCCTTCCCCACCCGCCCCCTCCCCTCCCCGCTTCCCGCAGCTTTCATGTGGCCCAGGCAGAGGGAGAAGGAAGGGAAGAGCACATCCTCCGATCCAGGGCCCAGCCGGAAAACACAAAATGTGGACCATTTCATTTTCTTCACAATGAAAAGAGCTGTATTAAATTCCAGGGAGAGCCTGTGTAATCTTACAACTGCTTTCCTTCATGGAAGAAATACAGGATGAGGCTGTTCCCGCAGCTTCTTAACCACCAAAATGGTAATATGGGGCCTCTTTGAGAAGGAGTCACTTGGGGGCCCAGAGATTAGAGCAGAGAGGCTGGTGGGGGTCAGGCACCCAATCCTGGGAGCACCTGAGCATTCTAGTTCTGAAAAGGAGACCGGACCAGAGGGTGT
>NW_006787800.1:2450884-2454488 GCF_000442215.2 Lipotes vexillifer
TGTAGGGAATGACCCAGGTCACACAGATAAGATGGGGGGCTGGATCTTCCTCCTTCAAGTCCAGAACTTCCCCATCACTGACAGAGGCAGCTTCCTTCTCCAAATGCTCCTAAGGGCTTACCCACTCTGCTCTCAGCCTCGAAAACCCCATCCCAGGGTAGGCAGGCTGGTGAGTGAATATCGCCTTCTCTCTCCTACCAGTGCCCCCTCTATATATATCATGGTCATTCCGTGTCACGGGCACAGTTGTCTGACTGTCGGAGCTGTCAGGGAGGTGCTGGCACTGGTGGGGGACTGGCCTTAGAGCAGAGTTTCTCAACCTTGACCCACTGACACTAGGCCCGATCATTCTTTGCTGGGGTGGGGGCCTGGAGCGGCAGGGGGCTGTCCTGTACATTTCAGGATATTGAGCAACATCCCCGGCCTCTACCCACTAGATGCTAGAAGCATCCTTCCTAATCATGACAACCGAAAATGTCTCCAAACGTTGCCAAACGGCCCTTGGGGATCAAAATCCCCCCCAGGTGAGAACCACTGCTCTAAAGGCTCCTCTAATGTCTCAGAGAAAAAAAGGGGGCTTCCCTGGTGGCGCAGTGGTTGAGAGTCCGCCTGCCGATGCGGGGGACACGGGTTCGTGCCCCGGTCCGGGAAGATCCCACATGCCGCGGAGCGGCTGGGCCTGTGAGCCATGGCCGCTGAGCCTGCGCGTCCGGAGCCTGTGCTCCGCAACGGGAAAGGCCACAACAGTGAGAGGCCCGCGTACCGCAAAAAAAAAAAGAAAAGAAAAGAAAAAAGGGATTTCTCTGGCAAGTCCAGGGTTCAGATCCCAGTTCTGCCACTTAATAGCAAGTATGTGTCATTTACTGCCACTACATGTCACTAAATCTCTCTGATCCTTAAATGTATTCACCCACTAAATGTGGATAAACGTTTCTTTTGGGGTTGCAGGGAAGATTGAATGAGATGTCTGTGAGGGGCCTGGTGTTTGCAGGTACCAAGAGCCATAGTTATTGTTATTTTGTGTTTATTATGGCTTGAGGCTGAGAGGGGAGATGTGGAAACTTCTGCGGCCTATGCTCCCTCTGCCTCAGGGTGAGTAGAGGACACGGCGGTGTGACCCACATCCCTCCCCTGCTCAGGCCTTGGTCTCTTGGAAAGTTTGGTGGAAGCAGATGTCTGCAGGCCTTTCCACCTCCATCAATGCTGGATTCTATTGACCAGAGCAAGAGCAGGGGAGAAGGCCCTGGGAGCCTGCCTCCCCCATGGGGAGGACAGTGAGGTCCCTGCCAAACTGAGCCATTAATAGGAACTTCACGCCTCACGCACAGCAAGGTTCTGGCCAGAGCAATCTGTTCCTGCCCAGGGTGACTCGGTTCTGCCCCAAGAGGAAGGGATGCCAGGCAGAGCAGGCGCAACCCCTGCCCCCACACCCAGGGCCCGCCAGACCCAGGCAGGCTCTGCAGGGAGGCCCCTGCCCCCTGGCATGGCACCCTCTTCTTGTAGCTTGCTGGCAGTGCCCGGCCCCATTCTGGCAGAGGATGCACTCCAGGCAGGGCAGGGATCTCACCTCTTCTATCCCAGATGGGAGAAGGGATGAGAGTATATAGGGATAAAGGAGAGTCCTTGATAAATGAGCCTCCTATACTTGCCACCATCTCCCACACCCACAAATATCTGAGACGGGAGGAAGAAAGGTCCTGAATCTGGATTTGAATCCTGCTGGGTTAAGTGTGGCCAGAAAGGCTTCCTATCCCAGAACCCGAGCACAAAGAAGCTGTGAGCCAAGGAAGAGGAAAGACAGGATGGAGGGAGACGAGGAGCGGGAGAGGAAGGGCATGGGGCGCCGATAAGAAGGAGCCATCGGGGTGACACTGACAGCGGTGGTGGATGGTGCCGGGTGAGAGCGGCGGGCGTGCCGTCCGGGCTGCCGGGCCTACCTCGCACGGACATCCTCTTGGGGAGGATAGTGACGGCACCCTCGGCCACCTCCTCCAGGTGCAGCACAGGGGCGATCTTGGAGCCCCAGCTGTCCGAGCCCATCCAGAAGAAGTGGCCGGTCTGGTTGGCCTTCCGGGCCGCCTCCAGCACACGCCTGTGGGAACACGCACCAGCCCAGCCCAACCCAGCCGTGTCTGCCCGCGCGGCTGCCGCCACCCTAGCCACACCTGCCCTTGGCTGACCCCCTTCCCCGAGGCCCACACCTGTCCACCTCCCAGCCTGTGCCTGGATCCCCCATCCTGACCCACATGAGCCCAGGGCCCATAGCCGCCCCAGCACCCGTGTCATACCCGCAGGCCCACAGTTCCCTGCTGCCCTGGCCCACGCCTGCCCGTAGGCCCACGGCTTCCCCTTTCACCCATACGGCACCCCTAGCCCCTGTCGGTCTCCCAGACCCACTCCTGTCCCCTGGGGCTACCTCAGTCCCTGCAAAGACCACAGCTGTTTCCCTCAGTTTGGACCTGTCTGACTCAGGCCCCCAGGACCACATCTGCCCAGGCTCTGTCCTCTCAGGTACATGCCACCCTGGTCCTAAGCCCAGACCCACATCCCTTGGCCCTTTCTCACGTTTATATCCACTGTCTCTCTCACACACACACCCCACTACACCCTTCCCCCTCTGCATGCCACCTCCCTCTGTGCCAAAAGTCCAGGTGCTTCAAAGAGCTGCTCCCCACACCCTCCTGGATAGATGAAAGGGTGCGGGCAGCCAGGGCCTCACCCCTCCGCAGGCCCACAGTGACAGTGGTCCTAGTCAAGTCAGGGGCCCTGGAGCCCAGCACAGGGCCCAGCCCACAGGAGGCTTTCAGTCAGTGCTTAACGGATGCTTGAACTAAGTGGCCCCTCAGAGACATCTAGGAGGAGAAAAATAGGAGGGACTGGGCAGAATTCTCTCAACGCACCTCCTTCCACGGGGAGAGACTGGAGCAAGCAACTTGCTCAAGCTCACACAGCGAGAGGCCAGGATACTAGAAACTGTCCAGGCCCTTCCCACGGACAAGGCCAGGACAGACTCCGGGGCTTGGGGTGGCTGCTGCGCCTGTGCAGGAGGTGGCCAGCTGGGGCAGGACCGCCTGGGGCTGCCAGGGAGAGACATGTTTCCCAGCCCCGGGGCCCACACCTGCCCTCCTCCATCGTCTCCTGATGGACATTCTCAGACCCCCAAAGCTACTGCAGCCCAGGCAGGGCCCAGTAATTGTAGGTGAGCCTGCTTTCAGAACCCACACCACAGCCTATTAATACCCGCCTGCATCCGGCCAGCCAGAGATGACCAGAGCTGCCAAGACTCCATCTCTGTAAAGTCACCTGGGTTTATTTTTACTTCTGTTTGCTTCTGAAATGCCTGTGGATTTCCAGAAATGCGCCCCCCTCCATCACACACCCCCACGCCCCTCAGCTGCTCAGGGAGTCAGTCTCAGGCCCTTCCCCCTCTCTCCCAGGGGCCTCTTCTCTGGGATACGTGGCACCTTCATCCTCCCCTCCCCGCGTGTGGGTCCATCAGAGCCGCACGGGAGGCCTGGAGTGGGGTGCGTCCCGGGGCGCAGTGGGACCCAAGCAGGGCTGGGCTCTGGGGTGGGAGTGGGGTCAGGGGGGCAGCGACTGGTGA
>NW_006787800.1:2454498-2454829 GCF_000442215.2 Lipotes vexillifer
GGGAAAGAGCTCAGAAGGAGCCCCTCCTGCCCCTGTTGCCAGCGGACCTATGGCAATAGGAATTTAGGGGACCTGAAAGCTTTGAGGGGTTCAGGAGCAGCCTCTGTTTTCAGCTTGGAGGTGCCAGAGGGGTCCTGAGAACTCCCACGCCCTGGTCCTTCGAGGCCTGAGAAACACCTATTAGAGCTGGTCCTTGTGGCTTTTGAGGCCTTAATGACCTTCCCGAACTCCCCCCTCCACCCCTCCAGGGACCGGACAGTGTCTCCTGGGGGGATATCTGTTTTGCTGAAACTCAGGAGTCCAGGATGGGGTCTTCACAAGTGGGAAAGAG
>NW_006787800.1:2454839-2457406 GCF_000442215.2 Lipotes vexillifer
AGATGCTGGTTAGCAATGGGGAGGGGGGATGCACGGGGGGGCGGACCGGGCAGGCTGGGCTAGGCAGGTGGGCAGGTCGACCGGAGGGCACAGCGGACTCTGACAGCTCAGGCCAACTATCTGAGGGAGGAGGCCTGGGGAGAACCACATCTCCTCTGCCAGTCAGACTCTGAGCAGGGGCTGTGTCTCCCACTGAGACTAGGGAATCAAGGAGGCAGGCCCCTCTTGGCCCTAACATACAGTCTCGGAGAGATAGTAGTGAGAGAAAAGGCAGGAAAAGGGAAGTGGGTTAGGAGGGGTGCTCAGGGGTCATCTTCTAAGGGCACCTGAGTTTCTGACCTGTGACTCAGGACCCAGGGGCAGATGTGCAGAGAGGTGGGGTGGTCCAGGGTTTCTGCACTGCATGGTTCTGGCACCCGGAGTCCACCTGCCCCCAATCGGCAGATGTGGAGACTGAGGACCAGGGAGGGGACTATACTGCCCACAGTGAGTGTGTGCCCAAATCAGGACTAAAACCTCAGCCCAGGCCTCCTCCCACTACTCTAAGCTCACCAAAGAAAGGAGGGAAGGGCTGAGAGGTGGCCAACCTTGCCAGCCTCTGCTCTAAGCCCCTTATGCACATTCCTGCATTCAATACTCAAGCAACACCATCAAGCAAGCATAATTAGCTTCTCTCTTTTTTTTTTTTTTTAAAGCAGAATAGAAGCCCTGAGAGGTTGAGAAACTTGCCTGAGGTCACACAGCTAGTAGGAAGGACAGCAGGCGAGGAACCTAGGTGCTCTGACCCCAAGCCCATGGCCTCAGCCCCTCTGTAAAAGTACCTGCTTACCATCCCCAGTTGGTAGAATGGATGCAGGAAACAGCGAGGGGAAGGGGAGCCCATTAGCAGTAGCCTGTGCCCCAGCCAGAAGGGTGTCCCCACCACCCACTCACTGGCCCACCCCATCTCTCTGGACCCCAGAGTGGGTCAGGCTTGCCTAGGAAGGTCTCCAGCGGGGATCCCCAGCTCCCAAGCCCCGCCCCAAGCCCCACCTGCCCTCACCTGATATCATCCTCATTGGCAAAGATGATGACCGCCCTGGCGTTCGAGGTCTCCAGGAGGCGCCGGATGATCTTGTCGAACTCCCCAGGCTTGGGTTCCCGTGGTATCTTGACCGACTGGGCAATGCACACACCCCCTGCAAGAAGGGCACCAGTCAGCCTGGGGCGGACAGAGTCTCTCCCCCAACCCACACTCCTGGGGGCTGCTCACGGCCCTGTAGCCTGACTCTTAGCTCCCAGGTCCCCATCTCTGGGCACGGGCTGTGCAGTCAGGATAGCCACAGTGGGAATTTCGGCTCCACAACTCACAAGCTTGGTGACCCTGGACATGTCACTTAGGGTCTCTGTGCCTCAGTTTTCATAAATAAAATAGGTTGTTAGCAAGAGGCAATGCAGCATTGTGCTTAAAGCTAGACTGCCTGGGTTCAAATCTCAGCTCTGCTACTTACCGCTGTGTGATCTCGGGCTGGTTACTGAACCTCTCTGTGCCTCAAATACATCATCTATAAAGTGAAGATAATGATACTACCTATTTCATAGAGTTGTTATAAAGCTAAGTGTGTTCATGCATATAAATACAATAATATCTGGCACATAATAAGTGCTCAGTAAACATTGGTTCTTTTCGATGTAACCACCTCATAAGGTTTTTTGGAGGAGTAAATCTGAGAACGAGAGCAAATTGCCCACCCTGGGCCATTAGTGCCTCTGGCACCCACATCCACACACACCAACCAGGGCTCTTGTCCCCGTGCCCCATGCTCATCAACAGCCCCCTTAGTAAGAGCAGTGCGCATGGCTGCTGACTCGTGCCCACACATCCTGGGCAGCACTGCTGCAAACCCAGCTACAGTCCTCATCCAGGTCTTCCCAGGTTCCCTTCCAGGAACCCGCAGGCCACTCAGTGTGTAAGTCTCTCCAGCTCCCACCCTGGCCTGGCAGGTCGCCTTGATACTCGAGGCCCCGCCCATCTTATTTGTGATCAGATTCCTAGCAGGGAGCTCAGGAGAGCCCCGGAAGGTCATTCTAACCAGAGTGCTTTGGGTGGAGAGACTGGAAGAGCTCTGATTGGGGTCAGAAGGTCTTTAGGGGCCCTCCTGTCACCCCTTCTTCTCTGGGCCACCACCTACCTGGCTGAGTCCTGGGGAAGGGGACCCAGGGCCTACCTGCCTCTCAAGCTCATGCCTCTGCAAGAAGCCCAGCCCCCAAGTCTGCAGGAGCCAGGATGCAGTCAACACACCCCGGAATTCACAGCCAGGCCATGTGGCTTTACAGAAACCCTGGAAGCACTTTCTACTTCACACAGCCAGTCCCCAGCCTCAGACGTGTCTCTCCAGTGCTGCCAGGGGACAGGTATCATGCGTGTGTTACAATCTCCCCTCATCTCCTGCTACAAAAGCACTGTGGACCACTGTTTCTATCAACTGCATTTGACAGATGAGGAAACCGAGGCTCAGAAAAGAGAACTGGTTTACCCAAAGCCACACAATTCCCTGCCTCCAGAGAGTAAGACCCCCCCCCCCCAG
>NW_006787800.1:2457486-2463529 GCF_000442215.2 Lipotes vexillifer
CCCCCCCCCCCCCAGGACCCCAGGTGGCAGAGTCAGGGCTCAGCTGATGGGAAAACATGAGGGATTACTCTCGATGAAAGCAGATCCTTTATCTGAGACCATTACCTTCCTCTGGGTCCCACTCAAGGGTCTCAGCCCAACTCCACCTCACACAGGAGCCCTTTAGGGCCCAGCCAAACTATCCACCTTGGCTGGGCACCTGGCTGTTACCCCTGGGCACCCCCGTGACTTTGAATGGCTTCTCAGTCCAGGCCGGGGTCACCTGAGCCTTCTGCACAGACTCCACACACCTCTGCACGGAGGACTGGCTGCAAGGGGCTCCCAGTGCAGGGAGAGGTAACACACCCACCTGCCCCCCAGGGGAAAGGTGCCAGCACCCAGCTCCACCCAAGGAGGGCCCTCTGCTCCTGGGCGTAGGTGGCAACCAGGGAAGGCTGCTCAAGGGCGGTGACCCTGAGCTGAGTCTTAGCAGGAGGAGGCGCAAGCAGCCAGGGGGTGGGGCATTCTGGGAGAACAACGTACTCACACTAGAATGGGGGCTGCTCTGTGCCAGGCACCTGCAAGGCCTGGAGCCACACGACACAGACACATTCTCACAATGCCAGGAAAGTAGACCCCCTGGTTCTCTGCACCAGGCAAGGCAGCCACTTTTGCCCTCTGCCCCCTGCCCCGACCAGCACCCACCTCCCTTACTTTCTGCCACTTCCGTGCAGACCAAGCTCCTCAAGACCTCCTAAGACACCCAAAGAAGCCCCAAGCACAGAAGAAAAGCAGGTCTACCAGGGGCTCATGGGGGAGGGAGAGAAGGAGAGAAGGAGGGAGGGTCTGGGGGCAGGACGGGGCCCCTCCGGTCCCAGCTCACAGAGAGAGCCCGGGGAGCCAGCCACAGCGCTGGCTCTGCCCTAACAGCAGCCGGGCAGATACTCAGCTCCCAGGTAAACCCTCCATATGGTTCCTTTCCAGTTAGAAATTGGGCCAATTGCTACATTTCCCCCCCTATCTGGGGAGACAGATGGACAAGGGGAGGAGGCTGGCTGAGGGGTTAGGATGTGCCACCTGGCTCCAGGAGGGAGGAGGGGGCCAAGGGGCAGAGGGGAGGCAGGCATAGAATAGGAGTTAATTGTTCTCAAGGAGGGAGAAACTTTTAGATTAAGTCATATTTCTGGGCAATGCTCCCCTAAGAAGTTCCATAGGATGGCCCCACCTGACACGCCAGGGTATATCTTGCCGGCTTCGTTTTGCTGGTGAAAGAAGAATTAGGTGATCACGGCTCGTCAGCTCAAATGTGAGCGAGTCACAAGGTACTCGAGATGAGAGCTGGTCTGGGCGGGATGCGATATTCTTACAACCACAAGCGTGGGGGGACCGAAGGGGAGTTTGGGGATTTATGCAGAGCTCAGTACCGGTGAACGTTTATAAAGCGCCTAATGCCTTTGAATATTATTCTGTATATTCTGCATGGATTCACTCATCTGAGGTCAGTATCATCAGCACAGCTCCAATTTAGAGATGAGGACGCAGAAATGTAGAGAGGTTAAGTGGCTTCCCCAAGGTCACACAGTCAGGCACAGAGTGGGGTTTGAATGCAGGCTGTCTGGCTCCTGAGACCACCCCTTTGCCCAGTCCAGTGTGTCACGACCGGTCACCTGGAGTCAGGGACCACCCGGGACCCGTAAATATGGCTGGGCACAGGGCTTACCCTGGGCTAAGTACCACTGGTGTCACTGGCCCCACAGTGAGAAACCAAGTGTCTCCACGGCCCTCCTGACCCCGCGCCACAGCCAGAGAGGACTGGAGTGGCCCAAGACGGACCACATTTACTAAGCACCCACGGCATGTCTGGCACTCAGTGAATCCTCACACAACCTGGGGCAGGGGCTAATGGCCCCATCTTACAGATGTGGAAACTGAGGCTCAGAGGTGCTAAGTAGCCTGACGGAGGTCACATGGCTGGTCAGTGGGCCTGTAATCCAGGTCTGTGTCCAGAGCCTCCCTCCGGCAGAGAAAGGGAAGGCCCCAGTCGCTGGGTCTCTGTTAACCCCCATCTCCTGCAGCCCCTCCCCACCCCTGGGAAGACCCCAAGTCTCATGCTAAGCCCGCCAGCCTTCCCATGTCCAGCCCCTGCCTCCGCAGCACCATGACTAGCACTCCCCTGGGACGCCCTCTTCAAACCTCTCCACCAGGGCGGGGGCACTTCTCTGCACCCCTCCTCCTTTACCACACGGACTCTCTCTTTGGATAAAAAAAAAAATCCATGAGTCCATACTGAGAGCAAGTATAATCAAATTAAACCCAAGCAGCGAGGAACGAGCCCATGCCCTATCTCTGCACAGAAGCCGGAACACTCTACCTGTCCCAGGCTCCAGGAACAGGATCATAAGAAGGGGGGCATGAAGGAGTCTGGGGTTCCCCGTGGCTCCCCTAGGCCTTCCTGGGCCACTCTTGGCAAGCCCCTCACCCCACACACAGCCCCAGCCCCCTGTCCAGCACCAGTTGCCACATGCCAGCTGCAAGCTCCACCATCCGCCCAGCCAGTGCCTCCGTTCAGGGCCAGGGGCAGGAAGCCACAAGCACTTGCCAGGAGCTTCTGAGTGCCTGGGGGCATTAGGGACCTTGGAGAGCTCCTGGCCCAAGTGCTCTGGGAACAAGGAGACTGAGAGCAGACTGCACCAGGGGGTCTAGAATCCTACAAGCCAGTGTGTCCCCCTCCACATCCTTCCCAGAGAAAGTCACACACGGGTGCAAGGGAACGTGCCCAAAGACAGTCACTGTGGCGCTGTTCGAAACAGCAAAAAAATGGAAACCATTTAAATATTTTACAACAGAAGAATGGCTAATCTGTGGTGTGTTTGCACAATGGAATATTATGTAGCTAAGATTCATAAAACAGCTCTCATGTATCAGCACGACAAAACCCTGAAAACATAAAGTTGGCTGATAAAGCAAAGCGCAGCACAATCTGTCCCATTTAGGTAGAAATTAAAAGCCACATACAATAAGATTTATTCTATATGGACACACACATATATACGAGCAAAAGCTGCATGAAGGCAGAGTCGTTCTATTGTATGCACTTCGATCTCCCAGTGCCTGGCACACATTAGGTGCTCCATAAATGCTTGTTGAATGACTAAATGGGGACAAGAAGGGAACTCATCCCCTTCAGAGTCGTGGGTAGAGGGTACCTCAAGGGAGGCAGGGATAGAACAAGACTGAGGGCTCCGTGAAAGGGCTTCCAGGCAATCCCCATTTTATTTCTTGAAAAAAAAAAATCAGAAG
The DNA here is from genome assembly GCF_000442215.2 of Lipotes vexillifer. Classification (NCBI taxonomy): domain Eukaryota; kingdom Metazoa; phylum Chordata; class Mammalia; order Artiodactyla; family Lipotidae; genus Lipotes; species Lipotes vexillifer. The sequence continues at coordinate 2,460,766 of NW_006787800.1, forward strand.
CAAATACAAGATGTAAAGATGTAAATGCTTGGTAAATGTGGACCCCAGAACCCAGGCCAGACCAAACTTTCAGACACGAGTGACAGTGAAGGCATTCAGTCCCTGTGTGTACTGCCCTGAGCCTCTTTGTGCATCCGTGACACGGGGTCACTCGGCCACTCCAGGCCCGGTGGAATCCACAGGACACTGAAGGGGAAGCACATGGGAAGCCCACCTGGGGCTGCCCTCCTCCTGCCGGCCATCTGGCTCCCGAAATCCTACCTCCCCCCGAGGACAGGCTCTTTCCTGGCCAGCCCTCCCCGGCACTGGAACCCTGCGCCTCCCGCAGGCTCCAGGCACCTGCCCTGACTTGAACGTGACACGGAGACTCCACTAGTGAAACTTGATATGGGTTTCCTCTTGCATTTTGTGGTCTCTGCGCCCTTTCCATTTGCAGTCTGGTGACCTTTCCCGGTGTTCTCTGGGTCCAGCCAATATATCTGGGTCAGTGTCTGCCTCCAGCTGCACTCCCCAAGGGCAGGGCCGGCTCTGCGTGTTTGTTTGTTCATTCGTTCATTCATTCATTCATTCATTCATTCAAGAAGTGTCCTGCTCAGTTCCTGGCACATTTGGTCCTTAAGAAACAATAGCAAGTAGGGACTGCCCTGGTGGTGCAGTGGTTAAGAATCCACCTGCCAATGCAGGGGACACGGGTTCAAGCCCTGGTCCAGGAAGATCCCACATGCCGCAGAGCAACTAAGCCTGTGTGCCACAACTACTGAGCCTGCGCTCTAGAGCCCACGAGCCACAACTACTGAGCCTGCGTGCCACAGCTACTGAAGCCCACGCACCTAGAGCTCGTGCTCCGCAACAAGAGAAGCCACTGCAATGAGAAGCCCGCGCACTGCAATGAAGAGGAGCCTCCGCTCACCACAACTAGAGAAAGCCCGAGTGCAGCAACGAAGACCCAACGCAGCCAAAAAAATTAATTAATTTAAAAAATAAATAAATAAAGAGGGCTTCCCTGGTGGCGCAGTGGTTAAGAATCCGCCTGCCAATGCAGGGGACATGGGTTCGAGCCCTGCTCCGGGAAGATCCCACATGCCGCGGAGCAACTAAGCCCGTGGGCCACATCTACCGAGCCTGCGCTCTAGAGCCTGTAAGCCACAACTACTGAGCCTGTGAGCCACAACTACTGAAGCCCACATGCCTAGAGCCCATGTTGCGCAACAAGAGAAGCCACCACAATGAGAAGCCCGCACACTGCAACGAAGAGTAGCCCCCACTCGCCGCAACTAGAGAAAGGCCGTGCATAGCAACAAAGACCCAACGCAGCCAAAAATAAATAAATAAATAGATAGATAAATAAATAAAATTTGAAAGAAAAGAAAAAGAATAGCAAGTAAAACCCCTTCCTTGGGAGCTCAGTCTAGTTGGGAAGCAAGACAGGAAGAGAGAGCGACCAGCCACAGGAGGGGCTCAGGAGACAGCACTGCTGGCCACACTGGTGGTGGGGAAGGCCCCCTGGGTGCCAGGCCCACCACACGCTTCCCCAGACACCAGTCATCCAACAAGGCACCCTGTCCTGTGTGCTACCGCTGCTTTTCCTTCACTGAGTCAACAAGTGTTTACTGAGCACCGTTTAGATGCTGGGATGCAGCCGTGAGGAGGACAGAGCCCCTCCTCCCATACAGCTCTCATTGCAGGGCAGAGGAGGAAACAAGTGGAGTGAAGTGATGGAGGGAGGCTGGGGGCTGCATCCTAGGGGGCCGGGAGGCCGGGCCACGCAGTGGCAGCAGCAGATGCGGACTCTACTCAGACTTTTTTCCAGGAGCTACCGCCTGAGAGCCAGGAATTGAAGACACTTTGGACTTGTAAATTCCACCTGCAGATGAGAGATCGCTGCTGAAATGCCCTCATTTTTCTACACTTCGCTGTGTGGGACTGTACACACTTAGCTCCCTCCATCAGCACAGATGACCCAGGGAGCTTATCTGAGGGCAGGGCCACGGAGACCTGCAGGCGCTAAGGACTCAGAGGGGGGGCGCGGGGGGCGGGGGGTTGGTCATCAGCCCAGTTTCCCACCTGAGGTGTCTCCCTAATGTCCTGGTGGACTCGGGTTACACCAAGTAGGATCACTGCACCTGTGCTCAGCTTCCTTCTTCTCTTGGCACCTCCCTGTCCCCCACGGGACGGCTCTCTCCACTCCACCCATCTAAATAAGTCCTCCCCACTCGCTCCAAGCAGCCCCCAGATCCCCTGCCTTCGCGACACGCCAACCTGTGGGCTGAGCCTAGCCCGGTGGCCCAGAGCAGGCAAAAAGAAAAAGCCTCCTCCTGGAGCAGCCCGCTTCTGCCCAAGCTCACCCCAGGTAGGGGGCAATCGGGGACCTGGGCTCCCCTGTGCCTTCCCAGAGCCCTCAGCCACATCCTCCAGGCTTGGGAATCCTCTTGTTCCCCCATCCTTCATTCTCTCACTCACCAGGAGACCTGCCCTCGCCAGGAAGCAGCTAAGCAGCCAGCCCGCAGGCAGTGGGCAGCAAGGTGACCCGGACAGGACACTGTGCCCATAGCTCCAAAGCCCTCTTGCTCTAACACCCAGGGCCCTGGGACCACATTCTGCAACCCAGGCTGTTCCCTCGTCCCAAGCAGCAGCCTGGGCTCTGGGCTCTGGGCTCCAGACCAGGGCGGAGAAAATCCTCCTCCAGAGCGTCGAGCAATTTCCCTGCAGACAAACAGTGCAGGAGGCCAGCAAGACTGGGCTCTTCTCTCTCTCTCTCTTTCCC
>NW_006787800.1:2463577-2500466 GCF_000442215.2 Lipotes vexillifer
CCCTTTTCTTTTTCTTTCTTTCTTTCTTTCTTTCTTTTTAAATTAAATGGGAGAAAAACAATGAAAGACAAATCCTAGGAAATCAAGTGGAAAAATCTACATTATGGCAAAATGTGAAGGCAGCAACTGCAACATGGAGAGAAAGGTGGGGATTGTTAACAACCCAAAGGGGTCCCCCAGGCTCCGCTACATTCCTGCCAGAGAGGGAGTTGGGGGGAAGGCATGAAGGAGGCTGCGAGTTACCCTGGACTGTATGGCCTCACACACACACACACACACACACACACACACATACACACACACACTCACACACAGAGGTCTTTCTCCCTGGTCCTCCCTTCTTTCCCTCCCACTCCAAACCTTCACTCAGGAAAGGGAGTTACTTAGAGGGCTCAGTGACTAACATGGTGTTACTTTTGTTTTCAACCAGGAAGGAAGTCCTTTTCTAAGTAAATGGAGCCATGTGGCAGATTCCAGGCAGTAGAGCTGTGGCTAAAAGGGCATCTGAGGTCAGGAAGGCACCCAGGCCCTGAGCGAATGCCCCCTAACCTGTGGCTGTCCGGGGTGAGCGGGGCTGGGGGGCACAGCGAGGGGTGGACCCACACTCTGGCTGGCTCTGGCTCCACAGAGGGCTTGAGGGCTCTCCGGGAGGCAGCTCAAGCCTGGTTCACGGCCACCATCCCGCTGTCTGCTCCACTCCCGGCCCGACTCTCCACCCTCCGGTATCCACTCCATCCTCTTTCTAAAGAACAAATACCTCTGACACATGGCTCCCTGGCCCGACTCTCCACCCTCCGGTATCCACTCCATCCTCTTTCTAAAGCACAAATCCCTCTGACACATGGCTCCCTGCCTGCAACCCTTGGTGGGTCCCCACCCGTGCGTGCGTGTGCGTGTATGTGCGCGTGCGTGTGTGTGCGCGTGCGTGCGTGTGCGTGCGCGTGCGCGTGCGTGCGTGTGCGTGTGCGTGTGTGTGTGCGTGTGACATTCAAGGCCACATCTCCTCCTCAGGTCTGGTCCCTACAAAAATCCACCATCCGACCACATCTGCCGCCCCAACAGGCCTTAGCAGAGGCTGTTCCCTCGGCCAGCCCTTCCCTTGCTGGGCCCCAGTTTCTCCTCTGTGTCTGTCTCTCCACCCCATCCCTCATGGGGCCCAGCACACATGCTGTGCCTGCTCGGGTCAGGCAGTGACCCACGCTTGCCGGTTGAATGAGTCACTGAGTGCCCGACTGACAGGGATGGGAGGGCTGGCGGGGCAGGAGCCGCTGGCACGGGCAGAGGGCAGAGGCTCTGTAGGAATCTGAGGTAGCCACCTGCTTAAACCTTCCCACTTCCTTTGGGAACCTCCCTGACCCCCAAAGTCCACTATGACCTCCCCTCTGAGCCACCACCTGGTCACACAGAGTGCCCGAATGTCTGCATGCACAGGCTCTGGGCACCCACTTTGTGCCGGGCTCTGGGCTGCAAAGCTTATCCATGCACAGCGCCTGCAGGACACACTGGTGAGCTCCAAGTACACATGGTGCTGGGCGTCATGCACACCAGGACCTCCCTCTCAGTCCTGCCTTCTGTTGGGAATTTACTTCTCCACCTAGATGCAAATTCCTTGCTATAAGCGCTCAAGAAATGCACATGCAAAACAAGTGGAAAAGTATAAGATAGCCATGCAAACTGGCCGGGCTCCAAGGGCCCAGAGCCGGAGATAGCTGGGCCAGTAGAGAAGGGCGTGAGCGCAGGGCGACTCCAGCCCCGTGGACACGGTGGACCCACTGTGAGAGATTTGGCTGGAGCCAGGAAGATCCAGGTACCAAGGGACAATGAGGGGGAAACAGTCACTCCGGTTTCCCACCTGCAGGTGTCTCCCTGATATACCCCATCTAAGGTTTGTGCAAAGCGTGGATACTGCACCTGCTCTCAGCTTTCCCCTCCCCTCCAGTCTGAGACAGAGGGGAAGATGCCTGCTCCACTGCTTCCTGGCTGTGTGACTTTGGACAAGTTACTTAGCCTCTCTGAGCATCAGGCTTCCCATCAGTAAAATGGGAAAAAAGCCTGGTGGGGCTGGAGTGAGGGTCAAATGCGATGGTGTTTGTGAAGGCCTGGGTTGGCCTCCTGGAGCCAAAGCCGCTGGGGAGCAAGTCCTAGTGGGGGTGAGGGCTGCTGAGGCAGGGGGGCAGGGACCTCATCACCCAGCTTGGGTCAGGACCCAGGGCTGGTGAGAGATGCTCTGAGGACCAGAGACACTAGCTGAAACTGAGAGATGTCCCCAGGGACAGAGTGCTGGGCAGAACCTGGGGCCTTAGCCTAGAGGCCCAGGGTCTATCCAAGGCAGGACACACATCCTTTCTTTCCTGAACACACTCAGCTCATCTCCCCACCCCTGCATCACTCCCAGCCCCGCCCCACCACACACATGTGGTGACACACACCCTCACACAATCACATACCACACATCACTACAACCTCACACAATCTCACAGCCACACAGGCTCACACACTAACCACACCGCCCCACACAGCCACACTCACCACGCCCAACCTCCCAAAGTCACACCCTCCACACAACCCACACAGCCGCAGACCCAGGCACACAAGTCAGCTGCCCACATCTCCACCAGCCAGCCCGGCCACACCTTAGTACCATCAACACCTCTCCTTTGCTACTGGTGCAGGGGAGCCTGGCTGGGGGGTGCTAACGGGGATGGGGTGGTGACTGGGTGTAGGGGTACAACTATTTACCGAGGAGCCTCAGTGCCCCCATCAGGGCAAAGTCCTCAACTTTCTTCTGAAACCAGGCCATCCACTCACACCCTCCTGCCCCCATAGAGAATCGGGCTGGACCTGCAGATACGGGGGGCACAGGCATCAGAGAGCTGGCCTGCTGTGACACAGGAGGCCGAGGCTGGGCACAGATGGGGCTCTCATCCCACCTCGATCCCTTACGTGATAAGAGCCAAGTCACCCAACCTCTCTGAACCTCCACGTCTGCATCTGTAAAATGGGAGGGCATTCTCGCCACTCCCCAGACGTGGCAGGGGTGTTGTGAGGATTAAAGGGATCACCTGTGGACAGGCCTGGCCCCTGGGGGGATATTTTGGGGAGGGAGAGGAGGCAGGCTGTGGGGGACCAGCCAGGGCAGCTGTGGGGCTCAGAGCCCCTGAGGTGAGTGCTGCTGTCCCCTCGCTGGGAGGCCGCTACGCAATGCAAGCTGTTCAGAGCTGCATTATTCATGGTGCTCAGCTCTGAGCAGAGGGAAATTTGCTGAGTGATCGACCTAATATCTTAACACAAACCCATTTAGGTAAAACACCTTTGAAGCGAGAAAAGCAGAAAAATGGAGAGAGAGAGAGAGAGAGAGAGAGAGAAGGAAGCAAAGGTGTTTGGAGGCAGGTGGTAGGAGGGGACTGAGGGGGGAGGGGCCCTGAGACTGATTTCCGGCCCGCCTCCATCCCAAGGGCCCCCAGGAGACCCCTTCCCCCCAGGCCCACCTCCCCCCACTCTCAGTGGCCATACCGGGCATTCTTCAACTGAGGTGAGGAAATCCCGCCCATTCCCCAGATTTTGTTCAGAGAGGGAAAGGAGTCTGTCCAAGGCTCACACAGCAAGTCAGGCCAGCCAGCAGCCAGAAACAGGACTGCTGAGTGTTAGCTCAGAGTCCTCTGCTGAAAAACCCCTTTCCGAACAAGCCAGCCCAGCTCCAGTGACACACCTAGGGGCTGAGATCATATAGCGGCTTTTCAGCCCCTTCCTCGGCCTCACTCCACACTCCACAGCAAGACCACTTTCTCCAACGCAACTCAAATCTTCCCACCCTGGAGCTTTTGCTGGTCCCTCTGCCAGAAATACCCCTCCTGCTTCCCCACCTGCCCAACCCCACCTTGGGGCTCAGTTTCTCCACCTCCTCCCCCACAAAACATCCCAGAGTGGGGACTCATCACTGCCCACCCCAGCTCTCACCTCACCCCTCTCCGCTGGCACCCGCCATCCTCTGCCTAGGCTGTCGGTTTGTGACTTTCATGCTTCAGGGCATGAAGGCTGGAGCCAGGTTGCCTGAGTTCAGATCCTGGCTCTGCCACTTCTTAGCTGTGTGACTCTGGGCAAGTTACTCACCTCTCTGGGCCTTGTCTCCTCATAACAAAGCATGAAGAATAAGTGAGTTAATACATGTAACAGTGCCTGGCACATAAGTACTCAATAAGCATTTGCTGTTATAACACTGTTGTCCGTTTCCTCCATTAGCCCATAAGCCCCTTCAAGGGGCTTTCTTTCTTGACTGTATCTTTCTCTTTCCTAACTCCCTGGTTTCCAGCAGAGTGTCAGGCATACAGGAGGTGCTCAATCAATGTTGGTTGAACTGAGCCTAATTTCTGGCAATGTTGTCTGTCTGGCCTCTTCACCCCAGATCCCTTGGGAAGAGAAGACAGCGCTGGGCTGCTGGTAGAGACCTCCGTGTGGGGTAGGGGCATGGAGAAGATATCCTCTGGCCAGCTCCAGCCCAGAACAGGAAGCGAGGCTCAGTTGGGCAGGGAGGGGCCAGGGTTCAGGGTCGGCAGCCTGCGGTTTGGCCAGAAAGGAACAGGCAGCTGGAGGCTGGGATGAAATATTTAGGAGCCCACATCCCCAGGAAGTGGAAGCTGACAAGCAAAATGAAATGTTGAGAGGTAATTACCCAGGCAGGCCAAGCATGTCTCCCCACCGGCGGCTGGCTCAGGCCCCCCAACGTGCCACAAGCAGGCACTGGGTAATGAAGTCCTCCTGGACCCTCTCCCACACCGGCCGTCCTCTTCAGGCCAGGGCAGGGGGAGGAACGGTGAGCAGCCCGGCTCTGGCTCCTCCAGGCCGACCCTTTTGATGGCAGAACAGCAGGAAATGCAAGGAATGGGGGGTCTGGGCCCAGCCTTGGCTCTGGATGTACCTGGGGTGAGGCCTCAGCTTCCTCAGCCAGAAAATAGGGCTGCTGATGCCCCCGGCTGGGAAGGAGGATGAGACGATGGGCATGAGTGTGCTCCATAAACTGGCTGTGGTGGAGGAGGGCAGTGAGGACAGCGCAGACACCAGCCCGACTCTGTGGACCGTCGGAGGCTTTCTCGAGGTGCTGGGCTGCCTGGGACTCGGGTTAGTTAAGAGTTGGTAGACAAAGGTCAGGGACAGAGGCCCAGATGTGGCCCTGAGCTGGAGAAGCACTCACCCCACCCCTCAAAACCTGCCCCAGGCTTTCCCGACACTGTTGGGGAAAAGCTTGGGGCCCCACAGCCTGGGGGCCTGCTTGGCCAGATCTGGGAGTGGAGAGACAGGGACGGCTGGAAAGGGGACTCCAGGCCTGGATCCTGAGAGCAACCCTGAGTGGGCCTCAGGAGGGCATCCGGGGAGGGGAGGTGGGAGAAGGGTGCTCAGCTGGCCTGCCAGAGCTGGGGCAGGGGATGCTACCATCTGCTAGCTTTTCTCAATAGGCATTTGGGGTCGGACATTTTTCATAGTGAGAGACTGTCCCATGTTGTAATACAAGGGACATCTTGGGAATCTAGACACTAAGTACCAGGAGGGACTCGGGTCATTGTGATATTTATGTTGACATTTAAATGCTCTCCAGGCACTCCGGCCCCAGTGGGACTGCCCAGAGTTAAGAGGTCTTTTAATTAATCTAAACCAGAGCCCTGGCCCCTCTCCAGGCTGGCTCCATGCCCTGGGGGCGGGTCCAGCCTCACCTGGCAGTAGCCAGCTGACCCCTCAGGCCCGGATCCCCTGTGCCCCCCGACTCCTTTCGACACTGCCTGACCAGACCAGAGCCCCACACCCGCATGCAAACCTCAGCCTGCCCAGCCTGGCCACCCCACCTCTCCACCAAAACTGATCCCACCCCAGCACACCCCTCCCTCCCACCTTTGCTGGCTCTCACCTCCCTCAGGGCTCAGGGCAAAATCCAAACCCCTCAGCCCAGTCCTGAGGCCCTGCGGCCTCAGCTCCCATCACTCCCCACCTCCGAGAGCACCTGCAGTTCCAAACACTAGACTGTTCCCTCCGCCTTTATGACCAGTTCCCCTTCCCAGATTCCTTCAAGTCAGCTTCTGTCGGTTCTCGAAGATTCACCTCAGGCCCCCTCCTCCAGGAAGCCTTCGTAGCTGTCCCCAGGCTCCCTCTCGCCTGGGTGCCGGTAACAATCGCAATGTCTCAAGCACTGCACTTAGCACAGGGAAGGGAAATTACTGGACTAGATGCCGCTGAGCTCCAGGGAGATGGCCACTGCTGGGCCCACTGCCGGGCACAGAACATCCATTGATTCAGCAACAATTTAAGCTCTTCCTGGTGCCAGATGCTGCCCTCAACACTACGGGGACAGCCACGGAGAGGACAGACAAGAATCCTGGCCTCTGGGAGCCGACTTCCCTCTATGAAGTAGACTATAGATGCTGAGGAATGAATGAATGAATGAACAAGTGAATGAATGGACTAATTAATTAAGAGCTGGCCTATTGTCCAGAAGGCCTCTTACCCCCGTCTCCAGCTCCCGTCCCTCCACCCTCGTCTTCCTATCTGCCCCACTCGGTCCCCTGCCCCATCCTCTCCCTCTCCCACACACACATCACTCCACGGCCCCTCATACTCAGGCAGCACTCTTCAGTCGAATAATGTTTGCACATGTTCTCTCATTAGTTCCTCCCAATCAGCCCACGTCTTAGGTGCTACGACCATCATACAGATAAGGAAACCGAGTCCCAGAGCCTAGTCCCAGCTGCCTCCACCTTCCCTTTCTCCAGCCCATCTGCTCCCTCTCCTCTGCCTTTCTCTCTCTCTCTCTCTCCCAGCTTCTGGGGTATCTGGCACGTTTCCACCTCTCTCCGAGGCTGTTTCCCCATCTTAAAATGGGGCAGGCAGAGAGGTTCTGAGAGATGGTAAACAGAGCCCGTGCTTCCCCTCCACCACTCTGCAGCCCCTACTGTGTCCACGCCAACCCCGCTCCATTTCCTTTCCCCTTCCTCCCTCCTCTCTCCTCTTGCTTGTCACTTTGTCCCCTGCTTCCTCCCCCATCCCAAGGCCTCCCTCGGGCCCCAATACATCTGCAAGATGGTCGTTAGCTTTCCTTCTGGCTCGTTAAAAATGAGAATTTGCATAGACTATCCATATGATCATTCTGTCTACAGCAAAATGGGGCACAGATATAACCCGCCACATGAGTCAGGGAGAACAAGAAGGACGGTCACAAAGGGACCGGGAGCACCCAACCAGGAAGAGGCCAAGTGCTTACCCTTGGGGTCTGAGGCCTCAGAGGCAGCCCCTCACCCCTCCAGCCCTTTCTTGGCCTTTCTGGTGGTTAATTCACCCATCTTTGTCATTCTTTACAATAACCAGCACAGTAAGGACTACAATTACCCCATTTTACAGTTGGAGAAACTGAGAGCCAAAGAACAGACACACAGCAAGTCCGTGGAAGCCCTGAGGATCAGCACTGTCTGCCATGGGCCCACCTACCCGGCTCAGTGTCAGGAATGCTGCCCCCTCCTCACTCTCAGAAGGAGGGCATCATGAATAACCACACTCAGTCACTCAGCTCCCCTACCCAGAGCACCCTGCTGCTCCTCTGAGACAGGCCCACCGTTCTTCAAGGCTCTCTTCCCATCACCCCCTCCTCAAGGAAGCTCCCCTTCCCCCAGTTCCCATCCTAGCACCCCCCTCCATACAACAACAATTTAGCCAGATGCAGAGATTTTTGGAGACAACTGCTTCCAAACCTCTCATCCCAGCTATATAATTGCATTCAAACCTGCCTCATCCCAAAATGGATTCACAGCAGTGCCCAGAAATAAACATATTTGGCTAAAAGAGAAATGGATAACAAAATCGAGGGGAAGGGACCAGCACTTTACAGATGAGGCTCCGGTCAGCATCCAGGGACTGGCCATTTGTTTGTTGGGGACCTGAGCCAACCAGGGCTTCCCCCGGGTCTGGTGCTGGCACTGTCCGTGGTGCTGAAGCCAGGAACGCCTGGGCGACGCCCCTGCCCTCTGCCCACACGCAACCCGGGAGCAAGTCCTGTGGGCTCGAGCTTCAAAACATACCCCAGATCTGTCTCTTCTCACCACTCCCAGCTCCTTGGTCCAAGTCATCATCCCTTCTACCCTGGAGGACAGCAGTAGCCTCCTCACTGGCCTTCCTGCCTCAGGCCCACAGTCTCTGCCCCACACAGTGGCCAGAGGGATCCTAGTAAACCCAAGTCCATTCATGTCCCTCTTCTGCTCCCAACGCTCCCATGGTTCCCATCTCACTCAAAACAAAAGGCAGAGTCCTCACCGTGGCCCAGAAGGTCCCCTGTGATATGCTCCCCCCCTTCTACTTCCCTCCCCCTCATTCACTCTGTTCCTTCTTCTTGGCTATAGTCCCCAAATGCCAGGCAGGCTGCTACCTCAGGGCCTTTGCACTTGCTGATTCTCCTGCCTGGGGCACTCTTCCCACAGATCTCTGTGTGGCTCACTCCCTCACTGTATTTAGGGCTCTGCCCGAAAGTCACATCTGCAGAAAAGCCTTCCTTGACCACCTGTGTTATAGTCTCCCCTACCTGCGCTTTCTGTCTACTTATGCTGCTTTGTTCTACTTCATAGAAATTCCCATCAGTTCCTATCTGAAATTCTATTATACGGTGATGTATTTACTTGTTTACTATAAGCTGCCTCTATCTCTCTCCCCAAACATGAGCTCACAAGGTCAGGGATCTTCATCTGTTTAGTTCACTGCTGTATCCCCCATGTCCTGGTTCAATGCCTGGCACATAATAGGTGCTCAGTAAATATCTATAGAGCACATGAATTAATTACTGTATAGAAGTGAGGGGTGAAAGGGCTGAAGAAATGCCCCCACTGCCCTCCTTACCAGCCACATCCCCCCAGAGCAGGCTCTGTGATCTGGAGGCCTGGACTCTCTCCTTCTGAGTCCCTAAAAACCCCAGGAGCACGAGGGAAGCCATCACTGAATAGGTGACCATCAGGGGATGCATTCCTCCTGATCTCCAGGCCCCGTTACACCCACTTTTAGACAAAGCCCCTCACAGGCTCATCCAAGGCCACACGTGACTTGGTGACTCCTGTCACACACACATTGTCCGTCACAGGAGCCACTCCCCTTCCTCCTTCCCTGGCCCTGAGAGAACCTCTGGCCTCTGTGTGAGGTGGTGTGGGGGGGGAGGGGGAAGGGGGAGTCCTCCGAGGTCCAGCCGTCTGACTGACAAGCCAACGTTTCCCTGGAGAAGCCAGGTGAAAGGCATCAGACACCTCATTGAAAGGAGGGCTCCACCCACCTTCCTTCCCTCCGGCTGAGCTCTGGGAGTCACACAGACCAGAATGCAAATCCCAGCTCTGCATCCGACAAGCTGTGAGGGACTGCACCAGCCCTTGGGCAGCCTGAGCCACGGTCACCTCCTCCGTAAAACAGGGACAATTCTCAGGGCGGCTGTGTAGAAGCCGGGGCCAGGGTCTGGTAGCTTCGATGAGGAGGGGTAATGAAATGTTCCCTAGATAATTGTATATTAAAACAAAAGGAGGTCCAGGGGTCTTCACACAGACCAGGCCGGGCTGCCGGAGGGGCTGGCGCAGGAGGCAGAGCCTGGGGCTCAAAGGCTCTGGAAAGAGGGCTGGGTGGGTGACACAGGATAATAAGGCAAAAATGACTGCGGGTGTCCCTCCGTGTGTCCTCGACATGTATGAGCCCATTGAAGAAGGCGCACAGCCCCTTCCTGGTCTTACGATGAAGAACTGGAGGCTCGGGGAGGGGCAGTGACTTGCCTAAGGTCACAGAGGAGTAGGGGATGAGGCTGAAACCAGAACCCACCCAGGACACTCAGCAGCCCCATACTGGTCTGAAGTAGGAGCCTCAGGGTAGGGCGGGAAGGAAGTCACAGTGCGGGGCGGGGGGAAAGGGGAGATGGGGCTTGCTTTGGTGACACCTCCAAGAGGCTCAGAGTCAGGGGCTGGCGGGGGCTGGAACCCTGCCTCAGATAGGAAAACAGGCTCAAACCCAGTAGTCAGCAAACAGGTGAAGAGACCTCCTTCCTGGAGGTCAAGGCCCAGACCAGAGCTGGGGGTGGTGGGGGGCAGGGAAAGGTCAATGGCCTTTGCCACCCGCTCTTTAACAAAGGGGAAGAAATCGGAAGGGATCCCTAAATGTGGGAGCCTCGGAGGATAGATCCCAACATGCTCCAGTGCAGAGGCTCGAGGAAGGGGAGGAAAAAGAAACAAGGGCAGTAAAATGAACTTGAAGACCATGGGGTTCAGACCAGGTTTAGAGATGTGTGTTTGTCAAAAGGCTCAGAGGTAAAAAACATAAATAAACCAAAGGGGCCAAAGGAGCTGCAGATGTGGCTACTCTGTGGGCTCAGGTCTGGGCTCAAGAACATAGACACAGCAGAAGCCAGAGGCCCACCCCATGGTACCCGGACCTTCATGTGGTGAGGACAGAAAAGCCAAGAGAGATGGGTGAGAGATGCAAAGACCCACATCACGGGGGACCTCAGAGGTCCCCTGACCCATCGCCTGCACATTGGTGATGAAGCTGAGGCTCAGAGAGGGAAAGTGACCAGCCCAGTGTTACACAGCCACCCAGAGACAGAGCCAGGACTAGAACTGGGTCCCGATCCCCACTTCCCACTCTGATGAATAATGATGAAAGTTACACCTCCAAAAGCTTAGTGCTTAGTGCAGGGCCCAGACTGTGCTAGTTAGTGCTTTACATGTATTAACTCATTTAATGCTCATGGCAACCTGGAAGGGAAGTGCTTCTTTTTTTTTTTTTTTTTTTTTTTATTGATTTATTTATTTGGCTGCGCCGGGTCTCACTTGCGACATGTGGGATCTTTTAGTTGCAGCATGCGTGCGGGATCTAGTTCCCTGACCAGGGATCGAACCTGGGCCTCCTGCACTGGGAACGCGGAATCTTACCTGCTGGACCACCAGGGAAGTCCCTAAGTGAGGGCTTCGTTACAAAAGGAAAATTAGTGCTGTTTTACAGGTAGTATTAATTAAAATGTCAAAATTGAGGACTTCTGAGGAGTTTGTGAGAGCATGACTCAGAGAAGGGGACAGTCTTAATATAATATTTCATTTTACATGAGACTGCATTCTTTGGGGACAAGAATCACATCATAGCCATTTTTGTTTCTTCAATGGCTATTAATATATGGTCATAGTATTAAGTAACCAAAACAGGAAATTCTACATCTGCTAGAAACTTATATTTCAGCCATATTTCTATAACTAAATTGTGAGAAGTGCTTTTTTTTTTTTTTTTTTTTTTTTTCTGCAGCACTGCACAGCTTGCGGGATCTTAGTTCCCTGACCAGGGATCGAACCCAGGCCGCCTGCAACGGAAGCACGGAGTCCTAACCCCTGGACTGCCAGGGAAGTCCAGGGAAGTGCTATAAATATTCCCATTTCATGAGGTGGAAACTGAGGCCCAGCGCCCCCAAGTGACTGCTCAAGATTCATGGTGGCCAAGCCAGCATCTGGGCTCTTAGGCCCTCCACTCTACTGCATCATCCAGGGAGGACAGGATTCACAAAGGGGCTGCAACCAGCAAAGGAAAACCTTTTTAGACCTGGAAGTAATCTTCAAACATGTTCCACAAAGAAGCCTGGTGAAAGAGAATGTTGCTTCCTGTCCAAGAGGGAAGGGATGCAAACTCAGAGCAAAAAGGGCTCAGTGTCCATTCTGTCTCCTTCCTCCTGTCAATCCCGTCAAGCTTAGAGGCGAACTCGGATGGGAGCATGTCCCCATTGTGAGAGGCCAGGGCGAACACATCAGAGATGAGTCAGAGAGAGAGGAAAAGTGGCCTGATGACACCCAACCCACGAGACTCACAAAATCAAGAGGTGCCAGCACCGCACTGAAGGCCAGTGGGGCAGAGCAATTAGAGCGGACAGGCGAAGTCCCCACGGCAGGCCGGACAGCGCAGGGTTCACCTTCAAAGCGGGACAGAGACTGACTGGGTAATCACTGAGCAGTCACACTGATGCCAGCACCTTGCCAATCTCACAGGGCATCCCGGAGACCCAGCTGGCACGTGGTAGGCCTCACAGCTTGGCAGGGGATGCCCATACCAAGTCCACTGAATTTCCACCCACAGAGCAGTGACGGGCAGCAGAGCAAGGGAGAGGAAGATGCAATTTGTCTCAAGTTGGGGGTAGCCTGGGTGATAAGCTAGAATGGTGGGCACTGGCTCCGGGGTGGGGTCCACTCCCCTCCCACATTCTTGGAAAATGCATTGGTCAGTGGGCAGGGCTGTGAGGCCCAGAGGTCTCCACTCAAGAAGATGCTACAAGCCACCCTGCTTTCTTATACACCAACCCAAAGCCAGTGGCAGGACGCCTCCCTGTTTCCAGCGCCCTGCCCCATCGGCTAATCTCAACCACATTTCACCTGACTGAGGGTGAGAAGGTCGCATGCTCCAGGTTCTGTCCCCATACAGTTGGGCCCACTCATCCCTGAACCAAAAGACCAAGCCTGAAGTGCCCCCATGATGAGCCTTTGCTTACGAGAAGGATGCCTGGAGTCAGGGGCCTCGGGCTAGGAGGACAGATGTCAGAGCTGGACCCTGCAGATGAGCTGACATGCCCACTCCTGTCACAGATGAGAGACGGAGGCCGCAGAAGGGCAATGACATGCCCAAGGGCACAGGGCTGGTCATCTGTTCATCCTACAGACATCTACTGAGGCCCCACTGTGGGCGAGGGACGGCGAAGGACACAGAGCCAAGGGGGTCCTGCCTTCCACGGCCTCAAGGGGCCCAGTCAAGTGAAAGAGGAAGAGGGGAAATTCAACAGGCACCGGGGCAGGTATGATTGGGGTTCCCAGGAGGCCAGCCTAGGGGAAGATCACATGGCTCCCTGGGTAAGCAAGTCTGCAAGGAGGAGGGGCCTTGGCACTGAGCCGTGATGGGCAGAGAAGACTCCCCAGGGCCCTAAGTAACTTGGACATGGCCGGTGGACACAACAACCCCAAGTGCCAAAAAACTGTTAAATGCAGGGTTGACCTGAAAGAAACCGCTCGGCTCCATCTCACATGGGTCCCCATCGCACGGCTACTAGGACCAGGCCAGGCCCCTCACTGGGGTCCCATCTGCCTGCTCACTCCTTCCTCCAGTCTGTGCTCACGCTGTTCCCCCACCTGGCACACCCCTTCCCTCCTCTCCACCTGTCCAAGTACCCCTCCTCCAAGCCCTGCTGGACTGCCCATCTTGATGCGCTGGGCCCCTTGCAACCCTGGAGTTTATCTCTTCACCTCAACACATGCGTCATCACATCCCTTCGTTCAATTATTAAGGCAAATTCTCCTGGGCACCTCCTGCAGGAGGGCAGGGTGCCAGGTCTGGGTGGGCACTGTTCTTCCCACGCCCGCTGAGAGCTGGCAGAGCCCACTGCCTCTCTCCTCTCCTCGCGCAGGGGCTGGGTACCCAGTGGATGTGAAATAAATCCATGAAGTCCAGGCCAGTGGGAGACTCCAGCGGGGTCTGGAAGGCTGAGCCTCTTCCTGTTCCTGCCCTCTGGGGCAGGCAGCACCTCAGAACAAAGTATCCCGAGGCAGGCGCTGCAGTGGAAAGGATATCTGTCCTCGATGAGTCAGGATAGGGTTGGGGGCAGCCAGGAGCTCAGAGGGGAGGGCAGGGTCCCAGGGCAGCCTGACCCCAGAAGCCCGTGCCCTGTCAGCCTCAGTCTGCCCTTCTATAGACTGGGAGAGCAACCTTTCAGGCCTAGGATGGGGAGAAGGGCTAAAGAAGTGAGTAGGCGGCTGGATTTCATGATCACCCATCCCACAAACATTTACTGAGCAACTACAGTGTGCCAGGGACTGTGCTAGAGGCTGGGGAGGTACCAGAGAACAAAACGGGCAAAAAATCTCTGCTGCCATGGACCATAAACAAATAAAAATGTACTTGTCAATTGCTATAAAGAAAAACAGAGCAGGGAGCACGGAATGGAGAGTAGTGGACTGGGGACGCAGTGGTCAGAGAGGCCCCTCTGAAGAGGGGACCCCTGGGAAGGCAGCTGAATGCACTGAGAATGCAGCCACATGGACAGCCAGGGACAGAGCTTCCTGGGCAGAGGGAGCAGCCAGTGCAAAGGCCCTGAGGTGGGCTTGTGCCTGGAGTGTTAGAGGAGCTGTGAGGAGGCTGGTGTGACTGGAGAAAAGCCTGAGAGGGGAGTGGAAGGAGACAAGGTCCGGGAGGGCAGGCAGCAGAAAGGGGAGCTTCTGGATCCTGGGAGTGCCCTGGTGCAAACCTCTCTCCTCTCTAGTCTCCCAGAAAGATGAACAGCGCCATCCCCTCCGGGTGGCAGGGCTCTTTCCAGCTGGCCAGCTCCTCCCCCCTCCCCTTGGAGCCTCCGTTTACAGCTGGAGAAGTTGAGTCTAGAGATGTCACAGAGCCAGAGGGATGAGGTGCCCCAGCCTTGGGCCTCTAGCTGCCAGCCCTGCCACTCCGCCGCACGGATGCGCCCATCTAAATGCAAGTCTGACACTCAGCCCTGGGAGTTGGAGCTGGAGGTCAGACCAGCAACAGCTTGACTCACCAACATCTCTGGAATACCAATGGGGGATGCGGGGACACAGCAGGGAGATGAGGCTTTAAATTTTCCACCGTGCGAGGGACAGGACATCCTTCAAGGAGCAGGCCTGAGGCTCCCACGTCCCTTCCCGCCACACCCAGAAAGGCCCTCCCATTCTCACCCTAGGAGTACAGGCCTAGATGTGCCCAGGGTGCTGGAATCACTCATTAGAGAACCAAACTCCCAAGGTGGCCCCATGGAGATGCCCCTGCCCAGAGCTGACCTGTGTGTCCTTCCTATGACGTGCACCAGAGATCAGGAGGCCATGCTGGATTCAAATCCCACTCCTGCTACTTGCCAGCTGTGTGGCCTCAGGGGATTTACTTAACCTCTCTGAGCCTCAGTATTGCCATCTGTATAATGGAGTTGTCTTGAAAGACAAATGAGTTAACATGTATGAAGCACATAAAATGGGGTCTGGTCCACAGGAGGGCTCCGTAAATGTTACCTACTAATATTATCCATTGTCCTGTCACCCACACAGGAGCCCTGGGCTCTAACACTCAACACTTCCTTGTGATCTTAGGCCCCTTGACTTCCCTGAGCCTTGGTTGTCCTCATCTGTAAAATGGAGCACTAGTGCAAGTAAACTGAGGCTCACACAAGGCTGTGGGGGTATACAAGTTCATACTCCAGACCCCAACCCCCGAGAGCACCCAGGACAGTGGTGGGAGGCACCAAGGGCGGGGCCCCATCTGTGCCACCCCCTCTAGCCTTCATCTCCCTCCAAGGGTGACTCACTCACATTATCTCCAGAGCCCAGGCAGGGCCTGCTCTACGTACCTAATCCCAGGCCTGGTTGTGTCCCTAGCCTTTCCCTTGGGCAGCCTCTGCCTGGCAGGGAGAGGGGGAGCCCTGCAGCCAGAAGGCAGCGCATACCACACAGATGGGGGATGCGCCCGACACCCCACAGAAGCACACACACGCCCACGACCTGCTGCAGACACCAGGGCAAGCAGGCTGGCCTGGGCTCCTGTGATTTTGTCCCTCATCCTGTCCTTGGACACTGCCTGTGGCCCCATGCAGGGCCCAGCACCACCCCCTCAGGCCTTCCATCACTCCCCGGGCCTCCCCAAGAGCAGCTGGCACCAGAGAGGGCTGGGACCCAGGCAGCCAGACCCCTAATAATAACCCTCCAATGTGCGTTCCTGAGCACCTACCTCCATGGGCCGGGAGCACGTTTCATTCTGATAACAACCAGTTTCATCCCCATTTCGCAGATGAGGAAACCAAAACCGAGAGAGGCTGAGTGACTTTCCCAGAATCACGCGGCCAGCAAGTGGCTGAGTCGGAGCCCAGGTCTGTCTGCCGAGGCCTGTTCCTTAACCATGCACTGCCATCTCTGTGATATAAGCTGGGGGAGACGGATAGCGTGGGGTAAAGGGCCTAGGTCTGACAGCCTGGCTCCAAGTCCTGCTCCAACACCTCAGTGTGTGAGCCTGGGCCAGCCACTTCACCCCTCTGAGCCTCAGTTTCCTCATCTGTAAAAGGGGGACAAAACACTGGGCCCACAAGATTGTCATCAGGATTCATGAAAGTGCAGTGAGGCTGCCTGGCACAGTGCAGGGTTCAGTCAAGGGCCACAGGCTGGCTCAGGGCATAATCCACATGACCAAGTGATTGGGGTGGGAGGGCACTGCTGATGGGGACTGGAAAGTGCAGTGCCAGAGCTTTCTCTAAGCCCTGTGCCAACGGCCCAATAGTGCTGGGTGCTACCCAGGAACTCCCCACCCAGAGGATGGAGCTGGGTTCCAATCCTAGCTCCTCCACGTTCTGGCTGTGTAGCCTTGGGAAAGTGACCTACCCTCTCTGGCCTCAGTTTCCTCATCTATAAAAAGGCCATAATTATGCTCCCTGAAGGACCCAGAGCCCAGCACACAGGAGGCACCCAGGATTTGCTGGCTGAGTTCTCACCAGGGCTCTGATGTACACCCTCAGCCTGGCAAGCGCACCCTCCCGTCCTCCCCGCTCCCTGGCACTCCTCTGAGCAACGCTTAGATGATTTATACTTCAGAGGATGAATCAATACAATATACAGCCAAAGACATCTTTAATCTTTCACAGGAATTAGGCAAAAGGTACAGCGGCCCCTTTCTACCGGCCGCTCGATTCTGATTTCAATTTGGGCAGCTGGAGCGTGGCTTTCTCTCTCCTTTTCTTTTCATTTGCCTAAAGATGGTTCTCCAAATCAAATTTCGTTTAGCAGCCGGGGCAGGAAGACCTAGCTGCCCAGCCAGGGCCCCGGGGCTGCACACCCTGCCAGGGGGTCTGCAGACGAGGGAGGTCCAGCCAGGTGGGAGGCCAGACCCTCAGCAATGGGAAGGAGTGCAGGCGGCAGGGGCACAGCTGTGCCCCTGTGCTGGGCCCGGGCAGAGCAGCTAGTTCTCTTATTTTTCTACGGGTCCTTTTAAAAATCTTGAGTAGACTTTCTATTTTCTAACTAACTCAATGCCTGATTAGATGTTTGCAGAAAATTCAAACAGTAGCCTTAGCTTCAGCCAAAACGCAATGCCCTGACCTCACCCCAATCCCATGCCTCTCCCACGCTTAACACATCAGCATGTGTCCCTCCAGGCCAAGTGTGTGTGTGTGTGCGTGCGTGCGTGTGCGTGCGCGCACGTGACTGTCACACCCCCATCCCTTGCACAGGACTGGTTCACATGGGTCTCAGTTACTGCAGTGGGAAATGGGCAGAAGACAGAGTGACAAAAATACAAAGCAGTTAAGACCTCTAGTTTTGGAGCCAGCTCGCCTGGATTCAAATCCCTTCTCCACCTCTAACTTGCTCTGTGACGTGGTGCCAGTTATTTGGTGTCTCTGAGCCTCAGCTTCCTTCCCTGGAAAACGGGAGTACCTGCTTCATCTGGTGGGGCAGGTTACCCCGAACACCCGGTATAAACAGGGGCTCGGCATGTGCCAGCGGCACAGGGAAGGCTATGTTGAGTACAGGGAGTGGCTTCCAGGTCCCTATGGCAGGGACCAAACGCAACTGAACACTAAGATTCTGGACCTCTGTCCTTGCCTCCATCCAGCACTTTTGTCCCCAAATCCAACAGAGGTTGCACCTGAATCAGAAAGGCAGTGGGCTTGTTTGCGGAAGGACTCAAGCCATCAGGGGAGAGAGGACCCTGCAGAGCAGGATGGGTGGAGCCAGTGCAGAGAGGTACCCAAGTCTGAGCAAAGAAAGAAAGGATTTGTGGGCAGTCAGAGGGAGGGGCAGGGCGGGGGGCTGGGGCCTGACACTGCCCAGCCTGCCTGCAGGTGGGAATGGGGTCTGTCCACCCCCTGCTTCCTTCCGTGGGGGCCCAGCTGCTGGAGCCGCAGCCATCAGTCAGCACTGCCCCACTTCCACCACCCGGCCGCCCTCGCTGCCAGGTTACAAGCACCCGAGCTGCTTCGGCTGTACAATTAAAGGGGCTTGTCTGAGATTTATAGCAGGATTATGCCCGCAGGGTGTTACCAACGCCAGCCTCTGGACACTCTGTGGTCCTTAGGAAAAGCAATTAGAGTTCCGGGGCTCTCCGGGTATAAATATAGAGACGCCATCCCCCAAGGTCGAGGGCGCCACAGTGAGCTATTTAGAGACGGGGCCTTGGGAGAGGCCAGGAGAGGAGGCAGAGGGGCCCTGTCTGCGGGGAGGAGGGTCCGCCAGGAGCGGAAGGGCCTCCCTGCTTCCCTCCGTGCCCCACGCAGCACGGGAGCCGTCCCTTGGCCCCCACAGCTCTGAATCAGCTTGGCAGCGCTTACCAGCCCAGGTGGAGCCCCTAACCCAGGGGCCTGTCTGCTGCCCTGGACGCCCACACACACAGTCCCACGCAGGCTGTCCTGCCTCAGTGTGACCATCGGAAAGGACCGGCCAGAGGCCCAGGTCTGGGCCTGCCGTGGAGGTAACCCTTGCTTGCTTAGCCTCTCCTTGCTTGCTGATAACTATCACTCTGGGGATGGCAATTCAGGAACGCAGTGAGCTCGGCGGGGCAAGGGGGCCTGTGGTAAGTGGGGAGGATCCGAGGAGAGCACGTCACTTTCCCACCCTTCCCCGAATCCCACCCACAGGGCACCTACCTCCCTGAGGCCGGCACAGCCCCACCGCAGCCCCTGCCCCTCACCGCACGGCCCAGGTTTAAGGACTCTGAATTCCCAGTCCCTCAAACAAATCCTTGCTCCAAGAAGCTGCTGGTTGGCCTCTGGCTCCTGGGTCCCTGAGACTCCACTGAACAAGCCCACCTCCATCCCCACCTCCATCCCCACCTCCATCCCCACCTCTCTGCCTGAGAACAGGGGCTGTCCCATCAGCTCCCATGCTGGGGATACTGACAGTCCCTCCGTCTGCCCAGCCATGTCCGCAAAAGTCACTCACATCCAGCCCCCAGCCCCCAGCAGTCACCCAGCCACCCGCGCACAAGGCCACAGGCTCAGAGGAGAAACTCAGGCCCCTGAGAGGGTGGTCCGGGGCAGCAGAGCCCAAGGCAGAACCCAGGGAGCGGCTCCCGAGCAGCGCTCGGCCACCACGCTGTGACATGCCCCCGTCCCCAAGCATGACCGCGACGGCGGGCGCCGGACTCACCGTCCTCTCGGAACTTCTGGATGAAGGCCTCCACGCCACTCTCACCGTAGCTGCCCTCCGAGGCTAGCGTGGACACGTAGTTCCACTTGAGGGCACGGACGATGTCCACCATGGCCTGGGCCTGGTACGTGTCCGACGGCACCACACGGGAAAAGAAGTCGTAGCGGCTGTTGTCACTCAGGTCGGGGGCTGTGGAGGCGTAGCTGATCTGGGGGATCTGGGGGCGAGAGGGGCCACTGATGGGGGCGGCTGGCACCTCACCCTGCCCGGCCAGCACCAGCCCCTACACCCCGACCTGCCTCCCATCCCATGACCTTGGGACCGCCCCCCCCAGCCCTTCCCACGGGCACTGCCTCCTCTCGTCCTGGGGGAGACCCCTTGACATGGGCTGAATAGGTCCCAGCCCCACTTGACAGAGGAGGAAACTGAGGCCCAGAGAGGGTGGGCAAGTGGTTGGTCAGCCCCACCCCTGGCTCTACCCAGGGTCCCAATGCCTCCCACCCCAACTCAGCTCCCCTGCTCCCGTCTCTCCCCAGGCCTCTCCCCTTTCCCAGCAGGAGTGAGGCTGGCATCAGGGTAAGAAGTGAGAGGCATGTCAGCATCAAGCCCTCCTCTAGAAAGTCTCCCAGCCCACCTCACCTGGGTCTTGTGGCCGGTGGTCCCTCAATAACAAACACGTACACACCCCCGAGTCCTAGGAGATAACGCACATGCCTGTACACACATACACGCACGTGCTAACACACACACACACACACACACACACACACACACACACACACCCCACGGGATCCTCTGGGTGCCTCAATTTACATAAAGAGTTAGAACATCCCAGCTGGAGAGAATCCCCAGATGGTTGGCCCAGGGATGGAGTGGGAGTGGGGATGGGGTGGGGATGAGGGTGGTGAGAGGGGCCTGAGGGTTTATCTGGTCCACTCCCTGCCCCCAGGCAGCCTTTCTTGTCACCACCCAGCAGACCCCATCCCCACAGCTCCCTCTGGGCCCAGGCTCCTTCCTCCTGCCCGGCTCAGAGAGGACAGAGCCCAGGTTCCAATTCCCGCAGCCCTCGCTCCACCCCACAGATTGAATCCCAGAAGGCCAGAGAGACTGAGGCCTCCGAGAAACCCTCTCTCTGCAGCCTGGGACACAGGGCCCACCCGGTGCCACAGCCTCTCAACGGCAGACTCCGGGCCTCCTGGCCCCAGCCCGGCTCCCCCAGTCACAGGGCACCTTTCTGCCCTCACACCTCCCACCTGGCCCCCCAGGCAAAGGTGGGACACGGAGCTCTCAAGGTACCATTCCTCCTGTGGTTGACATCCAACATCCCCAAGGGACATGAAAGGGATCGTGTGGACCCTCCTGAGCCTCCCCCACCTTCCCCCCGCCCACATCCCAGGTGCCCTCCTCACAGGGCTCTCATCTGCCCCGGCTCCCCAGGACCGGCCAGTGGCCCGTGCTCTCCACCCCCTGCCTTGGTCCACACCAACATGTACCCTTCCTGTGTGCCCTTTACCCTGCCCTCAGTCGTCCACGGTGACAGGGTGAAGGGCTGGGCATACTGATCTGGGCTGATGTCAAATCCAAGATTGATTCCCCCTAAGGAATAATTAAGATTCAATCCTGGCAGAAAAAAATTAATGGCCAGAATTTTAGTCCACATGGCAACTGAGGGTGGGAAAAAATTCCAGAGCCAGAGGACACCGGGAGTCCCCTGCACATGGATTTGCCCACCTGGCCTCTGCCTAGGGTGTGCCTATCCCCAGGGACAGTGCGGGGGTCCACCTTCCACTTGGGTATATACTCAACCTGCTCTGAAACTAAACAGGGGCAAAGCTGCCTCCCGGGAGACAGCCAGGGGCTAGAGGTGGGGTTGGGCAGGACCTTCCACCTTAGACCCTCTGTATGGTTTCCACGTAGAACTACGCAAATACAGCACGTGTTTAGAAAGCAAACCTCATTGGGATGTCCCAGAGCACGTGCGTCCCTCTGCCTGCCTGAGTCAGCAGTGTCTGAACACTAGCCCGGTCCTCTCGGCCCTGGAGGGCACTTAGCATGAAAGCAGCACCCCCTACAATGCGGACTCTGACTGGACATTTGGTGATTCATTCAAAAAGTATCGTTGTTTTTAAGGTCTGATGATGGTATTATAGCTGCGGTTGGCTGGCTGGTTTTTAAGCCCCTAGCTCTTAGAGCGCGGTTTCCCCACCTCAGCACTCACTGTTAACGCTTGTGGAGGGGAGTGGGGTGTGATTCTTTGTTGGCGGGCTGTCCTGTGCCTTGTAGGATGTTTAGCCGCACCCTTGCCCCCTACCCACTAGATGCCAGTAGCACACCCCTCCCCCAGGTGTGACAACCAAAAATGTCTCTAGACATTGCCAAATGTCCCCTGGGAGACAAAACTGTCCCCAGTTGAGACCCACCATTTCAGAGATATGTACTAAAATATTTAGGCATGAAGTGATATGATGAGGTCTGGGATTTGCTTCAAAAGAATCGCTGTGGGAACGTGTGTAAGAAGAAATAAGACTGGCCGAGAGCTGACAACTGTTGACTGGCGTGGACGCGAAGGTACACTGCCCTTTTTGTTGTACTTTTGTGCGTGTCTGAAATGCCTACATTTAAATTTTTTGACAGTAAAACAACAGAACAAAATAAATGTCACCCTTGGGGTCATCCCTCTGAAGAGAAGCGCCCTGAATCTGGAGCTGGCAATGGAGATGCAGGGCCGCCACAGCAGGTCCCTGAGAGAAGATGGCCGTGTTTGTTTGTTTGCCAGCTCACCTCTGCCAGCCCTAATCACACACCCAGAAATCCACTCGCCTCCTGATTAGAAGCAGCTTCTCTCCTACTTCTGATGTGTTCTCCCAACACAGGGCCATAGGACCGGAGTCAAAAGTGCCCGCTCAGAGGAGGGGCAGCAGGTCCAGGGAGGTCTTGGGGCTGGTGGCAGAACGGGCCAGAGCAGCTCACACGAGGCAACTTCTCATCCCTTGGTCCTCCTTCCAAGCCACCTCCCCCCTCCCCTCCCATCCGGGCACTCGGCCTGGGCAGGGACGGAGGATGGACAGGTGGCTGTCCAGGTGCCGGGACTCAGAGCCTCCCCCAGCGAGCTCAGCCTGCGTCAGCCGGCTTCAGACCCAGGCGCCACCCCTGCCCCCTGTACACCCTCATTCCCATAAAGGGTGGGAGGGCCAAGCATGGGGTTCCTGCAGGTGTGTGTGTGTGTCAGCCTACAGTAGTGCTCAGGGCCTCTGATTTCTGAAGCCCAGGAGGGGCCCCTGCGCTGCCCCCAACCATTCCTGAGATCCTGGAACAGGGACCCTGCCCTGAGATGATGAGGGTTGCAGAGGGGTAGAGCCAGCTTCCTGAATAGGGTCCAGGAGATAAGCCAGCATCCTCGCAAACATCGCCTCTGCCAGCTCCTCCTACCCCGCCCCCTGCAGGCTCCCTCCTCAGCTCCAGGCCCTCCTGAGGTGCCCAGGAGGATGGCCTGAAGCAGTGATTTGGGAGTTAAACTGCTCAGATTCAAATCCCAGGTCTGCCAGGCACCGGCTGGGAAACCTGGGGCAGGTTACTTCACCTCTCTGGGCCTCAGTTTCCTCCTCTGCAAAATGGGAATAATTCCAATCCCTTTCTCATAAGGTTGTGAGGGTCACGTGTGGGAACTCACAGGAGGTGTTAGGGGCAGCGCCTGGCGGGCAGTCAGCACTCAAGGGTTAGCTCTGATACGGGTTATTATCCCTCCCCCTGCACTTCCTCCTGGCAGCTCTCTCTCTGTTTTTACCTTCTAGCACTGCCCCTGGTGCCTCTCCCTCCCACCCCCAGCTCTCTCTCTGTAGTCACAGAGTTACTGCTTAGTGAGGACATCTCCTGGGGCTGGCAGATCTCCCCAAGCTCCCCTCCCTCCCATCCCCACCCCAGCCTGGAGTGGAGGGGCAGAGGCAAGGACCGCCCTGGGGACCCCATGGGCAGGGGGATTGTGACAACCTGGCCGGAGTGGGGCTCTGGCATCTCCGCAGCTCTCACTGTCCCCGCAGCCCAGCCGAGAGGGAGGGAAGCGCTGGATTAACATTCTCCTCAGAAAACATTCCTCTCCTTCACAACAGCCATGCCCATCCCGTCCCCCACCACCCCCGCCAGCTCCTCCCTCTCTGCCTCCCTCTTGCTGTCGCCCAACACTTAGAGCACCAACTGTGTATTTGGCACTGTTCCAGGTGCTGGGGATGCTACACCTTCCTATTGCACCCTCATGGGACAAGAGTCAGCAAGAAGTCAGACTCCAGCAGGCCTGACCAACGACGGCTGTCCTACTCTGGGGCCATCTGTTCGCCCTTCTCTTTCCTCTCTGCCTGCCTTCCTCTGCCCACAAAGCCCAAGACCTCATCTCCCCACATCCAAATCTTCCTGGTGCATCAAGGCCCAGCTCAAGTGCCACCTCCTCCAAGCAGCCCCCCAGGAGCCTTCATCCTCCAGAGAGCCTGCTCAGACCTCCCTCAGCACCAAGTAGGGCTGCCCCAGGGGCACCGAGCACATCCTCCCTGTCCTCCCACGTGTTAGGTATTTGGCCAACTTATCAATTCAACAAGCGTTCTGAGGCGCCCCGCGTTGTGCTGGGCAAGGCCACTGGGGAGACACCGAGGGGAACTGGGCTCATGCCACCCCCAAACCCAACACTCACTGCATCTGGGGGACACCCTGGGGAGGAGGCAGGTGGGATGCCCATGAGTGGCACACAGTGTGTCTGTGGCCGGCACCCCGCAGAGCCTCACGCTTACAAAAGTACAAAAAGGGTGAGTGACTGAAGGGGGAAATACATGAATAAACACTCTCTCTCCCTCTCTCTCTCTCCCTCTCTCTCTCTCTCTCTCTCTCTCTCTGGCTTCTGGAGTGACAAGGAGGTCCCTGCCACATGGGAAAGACAAAAGCTGCTTCCGGGCTTGAGCAACAATGAAGATGAATGTCAAGCACATGTGTGTTTGTGTGACACGTGCACGTGCGAGCACATGCTGGAGCATATGCCCTGAGCACACAGCACACTCGTTGATTTATTCCTCTTACCAATAGTCACCGAGCGCCAGCGACCTGCCAGGCACAGCTCTGAGAGCAGGGGTAGGTGGTGGACACTGCCCCGTGGTGCACCCCATGTAGACAGGGGCAGGCGATGGAAAGGCGATGCAGGGCTGGTAGATAGCGATGGGGGGCAGGAGAAAAAAGAAATCAGGGAAGTTCAGGGGACTGTTAGGGAGAAGGCCTAGGGAAGCCCCTCTGGCAGGGTGACATTTGAGTCAAGACCCCAAGGAGGTGAAGGAGGCAGCCCGTAGGTATTTGAAGGAGGGCTTTTTAGGCAGAGGGAACACGTGGGTGTACGTGTATGCACGTGTGGGTAAGCATGTACATGCATGTGTATCTGTGTGTTCCAACCTGAATCTGTTCTGAACCTGCCCCAGGCCTGGCCAGCAGCCCCAAACACCCCCCAGGGCACAGAGACGCTGGCTGGGATGCAGGTGGTGCCCCAAGTGCCAACAGCTCAGGCTCTGGGTCACTGGCTCCCCAACCAGCAGAATCTGAGGACCCCCTGAGAGTGGCCGGTCCCCATCCCACCCCAACCAGAGGAGTGTCGGGGGATAAGCAAGCTGCCCAACATCTCAGAGTGCCCCAAGGGCCCAGTCCCCACGGCCTCTGAAGGCCAGGGCTCTGTCAAGGCCAGGGTTTTGTTCATAGCAGTCAGGGGTGAACCCCCGACCCTGACCTGTGCAAGGCCTGGGGAACCCCGAGTCAAGCAGCTGGATGTCCGGGGCCATCACCACGGACACCTAGGGCCACCTGACAGGAATCCCAACCCTCTTCCTGTGAGCGTGAGTGTTTAAAAGCCCCTCCGCCTCCCTCCTCTTCCGTAACCCTCGCCTCAGCACTCTCTGGAGCCAACCTGCCCAGGGCTGTGCCACCCAGCTTTGCCATCCAGCTGTGCCACCTTAGGCAAGCAGGCAGCCTCTCTGGGCCTCAGTTTCCACCCCTATAAAGCAGTCACAGAAACAACAGAGAGGACTGCATTAGTGAGAACACACACAGGGCTGAAAACTGTGCCCATGGGCTTCCCTGGTGGCACAGTGGTTGAGAGTCCGCCTGCCGATGCAGGGGACACGGGACCGTGCCCCGGTCCGGGAGGATCCCACATGCCATGGAGCGTCTGGGCCCGTGAGCCATGGCCGCTGAGCCTGTGCATCTGGAGCCTGTGCTCCGCAGCGGGAGAGGCCACAGCAGTGAGAGGCCCGTGTAGTGCAAAAAAAACACAAAACAAGCAAACAAAAAAAACTGTGCCCAGCACAAGGGGGCCCTCAGCAAATACTAGATATTATTAGAGAGGGAGGCAAGACTGGGACAGTTGTGCCCATTTTTCAGATGAGGAAACTGAGGCTCGGACAGATGAAAGTGCCCTCTGAGTATCAGAGCCAGGAGAAATCAGAAAAAAGGCACAGACCCAGCTCCCCTGCCTCCCTGTTCACCATCCCCCAGTCCTGGCCTCAGACCCTGCACACCCTCCCAGCTGACTCTGCTCTTTCTATTCCACCCACAAGCCAGGCCGGGACCCAGGCAGACCCCAGGACCCCCAGCTGCCTGGCGCGGCCCCTCTCACTCGGGGAGCAGAGGACCCTGCCTGGGGCAGGTCAAACCCTGGGGTGGCTGCCTGCTCTTTGCCTTTCTGATCCTGGCTGCATGAGGCCTCGACTGCCCAGCTCGCAGCATCGGCTGTTTTCTTTGCAGATAAAAGGCAGCCAGCCAGGTTTTAGGTACATGAAAGCTGCTCGGGCAGGAATGTGTGGTTCAGAGAGCCGGCGAGAGGGCAGAAGGCCGGCTTTCAAAGGCCTGGGGCGCCGTCGTCTCCCACCCGACCCCTCTCACGGCCTGAGCCACGCGCCCTCTTCTGCAGAGACAGTGCCCGGGAGGAGCAGAGGTGCTGCCAGCCCACCTCTCTCCCTCCCGGGGCCTTGGGGACAGGAGGGCATCTCACTGAGAGCCAGGCACACAGTAGGCGCCTCCCATACCCTTGTGGATCAGCGACCACCTCCTCTCAGCCAGGCGCTAAAGACAAGGATTTAAATGACCCATCTTCCAGGATTCCCTGGTGGCACGGTGGTTAAGAATCCGCCTGCCAACACAGAGGACACAGGTTCGAGCCCTGGTCCGGGAAGATCCCACATGCCGCGGAGAAACTAAGCCCGTGCGCCACAACTACTGAAGCCTGAGCACCTAGAGCACGTGCTCCGCAACAAGAGAAGCCATCGCAATGAGAAGCCCGTGCACCACAGAGAAGAGTAGCACCCGCTCTCTGCAACCAGAGAAAAGCCCACGCCCAGCAACGAAGACCCAACGCAGCCAAAAATAAGTAAATTAATTTATTTTTTAAAAATAAATAAATAATCCCCCTTCAGAGAACCAGCCTGCTGGCGGGGTGGGGGGAGGAGGTCCTCGGAGTGAAATGCCTCCAGGCTGAAGTGCCGGGTTGGGGGCAACAGGGATTCACTGCAGGGAGAGTCAGACCGTGGGTCCTGAGGAGAGAGCAGAGGCTGGCAGGGTGGGTCGAGGGTGTAGACAGATTGAAGAGGAGAAATGGGGCAGTGCAGAGAGGGGGGTCAGGGGGAGTTCAAGGCGGCTGGGAAGGGAAATCAGGTGAAGGAATTGGGGTATGGCAGACGGGGGTGCAGTGAGGGGACCCAGCACGCAGAGGGGCACCTGCCCTCAGTCCTGACACAGCCCGACTCTTGAGAGGGACCCCAGGGTTCAAGAGCAGAGAAGCAGGCTTCCAAAGCCTGGAAAGTGGGGGATGCCCTGGGCAGGGCGCTGGGCTGGCATCTGGGTGGTCTGTGGTCAGCGTGGTCTGTGGAAGGGCTGGGATGGGCCCCAGATGGAAGGACGGTCTGCTAGCTGCCCTGGGCCTCATCCCAGCCACACGATGGGGTCTTTCCCCTTAACAACCACCTTCCCCCCAACCCACTGGGCCATTTGGGGGCCACCGGCCACTTTCCCACAGACCCTGTGGGAATTCAGGCCAGGCCGGCCCGGGGTGACTCACTTCAGGACGCCGTCATCAATCAGATCCCATTACCCTGCGGACACAGCCCAGCCGCCAGCTCCGGACCCCGAGCACCGGGTCACTGGGGGCTGGGCCATGTGTCCCGGCCTGGCCTGGGCCCGCCGACCTCTGCCCCAGCACAGTCCATCAGCCTGCCCAGCCCACCCTGGGCGCCCTGACTAGGCCTTCTGCCCCTCTTGCTGCCCAGGGCACTCGGCCTCCCCAGCTCTGCCCCTCCCCAGGCTCGGAGATGGGGTGTCCTCCTCTGCCCGAGTCACACAGGCCCCTCAGGCCAGCAGTCTTTCTCCTCCTTGACCGAGAAATGGACATCAGTCTCCAAGGCTGCAAGTACTATCTTAAAAGACAGTGCAATCTGCCCACAAAGCCACGTGGTCCCTTCGCCTGTGGCCACCAGCCTCCCCTCCCCCCACAGGCTCCCAGCCCACCCACACCCCTCAGAAACTCTGTTGATTCCATCATGAATTCACTCACTCAGTGCTTCCCTGAGCACCTACTAAGCACCTTGCACAATCTTTGGCACCGGAGCAAACACACAGAGACCAATCCCTGCTTTCGTGGAGCTCACACTCCAGCAGGAGAGATGACACTAAATGAGCCCGCACGTGACTAACATGGGTGCTGGTCCTTAGAGACACTTCCAGCTCCCTGACTTCCTGGCACCTGGCAAAAATCCAACCACCTGCCCCTCATGCTTGGCCGGGGCCACCTGCCATGTTCTGGCCACTGAGCTGGGAGGAGAAAATGCTACCATTTCGAGGCCAGAGCATCTCATTGCCGTTGTGAGACCCTACAGGGTACATGTTCCCCCTGCTACCATGACCAGCAATGTTCCAGGCCAGCCTGGTCCCTGAGGAGGTGGGCAGAGCACTCAGACAAATCATGTGGACACGTAACATAGCAAGTATTCAGTTTACGTATTTTAAGCCACAGAGATGCGGGGGCTGTTTGTTCTTGCAGCACCTCCTCCTGATGCTGACAGACACAGGGGGCGTAAGCTCTCGCTCCAGGAGAGCAAGGAATGGGACTTATTTACCTCCACTTCAAGAGCCTGGATGTGTCTGGTTCACACCCATCACAGGCTGGCTTGGGCTGAACTGAATTAAATTCACACACACACACACACACACACACACACACACACAGAGATGTAATCATCGTCATCCTGAGAATGAGCATTTATTGAGTGCTTACTGTGTGCCAAGAACTGTGCAAAGTGGTTTTATATGACTAACACCTTTAATCTTACAATAACTGTATATGAGGTGGGCCCTCTTATTCTCCCCATTTTCCCAAAACTTAGGTACAGAGACGTTAAGTAACTTGTGCAAGGGCACACAGCTAGTGATTGAGCTATGATTTGAACCCAGAGGGATGAGCTTCAGAGCCCATTTTACTGTCAGGTAAAACCTCAGCTTCCCCCCTTCACAAGCGGGCCTACACATACATGTACACGTACACACACACACACACACACACACACACACACACACACAAACATACACAGAATCTGAGGGTGACGGCAGTAGCCTCCAGTGACAAGGAGGGCCACCCACATCGACTGTGGCCGCAGCGGGGAGAGCCAGCCCTACTACCCCTCTGTGCTCAGCCACCACCTCCACTCCTGGCTACCACACTATGGGCTGAAGGGGTCCATCTGTCTCCGTCACAAAGGATCGGGCAGGGGTGGGGGCCAGGGGCCCCAGAGAGTTGTGTAAATGGCTCTGCTTTGAGCAACAGCTAATTTCTGAACATAATTATTAATTTCATGCTTATCATATGCAAACCTCTGTCTCCCAGATGAGATGAAATTGATTTAATTAGAAATTCCATCATCAAGCCTTTGGGATCCAAGCTTTTAACTAGGGTCACCAACCCCACCCATGGCTGCCAGAGAGTGGGTTCATGGCCCCCGACTCCCCCCGAGGGCCCAGGCACAGCCAGCATGTGTAGGTCCCTCCACTGCCACCAGGGCCCCACTGCCCAGGTCAGGGCCCCTCACCAGGACCCTCACCTACCTCACACCCACAGCACGGCCCCACAGTCACAAGGGGCATCTTTTTCCTGCTGGCATCGTAATGGGGAAATAGTATGGGAAGAGTTCGTATCATCTTGCAGCTGGAAGGACTGAAATGTTTAAGGTGGCAGAAGACAGGAGAGATAACAGGTCTCCCCTCTTCCTGAGAAACTCACACACCAGCCTTCTTCTAGGAGCCCCTGCTGGGTGCTAATAAAATGCCCTTTACTGCTCAGCTTAGGGCCACCTGTCAAAATGATCAACAACACTTGGCATTTTAACAAAGCATTTTCAACACATTACCTCTGACTTCATCTCCAGCTACCATCCTGGCCTCACTCACGTGGCTCCAGCCACACTGGCCTCCTTGCTGTTCCCTTGAACATGCCAGGCACACTCTGCCTCAGGGCCTTTGCACTGGCTGTTCCCTCTGCCTGACTGCTCTTCCCCCAGGTCTCCCCAGAGACCCATGTGGCTCGCTCTCTCACATCCTTCCCTTCAAGACTACTCAAACATCACCTTCTCAGACCACCCTATTTAATACCAATCCAGCATCCCTCTCCTGCACCCCATCTCCACCTCCCTTGCTTTGATTCTCCCCATAACAATGATCACTTTCTAACATGCTCTAGATTTACTTGCTTATTTCATTTATTATCCGCCTCCCCCTAAAACACCAGCTCCATGAATCCAGGGGCCTTTTTTTATTCCCCACTGTGTCCTCGGATGCCTGGCACAGAACTTGGCTCAATAAACGCAGGGGCCACTTCATTCCCTCCACACAGCCAGCCTGAGGACAAGCTCAGCAGGGCCCCGAGCACCTTAGACAGGTGAGGAAACCGAGGCTCAGAGCCTTGGGGCCTTGCCAAGGTGACAGAGACGACCGAGTTCTGATCCTCACATGGTCTGACACTTCACCTGGGTAAGTGGAGGGCATTGCTCTGTGGAAGGGGGCCGCTCCACAGCAGCGCCCTGCTCACGGAAGATGCTCTGAGGTATCCCTCCTCCCACCCCAGGGCTCAACTCATGCACCTCCTGGGGCCCTATCCCCCTGATTTCACAGTGATATCCTAGAAGGCACTCGTTGGGGGGCCATCGCCCACCCACCTATGTCTCTCCCTCCCAGGAAACCACCCACTCTCTTATCAGGAAAGCAAGGGGACAGCTGGATTAATTTCCAGGCCTGCTCTGAATTATGTTTTCCAGGAGAGAACCAGACAGATGCAGGCAACGCGCCTTTGAACAAATATTTCCCCAGGAAGTGCTTTATTCAGTACCTTGTCTCACCCTTTTAAACATTATATGTCTTCTTAGGAGCCCAGGTAAAAAGGGGGTGCGCCGATAAGGCACAGAGCCTGGAAGAGAATAGAGGGCACAGAGTGGAGGGTGCAGAGTGGAGGGCTGACAAAGGAGCGGGTTCTGGTGCAGGCTCGGGGGAATTACCGCAGATAAGAGCGGGCGGGGGAGCAGGCGGCGTAAGGGCGAGAGGAAACAAGATCCTCAAATCAGCACTTGTCCTATTTCATAAGCAAAATTTAGATCAATAAATTACACTCACTTCTGCAGGTTTTACATGCTGACTCCGTAACCTTGTCAAGAGTGACATGTGGGGGGAGGCCGAGGGACGGAGGAGCCCAGAGCCTGGGGAGGAAGGGTGGGGGCCAGGGGAGCCCCATGGGGCTGCAGTGCCCGCACCCCCTTCTCCTTGAAGGGCCCAAAGCCCAGGTTTCCGGAGGTGAGAAGCAGGCCACCACACCCTCTGCCCACTGCCTCGCTGCAAGACTGCAGGCAAGTCACTGCCCCTGTGAGCCTCAGTCTCCTCATCTGCCCAGTGGGCACAGTGGTGAGAACCAGCCTCTGTCAACAGACATGAAAGCTTGGAAAGAGACACAAACATCCAAGCTGCCAGGAGCCATTACTCTGTGTCTGATACATACCAGGTGCGGCAGCTACTGATACAGACTCTCCTGTTGATTCTCACCACACCCTGAGGGAGTGCGAAGGTTTCCTTCGCCCCCACTGACACGAGAGGCTGCAGCTCAGAGCTGAGGCCCCTGCCTGGGGTCACCTAGCGTTGGGGCCGGGAGCCACACCCAGGCCCACTAATGGCCAAGCTGGGCTTTCTCCATGCCATGAGGCTGCCTGTGGGCCAGGGAGCCGGGCAGCACCGGGCACCAGGCCACACCCAAGTGTCCAAGGGGCAGGGGATCGGGACCAGCCCAGGGGGCTGCTGTACCCCAGGGCGTCGAGGTGAGGGTGCGGCTGAGCAGGGACCGGGCACTCAGAACCGGCCGGGCCGGGGCTGGGCATCCTGAGAGCCGGGTGGGGCAGCAGTAGGCAGGAGGCTGCTCAGGTATTAGCGGAATCCAAGCAGGTCCAGGAGCTACCATTTCAGAAGCTCCTACACCACGCCCAGCACTCCACAGGGATTCTCTCATTTAATCTGCACACAATAACCCCACGAAGTGAATGCTATTATTACCTTCATTTTGCAGATAAGACAACTGAGGCCCAAGAAAATATGGAAACAAAATCACACAGCAAGTGGCAAGGCAGGATCTGAACCCAGGTCTGTCTGACTCCGGCACCTGGGCGCCCTCACCCCTACGCCCCGCCTGGCACATACTCCGTTTACGCTGCCAGCCTCCTGCCCTGTGCCCACACCATCCCTGCCCCTGGGAAGCAGCCAGGATGGGGAGCCAAGAGTCCTTGCTCCTGGCCTTTCCTCACTACATCTCTTGGACACACACTTCCTGTGTCCGAGCCTCAGTTTCCACATCTGTTCAATGGAGATTTAATGAGCCCCGGACTCACAAGGTAAGGACAGAGGACGGGGCCTCCACGATGTGGGGGTGACATCCAGAAGCCTCTTGCACAGAACCCGCTGAGCCCACCCCCAAGCTGCGGGCGTCGGGGGCGGGGCCGGGACGACCTCAGTGAACGGGGTGCCCCTGGAGCATCTGTAATGGCGCTGTCCTGCTTGCCAGCGATGGGGGCATGGCCAGGCGGGGAGAGATGAACAACGGCGTCTGCCCAGTGTTCTCCCAAGTCAGGTAAATGTGCCGCGCTGCGTGGAATATATGGCTCTGTATTAATATAATATGATATAATGGGATGTACAAACATTATCGAACATACAAGCCGATAAAAGTCACATCACCATCACCCCAGGTAATTTATATCACAGCTCAGCCACAGCCAGGCTGGCAGGGAGGAGGCTCCACTGGAGCGAGGGAGCCTGAGCCCTGGGCTGGATAGGGGAATGGGTAGGCCAAGTGCAGCAATTTAGCCAAGACCACAGGGCAGGCTGACAACTAGCCACCTGCAGAGCTCATCTCTCCCCTGCCCACCCACCTTTGACCCAGCACTGCCTCCCGGGGCCCTGGGATGGAGCCAGCTCTGAGAACCCAGCCTGCAGGGGGCACCGCCAACCTCCAGGGGCTTCTCTGATTCTTAGCTGCGCCCACCGTTGTCCTCAGGCACTGGCAGCCCCTGGCTCTGACCCATCTCTCACCAGCACCCTCAAGAAGGGCGTCCCATGCAGGTGTACCTGGGGTGCTGTTCTAACCCAGGGTTCGCTCTTGGGGGACGTTTGCTGTGGAAGCCCCATCTCCATCTGCAAAACAAGGGTTTCTGGGCCCTGGCAAGGGTGGAGGTGATATGGGCCTCCCATCCCATCATGCATTCATTTAAAATATATTTACAGGATTTCTCTGGTGGTGCAGTGGTTAAGAATCCACCTGCCAATACAGAGGACATGGGTTCAATCCCATTCTGGGAAGATCCCACATGGAGCAACTAAGCCCGTGTGCCTAGAGCCCGTGCTCCACAACAAGAGAAGCCACCGCAATGAGAAGCCCGCACACCGCAACGAAGAGAAGCCCCCACTCGCCACAACTAGAGAAAGCCCGTGCGCAGCAACGAAGAGCCAGTGTAGCCAAAAATAAACAAAAATGTATTAAACAAAAATAAAATATATTTACTGAGCACTCATTCTGTGCCCAGCACCATAGTAGGCACCGGGGAGACCACAGTGTGCAAAAGCAGACAAACCGCTGTTCCCGTGGAGCTGAGTCCTGTGGGAGAGACGGTCTCTAACCAGATACGCACACCAACACATACATAATCACAACCTCTGAGATGGGCTGGGAAGAGGTCGGGGGGGTGCGGGGGGCACCTGTGAGGGCCTCGAATAAGGGCCTGAATCTGGTCAGGGCACCCAAGGAGGGCTCCCTGAGGAGGGGCAGTGAGCTGACACCTGAAGGATGGGTAGGCAATACCCAGGTGAAGAGAGAAGAACAACCCAGATGGAAGGTGAGACAGGTGCAAAGGCCCTGTGGCTGGTTCAAGGAAAGGCAAAAACACAGAGAGGATGGGAGGATATAGCATGAGCCATGGTTGTACTGGAAACAGATCTGGGGCAAGATGGGAACCACCAAGTGCATTGGGAAGGCTACTGCACTAGTCCAGGTAAGAGGTGAGGGTGGCCTGGCCCAGGGGTGTGTGTGGAGATAGAGAGAAGTATGACCCCCCCCCCAAAAAAGCCCTCCAGCTCCAAGTGTCTCCCTCCGCGACAAAACTCTCAGTGAGCCCTCCCCTGAACTCTGAGCGCACCCAAGACCAAAAGAAGAGTCTGAAGCCAGGAGCCAGGCAAACAAGTTCTCCGGGGTCAGCTGCCCGCTTCTCCTCTGGGCCAAGCCCATTCCTTCAAGATACCTGGGCTCCTGGGGATCCTCCAGCTGCCCCAGTGACATAGCAGGTTGAAGAGGGGCCAGGGACTCAGCCCAGAGCGGAGGGGAAGCTACCCCGCCTCTCACCCCCATTGCCGGCACCTTCTGCCGCTCTGAGATCTGGCCAGGGTGAAAAGAGCCTGAATTCTAGTCTGTCACTAACTCATCGTGTGACCTCAGACTAGACCCTCTTCCATCCTGTGCCCCAGGTTTCTCATCTAATAATCATAAAATAACAATCACAGTAATAACTGACATTTACTGAGTGCTTACTATGTGCCAGGCTCTGTTCTCAGCACTCATTTATTTCGTCCTCACCAGACACCTGTCATCAAGGTAGTAGCAATCCACCTACTTTACAGGTGAGGAAACCGAGGCCCAGAGAAGTTGAATTACTTGCCCAAAGACATGCATCTGAACTCTCGCCGCTGGGCTCCACCTGCCATCAGCCTCTGCCACCTCCCCATGGAAGTAAGGATTGACCTGAATCACCTCTGAGACACCCCAGCTCTGTTGTACTGCGTCTGTGCCTCTCAGCCCAGAAATTCGGCCTCCAGCCTGGAAGGGCCCAGCTCCTCCCAAAGGATGACAGGTATGATCTGGGGGGGGGAACCTCTCCCCAGACCCTTCTGCTTCCTTTCATCTACTGCAGAAACCTGCAGATGTCTGATTCCGTTCAGCGACCACAGTCCACCTGACCACAGTGTGCCTGGTACTGTGATGGGATGGGGACAGCACGGTCCAGCCAAGTACTGAGGACCTGCTCTACGCTGTTCCCCCAGAAGCCCAGGTGGGGTGAGTCCTGGGCACCCATCGAGGTACCAGCTCGTGAAGGCAGTGGCCCTGGGACTTCCCTTCTTACTTCTCCATCCTGAGGGCACCTCCCAGGAAAGCTTTCCGCCACGCTCATCTCAGGTCTGCTCTGGGGTCTGACCTGTGACTGGGCCTTCTAACCTCACTAATTTAATCCTGACAACACCCCTTCCAGGTGGACATTGCTCTCTGCACTTTATGGGCAAGGACCTGGAGACAGGAAAGAAGTCGTTGTCCCTCAATCCCTCAGCTACTGATGGAAACCCAGGCCCACCAATGCCAGAGCAGGAATCCTTCCATCCTGCTGCCTGGCCTCCCTCCAAGCCCACAGCGAGAGTCACCAGCACATCTGGGGCCTGTCCAGACAATGAGGGGACAGGCAGGACATGCCCACAGTTTCCAGCAACTGGGGATCTGAGCTGACACTCCTCTCTGAGACGAAAGCCCGGAGCGGATCTTGGCCCCTCCCACCTGGTCCCCCCTCCCCGACTCAGGCCCCTGCCCCAGAATCTCCATAAAGCCAGAGAGTTGACAAAGGCCTGCCCATGAGCCCGGGCCTCAGCAGGTCCCACTGGGAGCAGCCGCTGGGAGCAGAGCCCGGAGAGGGGTCCCGTCTCCCAGCACAGCCAGGCCCAGCAGACAGGGGGCACCTACAGGGACAATTCAGAAGGGCCCAAAGCCTCCCAAGCATCTCCCCAACACCTGCTTCCTGGCCCATTTCAGCTCTTACCAACCCTCCCCCCACTCACTTCCCTCTGGCCACACTGGCCTCCTTAAACAGCCCCTGAGCCGCAAGCATGGCTCCAGCCTCACAGCCTTTGCACGTGCTGTGCCCTCTGCCCGGCTGGCTTTCCCCCCACAGAGCCACAGAGTACACCCTTTCACTCATTCACATCTCTGATCAAACATCACCTTCTCAGAGAGGCTGTCACTGAACAGCTCATCTCAAGCAGCCCCACACCCCTCCCTGTCCCCTGACCCATGGCCCTTCTCACTCGACTTGATATAACACATCTCTCCTGGAGGAAGTGCCTGGAGTGAGCTGTGCCTCACAGGATTGGCAGCCTCAACAGCCTGTGAGTCACAGGGGCTGAGGCGTCCCACACCCACTGCCCAGCCTCAGGAGTTAGAGGTCAAGCTGGGGTCCCCCCCCCAGCCCAGGCTTCAGGGCCATCTATCCTGCCTGGCAGCTCTCCTTCAGCTCCCCTTCCTCCAGCTCAGGCCTGGAGATGAAGACAGCAAGAAGGTCCTTTAGGGCGGGCTTGGGGAGTGGAGGGTCAGGAGGCCACAGGGAACAGCCTCTCTCCAGGGGACCCCTGTGTCCCCCAAGCAACGTGGAGCCAAGCAGAGATAGGTCTCCCCATGGTCACCCTCAGGGCAGCCAAGGCCTGCCCAGGTGGACACTCCAGGTAATCCAATCTCATGCTCCAGAGTATCAGCCGATGGGGGCAGGCACCTGGGAGGAGGAAACACGCACACACAGACACAGACGTGGACACACCTGGCAGCCCTGCCAGGAGCCGGCAGATTCAGTCCACCAAAACCAAAGGACCCGCTCACGTGCATGTGCCGAGGGCGTCACGCACGCACACACGCATGCACACACACACACACACACACACAAAGTGCTCGCGCCTGCCCACTCCACATACACCCAGGTACACAGACACGAGAGCATACACTACACACACAGAATTACATGAGTCACACACAGATACACCTAGAGACACATGGTATGCCCTGAGCCAGGCATGCACACTAGGTCTACCTGAGTGTACCTGAGACACCCACCCCCATATTCAGGAGCACAAGCTCACACAAGCACGCCCTGAGTCCCACACACACATCCTGGACACACAAGCACAAGTGCTGACAGTGGCTCGTGGTGCTAAATATACCTGAATGTGTGTGTGTGTGCCCGTGCACACACACACACTCCTGTATAATCAGGATGGGCAGGGGCAGCATTTACTGTGCATTTTGGGGAGCACAAAAGAATGTTCATAACACCCCCTGAACTGTCACCACCCTGCCCAGCTGCCCATCAAGCAGCTGGAACTCTTTTTTTTTTTTTTTTTTTTTTTTTTTTTTTTTT
>NW_006787800.1:2500586-2501270 GCF_000442215.2 Lipotes vexillifer
CCCGCGTCTCCTGCATCGGCAGGCGGACTCTCAAGCACTGCGCCACCAGGGAAGCCCCAGCTGGAACTCTTAACTGCCCACAGAGAGCAGGAAAGTGCTGACCACTCTCCCCCATTACCACCCGTCAACGGGTGGTTTTTCTGCAGGGTTGATCCAACCAGTAGCAGATCCAGCCTGGCAGGGGCAGAGCTCAAGGTGGGCGAGGGCTGATGAGCCTAGACAGGGTCAGTGGGGGTTGAGGAGGACCGAAGGTACTGGGCACCAGGGGGAGGGGCAGCCCAGAGACTGTGAGCCCGCCTGCCATGCTCGTCCGCCTGTCCCGCTCCCTTGGATACCATGGGTTGGGGAGAGGGCTGGAGTTGGCAGGCCTGTCCCTCACTCCAGGCCCCAGCCCACCCAGGTAACTGGCACTGCTGGAGGGAGAGCGCCCTGGCTGGCTAGCACCTCCCACCATTCCCTGGGTGCCCAGCACTTCCATGAGGCTGCAGGGACGTGAAGATCCCCAACAAGAAATGGGGGCCTTGCCCAGAGACCCCGAGACAGGGGAGGCCTTGTCACTTGCCCCAAGTCGTACCTAAATAACTGTAGTGGAAAAGGGGGGCAGGATCACTCCTGTGAACCAAGCCCCGCTCCAGCCCAGGGAGGAGAGAGCAGTGTCGGTAATTTGTTTTAATAATCCTGCTG
>NW_006787800.1:2501306-2522258 GCF_000442215.2 Lipotes vexillifer
TGCTGAACTGGGAGAAAATTAACAAATGAGAAATCAGCTCGAAATTAATCAAAGCTCCCTGTCCATCCCCCCACCTTCCATCTCAATGAAGGTTATTTATCCAATGAGCAATAAAACACAGAATTAAATTAAACAGGCCCTTTCTTTGAGTCCTCTCCCCTAGCCCCAGGGAGGCAGTGTCTCCGGCTCACAGCTCTGTAAGCAGCTCCTGGAGGGCCTCAGCAGATCCACGGCTGCCGACAGCAATAAGAGGGGTTCCCCCAGAAGGAGCCCCACATTGAACGCACTCCCAGTCTGGGTCTCACCGCCAGCTCTCTGCCAAACATATGAGCGGCAGATAACTCAACCACCCTCCCGAGGAGGGACGGAGGGAGGTTCCTGAGGTTGGGCCTGAGCTTACTGGAGGCTGGGGAGTCCCCAGATTCTCTGTGCGGGAAAGAAAGGCTTGGTATGGAAGGCGGGGAGCGTGAGCAGCTCCCCAGATGAGGACACTCTGGGGCCCACAGCAGGTTCCAGCTGGAAACACCCTCCTGGCCCCAACCTCTTGGTGGGAAGGGGCCAGAGGGGGCACAGGGCACAGCGGAAGCCAAAGAAGGACCTCCTGTGAGGACAGGGCTCAGACGTCAGGGGGTCACTGCAGCACCCTCAGGGCAAGGGTGCACCCCACACCCACCACTTCCTTGGGCAGTCTGTCCAGCATGTGCTTCCCTAAATATCTCTTCCCTGCAGCTTTTGAATCCAGGCATATTTCAGCCAGGACCGCCACCTGGAGCCACAGGTTCCTAAATAACTACTCTCAGGACCCCCTTCAACCATTCCCTTCTGTCTGCCCTCTAGCTGTGAAATTTGTAATAATAATGGCCTTCCCTCTGCAGCTTTCACAGACATTCTCCCATTTAAACCTCACATCAACTCAGTGAGGGAGACATTTGCCACGATGCTCACCTTATGGTGACTGAGGCCCAGAGAGGGCCCTGAACAAGGCACATCCAGCAGTGGCTGAGGGTCCCAGCCACAGCGCGTCAGGGACTGGGGACCAGGAGCGTGGGGCAGGGGGGCGGGAAGAACAGGGCTCTGCAGAATTGCCGGGCCTCCTGGAAGCCTCATCAGGGGCTTTCTGCAGAGGAGGGCTGGGGGCTGACTGCCCCCTGGGAGGAGGGGAGAGGGAGGGAGGGTTATTACGCATAAACTCCTCCATGCCTGCCTCTGACACGGCTACACCTTCAGCCCACACAGGGCAGCCAGAGCGCCTTTGACACCATAAATCTGATCCCATCACTTTCTGCTTAAAACCCTCCACAGGCCACTCATGCATCTGGAGTGAACAGCCACACTCTGTCCTAGGACCCAGAGCTCCTGCTGACCCAGCCCTGCCGCCTCGTCTCCTCCTCTCTGAACAGCCTCCTTGTTCTTCAGATGCACCAAGAATGTTCCTGCTTCGGGGCCTTGGCACTGGCTGTACCCCTCACCCACAATACCATCCAGGCACCTGGTTCCCTTCCTCACTTGCCTGGGCCTATATTCAAATGCCCCTTCCCTG
Organism: Lipotes vexillifer; assembly: GCF_000442215.2. Classification (NCBI taxonomy): domain Eukaryota; kingdom Metazoa; phylum Chordata; class Mammalia; order Artiodactyla; family Lipotidae; genus Lipotes; species Lipotes vexillifer. The sequence continues at coordinate 2,502,847 of NW_006787800.1, forward strand.
ACCACCTGGTTTAAAAGAGGTCTTCACCTCCTCCATCACTCTCGAAACCCCCGGCCCTCTGCAATTTTCCTCCACAGCACCTGTCACCTCTTGAATTACTGCTTGTTTACTGCCTTTCTCCCCCTTTAGAAGGTCAGCTCCATGTAGGCAAGGACTGCATGTGTTTTTGTTCCCTGCTCTATTCCTAACCTAGCCTAACACATGACTCACTAATTATTTGACTGCTGAATGAATGAATGAATGAATGACACTATGCTTAAGGCCATCATTCGGGCCACCATAACCTCCGGTCTGAACTGTTCCGTCAGTCTCCTAACCATTCTCTCAGCCTCAGGCCTCGGCCTGCAACCAAACCTCCACTCCACACCCAAAGGAATATTTTAACCCCCAAATCGGACCAAGGCACCATCCTGCAGCATCAAGCCCACACTCTTGGCCTCAGCCCCTAATCCATCCCAACTCCCTCTCCACTGACCCTCTCCCATGCCAGGAGCCCTGCTGCATCCATGCCAGACATACCTGAAATTCCAACCATACCTGTCCTTTCCACAGGAGCACTGTCATGCTTCCCTCTCTGCCTGCAGGACACCTCCTCCAGGCAGCCACCCCATGTATGTCAGAACCAACCTCTCCCTACTCTGAGCCCCCACACACCCTCGCCTGTACCTCCACCACAGCCCTCCCACACCCCCAACTTGAGCTGTGACAAATCATATGCATGTCATACCTCCGCATCCAGGAAGGACCCAGATTTATTCACTGGCAACCCCTCCCATCCCCACCACCTGCTCCGGTATCTTGCACAAACTTGGAGCTCCATACATATTTGCTGAATCCAATGGAACCAGTTCAAACACAGCCCAGGGAGAGTGCCCATTAAGAGGGGCCTTTCCTCCAGGTTGCTGCCATTTCAGGCTGCTCTGAGGACAAATGGACCTTTAAGTGCCACTTAATTGCAGCACACAGGAGCAGCTGGCCCTGCATTCCACTCACCTCTCCTTGGGGGTTGCCTGGGAGGAAACGGATTCGCGGTGGTTGAGAGGTGACCAGGGCCCTGTTAAAATGGCAACGCACCGCCTCTGGTCCAGCCACCAGCCCATAATAGCAGCTCCTGGCCCACCCATCAGCTTGCATGTTGAGCACACGTGTGGCCACCCCCATGGGTGAGAACAGCAGGCACAACACAGCCACCAATGAATTATTTATTCCGTACATTGTTAGCACAGCAGAGAGAGTAACCGTGTCTCCAGGCTTCAATTAAAATATCAAGGCGCCTGCACCGTCTGCCCGGCCACGTGCCCAGCTCCCACCAAAACTGGCAGGATAGCACCTCCTGGGAAGCTATAGCGCCCCCAAGGCCGGCTCTACTGCCCCCCTCCTCTGCTTCCCAACAGCCAAGTCCTGTTTCAGCACCATGGACAGTAGCCTCCAGGGTCCCCTGGAGATCTGCCCCTGAGAAACCCCAGCACACTTTCCAGGGCTCTAAAAGACCATTTAGTAAATCGATGACCTGAAAGAGCCTTTCCAGCTTCCCAAAGCGGCCCTGGGGCAAGCCTTGGTGGGTTCTTAGCCTAACTCCCATTCTCCATCCACTCCCAGCACACCCCTACAATGCTACAGCACATGGCTGGAAGGCAGGAGTTCAAGGCCCTCACCTCAGCTCCTCCCAAGGCTCCTTGACAACTCTAGGCAGGTCACACCACCTCCCTGGGCTCCAGTTTTTTTCACTCGGAAAACGCAAATGACGGTGGCCAGGCTGTGACCTCAGGGATTGTCACAACCAACGGAAAGGGATTTTGACAAGGTACAAATGTTGGCCATGCCAGAAGAGGGCTTTAATTTCATACGGGTGGGTTTCTTCAGCCTTCCCACCCCTATCCCAACCTGGAAAACCCTGATTCTAGGGCACAGGCTCAGAATGAAGAAAAAGCTGACAGATCCTTCAGGAGCTGGCTGGGTCACAAGCTAACTAGGTCACCCACGAGATTTAATTCAACAACCCCCGGACTAGAATATGAGGCCGAGTGAAATCAAAGTGGGCGAGCTGAAAAAGAGCAAGAAATTCCAAACACATGCCGCTGAGAACTGTGGAATGAGCAGAGGCTTCAGGGATAGGCAGTGCTGCAGGCCTCCACTGCTTTCTGGACAAGCCTCAGTTTCCTCACCTGTAGAACAGGGCCAGTGCGACGGACTTCCTAGCCAGTGACTTACATTAGATACCCTGTGTGAAACTCCTGACACAGGGCCAGGCACATAAATTCAACTATTCATTTTATGAAGCACCTCTCAGGTTCCAGGCCCTAGAGATAGAGCAGACAAGAAAAGGGACACAACCGTGCCCTGTAGAGCTGACATCCAAGTGACCAATGCTGTTATCCATCAGGGTGTCAGGAGACGTGGCATTCAAGATGGGCCTTTGAAGCACAGGTGGAATTTGCAAAGCAAAAAAAAAATGTGGCGGGAAGGTATAATCCCTTTAGGGAAATGTTTGACAGTTTCTCCTAAATCTAATCATTCATGCAGCCAAAGAGCCAGCAATCGTATCTACTCATATTTATATATATAATATAAATGAACACTAATGTCCACTAAAAGACATGTACGCAAATGTTCAGAAGAGCTTTATTCCTAAATAGCCAAACACTGAATTCAGCCCAGACGTCCAGCAGCAGCAGAATGGGTAAATGAATGCTGAACTACACAAACAATGACACAGTGGAATAGTGCAGAGCAATGAAAAAGAGCAAATCATCAAAATACCCAACCACATGGGGGAATCTCACAGATAATGTGAGTGAAAGAAGCCACACACAAAAGACTGACTGTATGACTCTGGTTGTATGAAGCTCAAAACCAGACAAAACTAGTCTATGGGGGCTTCCCTGGTGGCGCAGTGGTTGAGAGTCCGCCTGCCGATGCAGGGGACACGGGTTCGTGCCCCAGTCCGGGAAGATCCCACATGCCACGGAGCGGCTGGGCCCGTGAGCCATGGCCGCTGAGCCTGCGCATCCGGAGCCTGTGCTCCGCAACGGGGGAGGCCACAACAGTGAGAGGCCCGAGTACTGCAAAAAAAAAAACAAAAAAACAAAAGAACTAATCTATGCTTTTAGAAATCAGGCTACCAATTAGCCTTGGGGAGGGAGGGATGTGGACTGGGAGGGGCTCAAGAGAATGTTCTAGGGAACTGAAAATGTTCTGTATCTTAATTTGCAAAAGCTCATCAAGTAATGCCCTCGAAATTTGTGTACTTTACCGTGTGTAATTTATACTTCAATTATTTTTTATGTAAAGAAAAGGTAGACAGAGCACTCTTCAGGGGCTGAGGGGACATCAGAAGCAGAGGTTAGCAGATTGGACATTGCAAGGGGTGTGGTCAGGGAATGACCCCGGGGAACTGGACTGGAGCTGGCAGGGGCTGGAGGGAGGGTTGGAGTTGAGGTGCACGAGATGGGTACCAAGGCAAGGCCACCCTGGGAGCCCTGGGGCTCCTGCCTCCTTCTCCCAGACCCCTCCTGCCATGCATCCCTCCTGCCCACAGCAAATGGTGCGAGTGAGGTCATCTCCCCTCCCTGCTGGACTGGCCCCCTGCCCACACCCTCCCTCAGCCACCATGCTGGATTGCAATCCTGGAGCTGAATTTCCTGGGCTTTGGGGGCTTTCCTCCTGAGGAGGAATCAAGTGAAGCCACAGTCCCCCAGCCTCAGGCCGGCAGAGTCCAGCTGGGCACCTCTCCCCACCCCCGTGCTCTATGCCCACGGCATCATGGAGGACATCTGGTTCTGCCTCCTACTCTGCACCTGCCACATCCACCTTTCCACCCACCCCCAAAGGGAGCACCCAGGATAACCTATCCAATTAGGTAGGGCCCTGCCACCTCCTGCTTCCCAGCACCCAGCACCCCAGCCTTCACTGCCACAACTCCTTGTGGAGGGAGAGCCCCCTGGACGTGCACAGACACGGCTGAGGAAGCGGCTCAGAAACCTCACACCCGACCAGCCACCAGTGAGACATGACACGAGCCCACTTGCTCCTCTGGGCAGCTCCTGAGCTGAGGCCCAGGGGCCAGCTTGGCCCTACCTCCCACGATCCACTACACGAGGCTGCACGGGGGCCAAGTCAGAATCAGCCACAGGACCTCCTCTGGGGCCACGGTCCCGGCCACGGGGCCCCACCGAGTCCAGCCGTCACCCTTGCTGGCAAGAGTACAAGAAATTATAAACACACTTGCCTTTTGCCTCAGCACGTGTCTGTAGGAATTCACCCTACAGAGACCTGCGGAGTGGCCAATCACAAAATTACCCATCGCGGCTCTTTGTAAGAGCACAAGATCAGAAACTACTAAGTGTCCGTCCTGAGGAGACAGGAAGCAGGCAGTCCTGGGGGACACACAAAGCCCTTTCGCGCTGACAGAGGTGAACCCCAAGAGCACTGGGAGCTCACCCAGCAGGGGCTGCGGATGTGTGAAAATGGAGGGGGAGAACACACGCCCCCCACGTGCTGGTGAATGTTGCCTGGAGTGTGTGACACGGCAGCCACGCCCAGGCTGAGAGCTCTCTGGAAGGCACGCAGGGAGTGGTGGCTGCCTCCAGGCTGTACTCCAGGGGCTGGGGTACGTCCTCTGGCTCCTTTGAACACCCAGGGGAAGGTCTGATGCACTCACACAATAATGCTGTCACTGAAAAGGAGGCCGTGCCTAGGGTGCTCCAGGTTCCCCCAGCGGCCAGACAAAAGGCTCATTCCGGAGAGAGAAGCATCTTTAAAGGAGACCCTGTCAAGTCCCCAAACACACACACCCTCTCTCCCGCACCACCAACTGAAATGCTTGAGAGAGGGGTCAGGACTCAAGGCCGGGAGACCCCAGCACAGGCGATGGGGGAGCCGCAGTCTGATGTTGGGAGGCGAGAGGAGGGGGTCCTGGTCCAGGCTGAGCGGCCAGGCCCAGGTGGGAATGGGGGCAGGGAAGGCAGGTGAGGGGGCTACTCTCCTTTTATTGAGTTTGTTGTACTTTCCTAATTGATTTTGTCACCAGGATACTTAGGACCATCTTAGAAACCACTTAAGCAATTTAAAATAATCAAAGTACTTAAAAGGCACTTAACGTTTCCTCACACTTCAGGCTTCCCATAAACCCCTTCTAGCTTCGACCCCAGGCCATCCTGCTGTCTAGAGCGACCCCTGTGGGGAAGGCGGCCGCCTGGTCAGGCCCAGCTCCTGCAGCCCCAGGCAGGTGGGAGAGCCAGGCCCCCACAAGCATACCAGGCTCACTCTCTCTCTCCCTCTCTCTCTCTCTCACACCACCAGGCCATTGGACGCAGATCCCTCTGCCTGGAATGCCCTCCCCTGCCCACCAGCACGCCCCTCGACCTAGCTAATTGTGTCCTGGCTGGTGAGCCTCAGCTAGTTGTCCTCTTACAGGAAGCCTTCCCTGATACCTCACCCCCAGGTGGGTTAGAGGCCCCCCTCACCCACCCCCAGGGCACCTTGTCCACCCCCATTAGAGCACTCATGTCACTGTCATTGAATTACTGCCCCGTTCAACTCCGAAGCTCAGGATCCTTGGCCCAGACTAGGATTTAGGTTTCTAAAGCATGGCACAGTCTGCACAAAGCAGGGGGCCCTGATGTTTGTTAAGCAAAATAATGAATCCAAGCATGACTTCAAAGATGGCGTCAAAGAGGACATCCCTCCTCTGAATGAAGCCAGAGCCCAGCCAGGCTGCGGCCACCCTGGAGACACCACAGGCTATACCCTGTGTAAACGCCAGCCCTGAGTGAGTCTTCACCATCATTGTCGTCCCCACTTTATAGATTAGGGTATCCTAGCTCAGAGAGATCTAGCAACTGGTCCAAAGCCACACAGCAAGTCTGTGGCAGAGCCAGGAGGGGCACCTCCAAATGCAGGTCCAAGAAGCTCCTGGGGACTTGATGAAATAAGACTCCACACCATGACTGCCTCCTTAGCAGAGCTGGCTTAGGCCCGGGCACCCCGGGAACACCTGTGTTAACAAGCCCCTGGGGATCCCAGTGGTGAGGCAGGTTTGGAAACCAGTGCCCTGGCACAGAATGTGGGGAGCAACATGGCAGCCTCTGGGAGAGTTCAGGAAGTTTATTCCCCACGAGTCTGCAATTCCGCTCCTGGGTGTGACCCAGGAGAAACTCTCCAAGAGCACAAGGAGACGCTGGCAAGGATGGTTACACAGAAAGATCTTCAGGGAACCTGTCTAGGTGACCACACAGAACGGACAGTCATCACACTGGGCACTGTTGCAGTGGAGAGCTACCCGGAAAAGGAAAGGAACAAAGAAAACCACAGAGCAATGTGACATTGAGCACCCGCAGAACACACACAGTGTGATCCTGTGTCTATCACGCATACAACAGGCAGAACAGAACTAAGTATTATTTATGGAGAGATATATGTATATATATTTCTTTTTTTTTTTTTCAAGTGCACAGGAATTAAAGGAATTAAAAACAACCCATACAGGACAGTGCTGGGGCTGTCTCTGTGGGGGTAAGAAAAGGAGTGGGATGAGGATACGCAAGCAGGGGCCTCTGATTATATTTGCAATGTTTTCTTTTTTAAAAAGAAAACAAGTTTTGACACAATTAGAGTAAAAATATCAATATTTGACCAAGCCAGGGGGTGGTTACAAGGGCAGTTCATTATATTATTCTCTATAATTTTCCATGTGCTTGAAAGAGTGCATTATTAAAATATATGATGCCTGGTGAACAAGAGAAACCCCTTCCTGTCAGACCCACATGGGAGATGCCATTCATCTTTAGTAAAATAAAAGGCTCTTTGTGAGAGCTGGGTATACCCCACTTCCCTGCACCCCACTTTCCGTAGGTCTCCTCTCTGAACTGAGCTGACGGTGGAAGCCACGCCCTTCACAGCCCCACCCCCCCAGGCCTAAACTTCAAATGTCTCCCACCTGGAATTCACTCCTAAGGGTTAAGCTTTGCCCTCTTCCTGCCCCTCTGGGGTGGGGGCCACATTGGATTCCCTAGCAGCTTCCAGAACCTGAGCCTGGAAGCGGGGAGGCTGCTCGGCCTGGGAGGAAGCTGCACTGAACACAGACGCGCCCTGCCGCCTGCAGCCCTGACAGAGGTTAATGCAGCCCTGTCCTCTCCTCTAAACCACAGCCCCAGGGGGATGGAGAATGAGGTAAGAGCTGCCTCTCTTTGCTCTGCAGCCCTAAAAGGAGACATGGAGGACCATCAGGGCCCCTCTCCACTCTGCCCAGGGCCGGGGTGGGACCCAGGGGGCTCCCGCCCTCCAGACAGTTCAGCTGTGATGAGTTTAAAATTTCCCTGGGCCCCGGGCCTCACTGTCCCTGCGCTGGGCCAGGGCTGAGCAGAGCACAGGCCTCCTGGTCACCCTGGGGCACCTCTCAGCAGACCCCAGGGTGAAAGGGAGGCCTGGGGAGGACGGAGGTCCAGGAATGAGGGATGAAAGGAGTGGGCGGGGAGAGCAGCGCATGAACACAGGGCGCCACATCTACTGTCCTTGAGCACCTCTGGGCACGAGGCCCTGTACTGGCCACTCTACATCATCCCATTTAACCCTCACAACCACCCTCTCCGTTTCACAGACCAGAAACTGGGCTCAGAGAGGTTACGTGACCTGCCCAAGGTCACAGAGCAGTACGCTGCAGAGCCGGGATTTTCCCTTTTATGAAGCAGGTCCACACCCCTGTGCCTGGCCTGGTCTCCCCACAGCCCTGGGAAGGACACAGAGCCAGCCCTTGTCACCCCACGGGCGAGCAAAGTGGAGCCCAGAGCAGCATCAAGGTGTGCCCGCGGCCAGGCCATACCTCCAAGGAAATTTCTGGAGCTCTGTGGGAGGCAGCCTGAGTCAGGAGTGGGGGCCTGGGTGGGTTGGGCGCCCACTAGGAAGTGCTCAGCACTGAGATGCTGACGACCGTAATCCAGGTGTGAGGCAGGTGGGTGTCCAGAGTGCGCACGAGGCTGGGGGGTGCCCGGCCAGTAGCAGGTGGGCTTGGCAGCCACTTTACGTCCTACCTGAACCACGGGGCCCCGGGATGAGGCTGCCCCAGGTCACCCGGGGAGAGACCCAGACAGAGCCAGAGAGAGTCCAAAAGGGACCAGGAGGAAGAGAGAGATGGGGGAGGCCAGGAGAGGTAAACAGAAAGCTGTAGAGCGAGACAGAATGAGTCAGAGGGCTGGGGACACATGTACAAAGAAAGAGGGCCTCAGACTAAGGGTGTCCCTGCTCCCCTCCCCCGACAGAGCTTCCGGCCAGGACTCTCCACAGCAGCCCCAGCACCAGCACCAGGAGGCGAGGCCTGGGCCTGCATCTCATCACCTCGCCCCAGCCCAGGCCCCCTGAGCAGGTGGCAAGTGAAAAGGTCAATTGGAATATAAAGCAGAATTTTCCTTCTTTTCATTTCCAACATGTCTTGGTCATAAAAATGCTAGTTTAGTAATTCAGGGGAAACCGAAAAGTACACAGTTCAAACCGGGCTTGGCAGCGGGGAGTAAAGTGGGCTTAGCCCTGCGGCCTGTGAGCCCCACCCATGCGGCAGGCACAGCTCCCTCGTCCAACTCCTGGTCCCAAGGATGGCAGGCTCCCTGATTTGTCTTTCTGTCTGTATCCAGGCCGGGCACCAAGAGAGGTCCAACCCAGTCCTGCCCTCAATGTGCTCATGAACTTTGGGGAGACCCAAGAATGCCACACGAGAAACCCCATGTACCCCAGGATTTCAGACCTTGGAGGGTCAGGAAAGTCTTGGATGTTGAGTCAGGGCTTGGGGGAGGAGCCCGACTCTGCCCGTCAGGCATCAAGGAGGACATTCCAGGAGAAGGGCTTGGCCCAGGCAAAGGCAGGGAGGCAGGCTTTGGATAGCACGGCCCACGATCAAGGAAGGCCACGGGTGGTCAGCCTAAACCCTGAGGAGTAAGCTTGTCACTCCTTCTGCAGGAAAGGCTCCAGGTAAAGGACCGGGGTCAGAGCCCACCTAATCCAATGCCCTCGGCTCATAGAGAGGGCAGCCAACCCACCCAAGGTCACACAGTGAGTCAGCAGCAGAGCCAGGCCCAGAGCGCAGGTCCCTAAGCTATGGGAGACTTCTGGTAAGGGGACCCTCAGCCCTCCCCAAGGGGGGAGCCGGAGATCACCCTACCATCCCCCCACACCTAACTGGGAGGGTCGGAAGGACCCCAGGACCGTCACACAGGGGGACTCGGGTACACTCACCAGAGTTATTCCTCTGCCCAAAGCCAGCGACCTGCCCCTCCACCCCACAGAGCCCCCCCACCCTTCATGGCCCAGACCACATGCCTCCTCGAAGGCCCCTTGGATACTCTGTCAGCAAGAGATGAGGACAAATATTATTGACCCTACTGTGCACCCAGACTGCCACCCGCTTCCCATTCTTATCATTCTGCATCCACACCCTGAAAGGTGCATGTGATTCTGCCCATTTTATAGATGAGATGGTGAGGTCCAGAGAGGCCCAGTGATCTGGGGCCAGGATCTGAGTGACCTACTGTGTGGCTGCCTCCAAGGCCATTGCTCTGGGCTGCCCCCCGCCATGGCCAGGCACTGCCCTGAGCTCTTTCTGTGTAATCCTCATGTAATCCTCACAAGGCCCTGTGAGGTGGGGGCTACAAGGGTCCCCAGTTTTACAGACAAGGAAACTGAGGCACAGAGAGGGGCCTCCCAGGTAATAAATGGCAGAGCAGGGGTACAAACCAGGCCATCTGGCCCAGGGCCCATGCTTTGACCACTGAAAGCTACTGTCCCTCAGGGTTCCCGTCTGCCTCCCTCCTGTCTCCAGCTCTGTTCATCCTCAGGTCAGGGAGCGGGGAGCAGGGAAATGAAGGGGGAGGAGTTAGAAGAGGTACAGGGGGCTTGGGAGGGGGAGGCCAGAGGCCAGCACGGGGAGAGCCAGGAGAAAGAACTAGCCTCTCACATGGGCTCTACCCTTACATCTCCTCCCCATCACCTCTGTGGCTTCACAAAGACTGGTCAAGAACCACCTAACTATTTTACAGGTGAGGAAACTGAAGGCCAGAGAGGCCCAGCGACTTGCCCAAGGTCACCAGAATCCTGGTAACCCTCCTCCCCCAATACCCTTTGCAGCTAGAAGGAGCAGATGTGGGTTTTGGAGCCCCCTTGGTCCTCCTCCCCCTGGCCCCAGGGCTGTCTGGGTCCTCCCTCTTGAGCTCCTGGGTCAAGTCATCAACCAAGCACAGTCCTGCCCCAGGGCCTTTGCACTTGCTCTTCCCTCTACCTGGAAAACTCTTCCTCCAGATATTCGTAGGGTGACCTCCTTCACTCGACTCAAGTTTATGCACAAATGTCCCCCTTCAAAAAGTCCACCTCCAACCATCCTGTCTAAGTTGGCACCCCCACCCACCATGGCTTTCTAGCCACCTCCTTGCTTTGTCCTACAAGGATGTGCTCTCCCGTGACAATTACAGGTTTATGTGTTTTACCTGTTCACTGCCTGCCTTCCCTTCAAACGTGGAAGCCCACGAGGGCCAGGCCTCCATCTGCTTTGTTGCCTGCTTTGTAAAGTTGCTTAGCGTGGCGGTTCTCCACCTGGGGTTGCACGTGAGTATCACCTGGGGAGCCCAGGCCCCATCTCACATCAATTAAATCCAAAATCCCGGGGTGGGGCTCGGATACCCAGGAATTTTAAACTCCCCAGCTGATTCCAATGTGTAGCCAGTTGGAGGCCACGGCTCTAGCAGAGAGAGGCCCGGAGGAGATGTTCAATACACACTTGGTGAGTGAATGAATGAATGGATTCTTACAGATGGGCCAACCAAGGTCCAGGTGGGGGACAGCGAGCCAGAAACCGGCAGTCATGACCTTGAGCTTCCCCAGGCTCAGCCCCACCTCGGCCCCTCCACAATGTCACACACCTCGCCCAGGGGCCCTGTCAGCCCTACCCAGGCTCCAGGAGCCCACCAGGCCTCCCACCAGGGCACCTCCAGGAAGTCTACCCAGAGGCCCCCCCAAAGGCCTCCACTCTCTCCTTTTCATTCCCCGTAATGAGCCTGTTTGCCAGTCCAGTGATCAGAGCTGAAACCCTCTTGCTTCCACTCCCAAACTCGAAGGTACACATCAGAGGAAGTGGGCTTGAGAGGGCTGCGGGGTGGGCGGGGGCACTCGCTGGAGAAGCCAGATGGGACAGGAATACTGGGACACCAAGGAGGACTCAGAGCACCCATCCAGCGGCCAGCTGAGCCTCCCAGCAGTTGTGCAAATACAGACCCAGCCCCAGGGCTCCTCACCACTGGAGGCCCAGGAATCCAATGCTCCCCAGGTGACTATGATGAGCTGCCAGGCTTGAGAACCACCAGGCAATGCAACCTGTACCCCAGTGCCCCACCCACAGGGAGGGACTTGCCGGGAGCACAGAGAGAATTGGCAACTCAGTGGTCAGGGCTGTTCCCCTCCCCTCACCTCCCTCCCCACTCTGTTTAGATGCTGGCCTGACCCTGGGTCTTGAGGCCCCCTCCCCAGACTCCCACCACAAAGGGACACCTAGGGTTTGGGGGAAAGAGAAATGCTGTAAAAGCAGAGGGAGGGCTGCGTGGTCCTCACCTCAGGAGAACAGGCCCTGACAGTCACCCTCAGCAAGACCACTTCCTACACCTTCTCCGCTCCTCCCCGACCCCCTCTCACACCTTAATGTCTATCTAACCTGTTCTCGTAACACCGGCAACCCCTAAGCACCCACTAAAGGCTTTGCATACTTTATCGCTGCTGCCAAATGAGTATCATCACACTCCTTCTTACAGATACAGAAACTGAGACTCAGAAAGGCCACACAGTGAGTATTGCGCCAGATCTCACCCAAGACTATCTGATGACCAAGAGAAAGGAGAGCAGAGTGGTGAAAAGGGTAGATTCAGGGTCAAACAGCCTGGGTTCATATCCCAGCTCCACCACCTACTAGCTGTGTGACCTTGAGGAATTTGCTTAGCTTCTCTGAACCTCAGTTCTCCGTCTGTAAAATGGGGATAACCACTGTACACCTACCCCTGGGGGTTGTTGTGAGGACTGGGGCGGACCCTGACACAGGATACATGCCATGTAAATGCTGTGATTATTTTACCCCAACGACCTCTTCAGGAGGGTCCCTAATTCACCCCCGAACATTTACTGAGTGAGCCTTCTTGGGACAAATCTCTAATAACAGCCAATAGTGGGACATGGGGATACCCTTTAATGGGGAACAAAGCATTAAGCGAAAAGAATTCCGTAAGTCAGCAAGGGGCTGGAGGTATTTGGGAGGAGGAAACAGGTGGCCCGGGGGTCACCAAAGTGGTGGGCACTCGTGGCCAGTGGCTGGACCCCATGGTAGAGTGAGCTTACCTACACTTATCCCCACAGCCAGGAGCTCATGCAGGCTCTGCAGACGGGGGCCACCCTGCTGTCATCGTAGAGTTTGGGGAGACATGGGGGCTGCAAATGGCTCACTCTCCATGAGTCCCTTCAGCCATGATTTCCTGAGGGCCCCCCATGGACCTGGCATCTGTTGGGGTCCTATAGGCGCAACTTAGAGGCCAGCAGGGGTCAGCTGACGGTCTCTGTCTCATCTACTTAATTCCAAGGGCATAGCTCAAGAGCAGTGCTAGACGATATGTAAATGAACAGGCATGGCTGCGCTCCCATAAAACTTTACAGACACTGAAATTTGAATTTCATATAATTTTGCTGTGTCATGACATATCGCTTTTAATTTTTTTTCAACCATTTAAAACACGAAGACCATTCTTCGCTCATGGGCCGTACAAAAACAGGCAGCAGCCCAGAGGGGAAGCCAAGAGAAACAAGAAAACAAAGAAAGAAATACAGACATGACTACAAACTGTGGTGAGGGTCATGAAGGGGAACATAGGAAAATAATATAGAATAACTAGGGGATGGAGGGTGCTTCTCTGGAGAGAGTTCACTTAAACTTTACGTTGAATGAGAAGGATGCAGCCTCAAGGAGTAGGAGGAGAACATTCCGAAAGAGACGGGACAGCAGGTACAAAGGCCCTGTGGTGGGCAAACAGCCCAGTGTCTTCAAGGAACATAAAGAAAACAGTAGGACTGGCATGGAGTGCACCCAGGAGAGGCAAAACGATGTGGTCAGAGCACCAGGTAGCACAGGGCCTGTCAGACTGGCAAGCATCTTGGAAGTTTGCGTTTTAATCTAAGAGCAATGGAAAGTCAGGAACAAGTTTTAAGCAGGGTGGGGAGCAGGTTGGATTTGGCTTTTAGCAACATCGCTCTGTTAGCTGAGCAAAGGTTGGGCTGTGGAAAGGCCTGTCTGGAAGCAGGGAGAGGAGAGAGGTTTCTGCCGGATCCGGGTGAGAGCGCACAAGGTGGGGCTTGAGGAGACTCCAGCACGAGGACGTGTCCTAAAGGAGAGCCTGCAGGATTTGCAGATGGTAGAAAGGCAGAGGTCAAAAATGCCACCAAGTTTCTTGGCCTGGGCGCTGCAAGGACAGAGCTGTCTTCAAGGAAGACAGGCAGGCTGTGGGAGAGTGGGTGGACCCTCTTGAAAGTTCCTCCTGGTTGTGCAGTGAAAACACTTTCAAGACAGGAAAGCCACATCCTCAACCGAACATGGGGTATCAGCTGAGCCACAGAGGTTCCCCAGGAGCCCTGGGCCTGGCACTGAGGGGCAGACAAGCCAAGCACCTGGCAGGCAGCTTTCTCTACAAAGCACCACAAACCCTTACAGCACTCACAGCACAGCGAGGGACAAGCCCCTCACAGGCCAGGCTGACGTGGCACAGAGAGCCAATGTCGCCCACCAGTGTCCCTGGCCCGGCCTCTCCTAGGAAGCTGGGCACCTGCCCTCCACCTGCTGGCTGGCATCCCCTCTCCCACCTGCCCCTTCCTGCCCTCCCTCCACTCCACCCCAGTCTTAGTGCTCAAACCCCACCACTGTGGTGACAGCCAGAAAACCCTCATTACCTGCAAGTTAAGTTGGCCACTCAGTCTCCACACCACAGGGAGACACCTGAGGCCCAGCAGATGGTCGGTCCTCTCCAGGATCAGCCTCAAAGGTCACCATCTGTCCCTGCCCACCCGGTCCAGCCTCTTCCACATCAACGGAGTCTCTCATGCTGACTTAAGGCCCAGCTACAAGCTGTGCAATGACATTTCCTGCAGGCTGACTGTGTGCCAGGCACCAGGCTAGGCCTTTTCTGGACATTAACCCTTAATTTCCACATCAGGCCTAGGAGACCACTATCATCCCCATTTTACAAAGGAGGAAACCGACGCACAAACAGGCTAAACAATTTGCCAAGGTGGCGAAAGCTGTCTGGCTCCAGTCTCCAGATTCTTAACCACCCTGCTCGGCCATATTCCCATCTTCAAGCCTCAGTTTTTGTTGTTGTTGTTGTTTTTCTTCACTGCAAAATTAATGAGGGACTCAATGCAATGATTTCTGGATCCTTCTGAGCTCTTACAGGTCAAGGATTGGAAAACTGTTTCCTTCCAGGGCACTCACTATGTTCTTTTTCCCCCCAACAATAACTGCTCTCAGGAAAAGATCTTACTGGCTCTTTCATACTATGGTGTAAGTGACTGGTATGGTGAGTAGATATGGTGGATACGGTGAGGTAACTCTGGTGGCACAGCGATTCAAACCCAGATCTGACTGGCTTCAGAACCTGGGCTGTCCCCACGACATAGCATTGTAGAGGCCACATTCTCTGCGTTAGGCTCTCCTCTGAAAAGTATTCTTTACCCCCATCAATATTCCCTTAACTAGGACAATGGAGCCAAAATGAAGATGAAGGAGTGGGTGGGAACAGGGGAGTAAAGGATATAAGCTGTCAGACCCACAACTTCCCAAAGTCAGGGCTTCTGATCCCTAATGAAGGCCTGGGTTTGAGGCCCACTTCCAACCCAGTTGCTTTGGACAGGCAGTCTGGAAGAGTCAGTTCTGGGAGCTGGGACCTGACTCCCAGCCCTGGCCCGTCCCTTAATCAGGGCTCAGTTTCCACAACTGTACGACAGGAAGTCGGCCCCTCCCAGCTCTGGCAGGTGTGAGTTTTGCTCATACCCTGGCCTTGACGGAACGCCATCAGCATTCTCCAGGCAGGAAATTACCCCACGTGCCCCCAAACCCAGAGCTCCTCTCTAAGCTTTGCACAGGAAATCCACCTCACGGAGGAAAGAGAGCTGTAATCACAGCCTCTGGGGGAAGTTCCCAGCAGACCCCTCTAATAGCCTTGGCAGGGAGCAGGGCTGGGGAGCAGCGATGCCCTTTGAAACAGACACCTGACACCGCAGCTCCCCTGGCCCCCAAGATGCCCCTCCCTCATCCTTCCCTGCCTGAAGCTCTGCACCTGACCGCCCTCCTCAAAGTTCAATCTTTTTGTCTCTGTAAATGGCTTTTCAGTTTCTGGCCCAGCCTCTCATTTCTACCAGTTTAATTATTGAGGAGCCCTCTTGTCGCCAGCCTGGAACATTAACGCTCTTAAAAGGGACCCAGGGACTTCAGACCATAGCCAGCTGTCTCCTTCTGGCTCTCTCCCCATCTCCCCCACCGCCCGTCCCCTTTCCTTTCCCAACAGGCCCCTTCCGTCCCCCTTCCTTCTCCCCTCCCTAGGCCTCTACCTCCCAGTCCCATCTTGCTCTCTGTGTAGCACAAAACCCAGGCCACGCCACATTCATATGTGACCAGATGGGCAGCGGAAGAGCCCTCGGCTGGTGAGGCCCTTTGGCCCCAGACCCCCTCACCCCACCAGCGACCTTCCCCATCCTGGGAGAGGTCAGCACAGCAGTCAAAGCCCACTGCTGTGTGGGGCTTCCAAGAACCCGCTTCAAGGCCTAATGCTGACAGCGACCTTTCTTAGAGCCTTGGCCATGTGTCTGGTGACACCTCTCAGCTCCTTTGATCTTTTCCACCTCCCTATAAAGTGCGTACTGGTTCCGCTCTGGGACATGGTGGGGAAGGACCCTTACCAATGTCATCGCCCCAAGGGCCCAATCATGTTGTTTTATCATCTTTATAAAACACTTTTTAAAACACCCAGACTCACCAAGGTGTTTAATACAAAGCTCAGACAAGGACACTGCAGCAGCCCCACCTGTAGTCTGGTCTTCTCAAAGGCTGGGGGACTGTGCCCCACTCAGATAGGATGACAGCTGCTGAGGCAGGTCGCCTCACCTCCCAAGCCCCAGGGAAGGCAGGCTGAATTGATGACACAGCTCACCGAAGCCATCACTAGGCCCTGGGACCACAGAGCCTTGCTCCCCCTCCCCTCTGGGTCTCTACTCCTCACTGCAGAATTGGGCAGGTGGAGGGACTGGACCAGTTTCCCATTCCCCAACCATCCCACCAACGAATGTCCACAAGCAACACTGCTCCCCAAGGGTTGTTCAAATTGCCCGCTACAAAGGCAGAGTCTCCAGCTTCAGCGTGATTTTGCATCCTTCAGAATGCATTCATTTGTTTTTAAATTAAAATAATGTTTTCATCTGGATCATCAAGCAAAACCAACACTACAAGAAGAAGTCCCCAAGGCAAGGATGCACAGCACACGTGGCCCAGACCAGCCTATGGCAAAGTTCCAACCCCGCCCCTGCTGTGACAGGACAACTCCAACCACCTTTCTTTCCCACCTACCCCCGCCGCCAACACAGAGACGTTCGCACCGTTCATCCACACTTCTACCCCGGCCCCCAGAAATGCCCCCCAAGTACTGATGCATCATGGGATTGGCCAAACATGTTCCAGAAAGGGCCCAGGAGAGACGGCTCCAGCCTCAGCGCTTCCCATCCTGCATGAGGCCAAACAGCCTCTCTCTGTCCACTCCCTAACTCTGGAGCCTTTGAGGAGACAAGGGGCCAATTCCAGAGGCCAAGAATCTAACACCAGAGTTAAGAAGGGACCCAGAGGCTCCATTTGTGCCACCCTTCCTCCTCCCTCACTCTCTTCTCTCTCCCTCTCTCTCTGTCTCTCTCTGTCTCTCTCTGTCTCTCTCTCTCCACACACACACACACACACACACACACACACGCACGCACGCACGCACACACAGCAAACGAGGAGGCTCCCAGAGAGAAGCAGGCACATAATTATTGGTAAAATGCTTGTAATGTTTTTCTCTCTACCCAGTAGCTTTCAGTAGTTTTAGCAGCTTAGCGAAGCACTTGGCTCCAATTGAATTGCAAATCAGCAGCTCCTGCCCCAGGAAGAGAGGAAGGGAGGCGGCAAAGAGGGGGCAGGGAGGGATTCCAGAAGGAAAGGGAGAAAGGTGTGCAAGGAAGGGGGGCAGAAGGAAGGTAATGAGCCAGGGAAGCTCAGTTCAGGGCCAAGGGCACCAGAAACAGGGACTGCCGCTCCTCCAGGCCTTTTCCCGCCCTCATCTCCGTTCGCTGCGGGCTCGGTAGCCAACACCTCATCCAAAAAATCAGGACACATCTTCTAACTATAATCCTGAGGTGGAGCGAGAGGGCCACGCGGGGCTTTCTCAGCCACCCAGGAGAAAAACAGATCTTTCTTGGCAATTGCAATTATTGAAAAACAATGTCAAAACAAAAGTCTTGCTTTTTCTCCCTGGCAATCTCCAACATTCACATTCCCATTCTATGTTTATCTTTTAACCTGTCTACCTTTCTATCTACCTAAATTTCTATTCGTCCATCTGTCTGTCTGCCCATCTCCTCCTCCCTTCTGTTGTTCGCCAGTACTTTCCCCTCCCGGTTCAGAATTCCCCGCAGAGGAGCGGAGTCGATCAAGGAGCTGCCTGCAGCAGGTGCTGTTTCAGCACCACGGTCAGCACCACGGAGCTGGGTCCCTCCTCACCACAGGCCAGCCCCAAATTCTCAGATATTGCTCGGGGAGCTGGGAAACACACTCTCTCCCTCGGATTCAGGAGAAGAGAAAGGAGCCGGGCAGGCACTAACCTTGAAGAGACGAAGGATGTTGGCCACCATGATGGAGACCGAACTCCCCGAAGCACCGATGACACCCACCACGCGCTCAGGTTTAGTGACGATGGGCGGGCCGCCGCTGCCACAGCGGACCTCCGTGCCATCCTTCTCAATGAGCGCCTGCACAAAGGTCAGCGACTGCTCCAGGGCATGGGTGTCCCTGGAGCAGGTGTCCAGTATGCGGGCGCCCAATGTGATGTTGGGCAGCAGGTCTGGGTCATTGTTAATGCGATCTAGAGCAAAGAGCATGGCCTCCAGCCGGTGGATGCCCTTTTCCTTCTTGAGTTCTCCGCAGGCCTTGCCCTCTGAGCCCCGGCCGTGCACCGGGAACAGGCCTCCCAGAGTGATGTCACCATCTATGCGGATGGAATTCATTTGAGGGTGGCCTTTGGGCTTCCCCAGGGAGGAAGGCACCCAGGGCCCAGACAGGCTGAGGAGCAGGCAGAGGAGCAGCCGGGCCCACCACCAGCCCCAGCCCCTCTTCCCAGGCATCTCGGAAATCCCTAGAGACCCATGAATGGCAGGCCTCCCTCCTAGCCGTGTGGGCCCCTGGCCCACAGCCTGGGGGAGCAGGGGCAGAGCAGCCCCCACAAGTCTCTCCAGTGCAGCTTCAGCAGCAGGGCGGCTGATGGCAGCCAACAGGCTGAACCATGCTGGTGTTCCTCGCCCCGCAGGCAACGCTCAGTTACGGGCACAGGCCATGCTCCCAGACGGCAGGGAGTGCCTGGGGTGCAGCAAAGCTCTGGGCTTGGTCCCCACGTCCTGCAGGCCTGTTCTTGGTGGATGACTGTGGAAGGAGCAGAGTGCTCCTAGCTTGGCAGATCTTGGCATCAAGGGGAAAACAGCTCCAATGCTCTCCTCTTACCAACCTTAAAGAGAGAGAGAGAGAGAGAGAGAGAATCAAAGAGAAGCCCAAAGAAGACATTAGCAATTCGGATCTCTCATCAGGAGCCTGAGAGCAGGAGATGCTGGAGGTTATAGCCAAAGACTCCACAAATCTCCTGAGCTTGGTTTCCTCCCAGCTGCTGCTCAACTTTGGTCCAAATGGGAGAATTTGAGGCAGAAATTGGGTGGTGTTTGAAGGCCTGTGCCCACTACCATCAGACCCGAGGCCTCAGAGAGCTCTCTCCCCAGGCAACAGCCTGGGAGGCTTGGGCAGAAGAGAGGCCCCTCTCAACACTCACCCACAGGAAGGAGCAGGCAGAAACCGGTCCCACAGGGCACAGCTCATTTCAGAGATGAGGAAACCAAGGCCCAGAGCAGGAGAGCACCTGAGCCGAGTCACAAAGGGAGCAAGCAGCAGAACGCTGCCTGGAACCCAGCTTTCTGGCTCCCAGCTCTGGAACCAGACACACTTGGTCTCCTTGATGACTCAGAGACAAGGAAAGCCAACAAGGCCCCAGGAGAAGTCTGGCTGAGAGCTGCTCAGCCTGAAGGCCAGGGAGAAGCTGGGGCTGCCGGGGTTTGGGGTTCTCCTGCTG
>NW_006787800.1:2522627-2532808 GCF_000442215.2 Lipotes vexillifer
CCCCTCCCCTCCCCCTCTCTAAGGCTCTTTCTCTCTTAGTTTCTTTTTGCTCCTTCTCTCTTCCCCACTTCCTCCCTCTGCGAGTGGGGCTTGGGTTCTGGCCTGAGCTAGTGCACGTTATGATGACGGTCGTCATTATTGTTGTTGTGATTAAATATTTATCTGCAAGGGTGGAGGAAGGAGTACCAGCTCTTCCTCATTCTCGTGGCTAATTTGGGCTAATTTCCCCAGGACTTCCTTGTGTGGGCCCGGCCTTCCCTTACCACCAGCAACCTCCCTCCCCTCGACTCAGGAGGCCCCAGGGAGACAGGCGGAAAGCTGAGCCAGGGCTTGGCTGGGGGGGGCCCCAAGGCCCCCTTCCCCATGGGCTTGTCAAACGAAGACCAGCAGCCACTCACCCGTTCTGTGCCTCAGTTTCCCTAGCCATCTGGAAGAAGAGCTTGTGTTTGGGGTGGGAGGTGTCCCTGGAAATATGGTCCCTCCATCAAGACCAAGTGGTGGTCTCAGGACCACCCATCCCCCACCCCACAGAGGCCCTGACTGCTCCAGCTCTGCACAGGGGGTAGAGGAGGTCAGGGGGCACACCCCAGGATCCAGCCTCAGCTCCCGGGTTTCTTCTAAACCCTCACCTCACATCTTACCCCCGCATCAGAATGCTCCCTCCTCCATTTAGCTCCTCAGAGGCCAAGAGTATGGCTCTTAATTCTCCTCAGCCCCCTTCTGCAGGTGAACCAGTAGCCCAGAGGGACCACATAACTCTGCCAAAGTCAAACAGCAACTCAGGGCGGGTGAGGACTCAAAGCCAGCCCCAGTCACACTGAGAGAGCCTGGGGAAGCTGGCAGGAAGCCAGGACTCAGTGACCTAGGGCTGGCGGTTAGTGCTTTGGGGAAGGCTTAAGAGCTGTTAAAATACAGGAGAGGGGCAGCTACACCTGTGTGGACCCCTCATCAGCACTCACCCCTTTGTGTGAGTGAGTTATCAGATCTCTCTCCCAGGGGGCTGTGGGGAGTGAGGGGATGGGGGATACTAGCTGCTGAGGCCAGTTCTAGGGGATTCAGAAGAGAAACAGCAGAAGCCTCAGACCACCCTGCAGTCCTGCTGCTGCCCTGCCGGAGGCCACTCCTGTCCCCTAGGGAGTCCTCAGTTTCAACATCTGTAAAATGGATGGGCTGGAATAAGACCCAGTCTGGAGGCCATCCTGTCCCTGTGGGAGCATTTCAGTTGTCACAATGATGGGAGTCACCTACTAGCCTGCATCCAGGCAGGGTCAGAGATGGCATGGGCAAGACAGCCCGCACAGTGAAAGACTGTCTTGTCCAAACGCCAGTTGTGCCCCATGGAGAAATAACAGCAAAGGACAACACAGCGCCGTGTGCCAGCCACCACGTAGGTGCTTCTCAGGTGACACTCACATCCCTATGAGCCAGGTGGGATTTTTATCCCCATCACACAGATGACGAAGCTGAGGCACCAAACGTCAAACAGTGACACAGCCCAGGGACACGGAGCTTGTGCAGGCCGCCCAGGCCCTGACCACCACACCACGCTGGCCCCGAGGGTCTCTCAGGCCCTGCCCAGTTCCCACATCCTAGGAAGTCAGGCTTGGTTTTCTTGAATTTCAAATGGAGGGATTTTTGGCATCAGGACAAGGTGGTGAGCAGAGGCTGCAACAGGGCAGACTCAGGCTGGGAGACAAATGCACAGCAGCTTCTGACAGTCAGGCCCTGCTCAGGCTTCCAGATCCTTCGTGAGGGCTCAACACTGGCTTCTCTTGAAGCCTGAGCACCTCTGGGCTGATCAGTGCCCGCACACAGACACACACAGACACACACACACCATAGGCAGGGATAGGACAGAGGCCACACAGGGGAAGGAGGCCTCAGTGAGGAGAAAGGCAAATACTTGCAAGATGAGAATCACGTCCGCAAGGCCCCAGGCCCTGCCCCAAGCTGCTCAGACACCGGCAAGGCCTCTCTCCATTGGACTGGGTCCCAGCCTGCCTGCAGCGAGTCCCCTCCAGCCCTCAGACCTACCAGGCCTGCCTTTTCCGAGCTTCTCCAAGAGCTGGGCAAACCACCGCCTCTTTCAGCCTCCCCTCCTTCCTTTGATCCGCATAACAGGCACCAGGGAAAAGTAAAAATACCTGGGAGTGAAAGGAGCCAGGAGAGCAGAGGCTGGGGGTGGGGCGGACACGGGGAGCCCGGCTGATCCTCCCTCCCCCACGGGGCACCTCCACCTGCAGAGGAGGGGGGAGCTGGAGGGGGTGGCTGGGAGCCCTCAGACCACTCCCCCAGGTCCAAAACAGCCAGGAAAGCTCAAACTGGGACAGTTAGGGGGAATCCCGCCCGAGGTGAAATCACCAGGATGGCCACCCACCCCCAGATGGGTCTCCTCTCCCGTCCTCAGTCTCCCTTTCCCACCTCTCTCCTCAGCCCCTTACTCACTTCCCTCTGTTGTCCCTGCTAGATCCTTTCTCCAGGGAGGACAGAACTAGGCAGGGAGGGATGAGGAGCACAGGGTAGAGCAATAGTTCACTGGCCAATGGCATTTTCCAGAACATTCTCCCCAGTGAAAGGGGATAGGGGAGGGGAGGCTGGGGGGAGAGCTGCAGTTCACCGCTCCCTTAGCCCAGCCAGCCCCACCACCTGAGGGTCTCTCGGACGCCCGAGGAACTGGCCAAACCTACCTCAGTGACCCCTTCCAAGTCTTAACAAGCAGGATTCCAGGCTTTTCTCCTGCCTGACCTCAACCCTTCCCTCTCCAGCCAGGGCCTGGGCCATAAAGAACCACAAACCACAAAACAACAACCAGAAGAGAGCTACTGTGACTTAATAAGCTCCAATTTAGTTTTCACTGAGCTGCTTTTTCTTCTCCAAAAGCTAAAGAAATAAAATTCTCCCAAACACGAAATAAAGGGCAGAGTCGGAGGGAGGGACTCTGCGCTTTGCTTCCAGGGGTGGGGGCCACAACCAGAGCGGCTCAGTCCCCCCTCCAGCCCTCCGAGGGGACGCTCAGCCTCCTGGCTCCTCTGCAGGCCAGCAGGCCAGCCCCTAGGGCTGAGCGGGTGGAACGAGGAAAGCCAAGTCCAGAAAGGACTCCCCGCCTGCCCAGGGTCCCCAGCACACCCTCCTCACATTCCTGAGCCAGGCCTCCGGACCTATGGTGGCCCTCCCCCCTCTGCCTGCCCCGGTTCCCTCCAGCACCCTCTTCACCTTGGCCTCTGCTGGGCCCAGCCCAGCCCAGGTGCTGGGAGAACTCAGGGACTGTGAATGGAGGAGTGGAGTGGGGTTTGAACCCCCTGAGCTGTTTAGACGCCTCATCGCCCACATCTCACATTTCCACGGAAGGAGGGGCTGGCAGCTCCACTCCCCAAAGGGGACAGCGAGGGAGAACCTGAGGCCTCTCCCCTCCTTCCTACACCACCCCCACCCCCTTGGGACTGCAGGTCACCTCTAAGGCCCCCCTCTCTCCTGACCCCTTGGGACTTGCGCTGGCTGGGCAGAGGTGAGGTTAGCTAGACAGTCTCCTTTCAAATGGACAAAGCCTAACCCAGGAAGCAGGTCATCAGAAGCCCGCTCCACCCCAGCTGCACCAGCAACAAATCTCCACCTGTATGATTTGGGTCCCTAAGGAAAGGGGGTGACCAATTATCTCCCTCAAACCCCAGCAGCACAACCCTCTCCCCACCTGGACCACAACCTGAGGGGATCACATCATCCTCATCTTGATATCTCTGCATCCCAGCCTGCACGGTGCCTGGCATCCCCCACCAGGGTCTGTGGAAGTGACTGAATGATCGCTGGGGTCTTTCCACCCTTCTCTCCCAGGTAATCTAGTTCTAGAATAAGAGTAGCCCTGCTCCAGGCACTGACCCAGCCCGAGCCATGTTCTAAGAGCAAGAAGGAGGGAAGAGTGGGGGTCTGGACCCCATGCCCCCTTCCCTTCAATTCCCTGAGCTGTTCCAGCTCCCTGGCCTGATCAGGAACCTCCCAAGTTCAGAAACCCCAGACCTCACTTCGAAAGCCATCCTCTCCCTGTTCCAAAACAAGGGCCTGGTTCAGAAGTGACTGGCTCTGTGCTGGGCATGCGGTGGGTACTGAGAAATGCGTGTGGAAGGAACGAAGGAAGGGATGGAGGACATAATTCCTGAGCTTCATGCCAACGGCAACTAAGAAGGGGGAAACAAACCAATGGCCCATGCCTCCCTGAGCCTTGGATTCCCTCCAGCCTCCTCCCTGTGAGGCTTACCCTTCAAGTGAGCAACTGAGATATTCTTCTTCCAGGAAGCCTGCCCTGATGACTCTAGTTCCTGTTATCTCCTTCCTCCACAGTCAATGCCATAAGGCCTCTCTCTGTGTGCTGTTATTTGGCACTGATAAGCCGCGGAGCACGTTAAGGGCCTGGGTGCACAGCACCGCCCTCATCTCGGTGTCCCAGTGCCCAGCCCAAGGCTCAGAATGCAGGAAATTCTCAATCAACAGCCAGACAAAGCCAGGTCCCTGCCCAGAGCCAGCACAGCACCACCCTCACCAGTGTGGAGCCCAGGGCAGGAAGTGGGTGTCTGCAGCAGCATTCCAGGTTCCCGGAGTGGGACTCAGACCTTGCCCTGAATTCTTACAACGCTCTTGTGTGGGCAGGCATGGAATATAATCCATGACCGTTCAGTTATTCAATGTGCCATCCGAATACGGGCTGAGCTCCTGCTGTGTGCCAGACTCTGTTCTGAGCACTGGGGAAACGCTGGAAGTGAAAACAGATACAAACACCTGCCCTGTGAAGCCAACATCCCAGTGGAGAGTGGCACAGGAGAGATAATAAATACATCCACACACAGATGGGTGGCACTTCAGGGGATCAAGGGGCTATGAAGACACACAAGGCAGGTAAGGAGAAAGGGAATGACCCAAAGGAGCTTTTTCAGAAAAAGATAGTCAGGGAAGGCTTCTCAGAGGAGGCGGCATTAGAGCAGAGATTAAAAACAGTAAAGGCATGAGCCATGTATCTGGGAGAAAAACATCCCAGGTAGAGAGAACAGCAAGTGCAAAGGCCCTGGGGTGGGCATATGATTAGCATTCATTGTTCAAGGAACAGCAAGGAGGTCAGCATGACTGGAGGGCAGTGGGAAGGGAGAGAGGCAGGAGAGGAGGTCAGAGCGGGCTCCAAGCATAAGATCAAGCAGGACCTTGTGGGCCATGGTGTGGATGGAGAAAGGAGGGCCCACTGTGAGCACAGCAGACAGGGACTCGGGACTAGAGAAACCAGAGGCTCAAAGGCAGCCACCTGCTAAGGCCACAGCAGCTCCCATCAGTTGGAAGGCAAAGCAAGCACATCACATTGGCACTGGGTCCCACCAATTCAGCTCAGAAAATGCCCAGCCTTGACCTTCCCCTTCTCCCAGAGCCAGGGGGCCAGCCACCAAGCTCACGCTTGCTCAAGGTCTCCTCCAACCAGCAGCCCCCATGCAGACCCTCAGGCCTCTCCTTCTGGCCCCAACTCACCCCACCCCCACTTGACAGGACCATCCAGTTTTCCAGCACAACATCCAAGTGGGCAAGTGCCTTTGTTTGCAGCTGTTGCTATTGTGGGCTTCCTGCTAATGCTGTTTCTTCCTCTCTCCTCCTTCTTCCTGTCCCCCCACCCCGAACCCCGGCACTGCCCTGGAAACCTGGGGCCCACTGGCTTAGGGAGTCCATGTCCAAACCCTACTGCCTTGCACAGCCACGAACAGAACCACAGCTGTGGGGGAGACTTCCCACCCTAAGGCACCCTGAGGCCAGGCACAAAGAAGGGGCCGTGACATCTGAGAAGCGATCACCTGCCAAAAACTTAAGAATCCAGGTCAAGTCCCCAATCTTTATTTCTATATTCAAATCTAAAAATAACCCTGTAGAGATGAAGTGTTTTTACTAGAAGTCATAGCCCAACCAGAACACGGGTCCAGAGACTAGTCTGTCCCCCTGAGGGACAGAGGGGTGGCTGGGAGGGTTGAGTGTGGGGGACCCAGGGAGGACTCAAACCTCCTGGTCCCAATGCAGGTGGCCCAGCCTGGGACCGCCAGCCAGCTGAGCTCCCCAGGGCATCATCACAGCCCCTGGGCGGCCAGGGCTTTCTCCAGGAGGAGAGGGAGGCTTAGGGAGACACCACAGCTTGCTCATCAGCATGGCTCGAGCCGAAATGGCACGGGCTGTCATTATGGGCTGGCATTTCCCAATTACTGCAGATAATATCTACCTTAATTGAATGGGGTCCAGATAATGTCATTATGCACCGCATTCCCCAATTTATTTAATATACGTGTGTACACATATATTTATGCCTCACTGCTGCCACGAGATTGCTAAACGGTGAGGTTAATTATAAAACATTTCGACGGGAGTCATCAGCTTTCATTTAAGGGTGATTTTTACTATCCTTGTGGTGCTCGTTTTTCCAAGGAGCCAAGAGAAACTTGGACAGGCGGCTAGAGACTCTCACTGCCCTGTGGGCTAGGGGCTGGGGGGCAGGGCTGCAGGGCAGGCTTCATCTTTCCTAAGCAAGTTCCCATTATAAGCCTCCCTTTCAGGAGCAAAGCTCAGGCAGGGGAAGAGAGGTTGAGGGAGCAGAAGTGGGGGGCGGTACTGAGGCAGAAGCCCCCAGAGCTTGACTCCAGGACTGGCGGGGAGCAGAAGCTCGCTGGGAAGGCAAAGCTACATGCCTGGGGTTGGGCTGAGAGGCAGCAAGGAGACAGTGGAAGAGAAGCAGAGCAGAGGACAGAGGGAGGCCAGAAGCTGCACAGCCAGGAAAGAAACAGAGCTCCCAGCAGCCAGAGAAAAGGCAGCCTGCACTCTGGCAAGGGCCAAAGGCAGTGAGATCTTGAAATTAATTTTTGATACTCCCCTGCTAACTAGGGCAGAGTGGACACGGAAACAAGCCCTCCCTGCTCTTTCCAGGAGCCGGCACCAGGCTGGGGTAGGGGGGGAGGACCACAAAGCTGGTGCCCTCCACTCGGGCCCACTGCCCACCAGGGGAAGCCCCTCAGCCTCCTCCCTCAGGTTGGCCTGGGCAGCCAGCAGCTCTGCCAGCCCCAGTGAGCAGGGCCAGAGCCCACATGCCAGCTCCCCCGCGCCTTCTCCAGGTGGCAAAGGCGGCCTCACTCTGCAGAAGTGAGATAACCTCCCATCCAGCAGCTGGCGGGCCCAGCTACCCAGGCTGCCAGTGGGGCCTGCCCAATGGCAAATGGGGTGCTAGACTGAGCAGAGGAGGACAGCAGGGGTGGGCAGATGTCTTGGGGTCGGTGGTAATTAGGGGCTGCCGGCCCCACACTTGTCTAAGGGAGAGGATGTATCTAGTGGCTGTAATTATAAAGCTCAGAGCCCATGGTCCTGGTGCCATCGTTTCCTGCCAGCTGTCCCCCTGCAGCGGGACAGGTTCGGGTGCGGCCAAGCATCCTGGAAGCTGGGCAGGGGACCCCTCAGGAAGCAGGTGGGGGCTGCAGAGCCCTTCTGGTCTGGGCCCGTCCCCGACCCGTCTGGCCAGCACACTGCTCATTCACAGGCTTGCTCGCTGACTCTCTCACCTACCTCAGCTGCCTGCCTGCCGCTGTGCAAGGCGCTCCCTCCTGGAGATGTCAAGCCTCCAACAGAATGAAGCCACACAGAGGAAAGTTGGGGGAGGAGAGAGGAGGGAGGTGGGAGGAGCGGCCTATGCTGGACCGCGGAGGCCAAGAAGGCAGCTCAACTCCTGGCATGCTCCCTCCTCCCCTTCTGCCAGCTCAGGACCTATTTTATGGGATGTGCTGCATGCTCCGCCCCCAACATCCCATACATCTCTCTCCTGAAAATCCACCACCGGTGGAGCATTCCTTTGGGTTAAGCATTGCCTTCTTCGTCTCTGAATCTCTCTTCACAGCAAACGCCCCGGGGATGGGTAGCCCTAGAAGCGAGCAAGACCTCAGGAGGGAAGAACTTTTTGATGTTTTTGTCCCTGACAGGTGTGACGATGCTGACATTTAAGGGAAAGTTGAGGGCTAGAATGACAAAAGTTGGGGGGAGATGAAGACAGTGGTCACCAACTTCACAAGTGGACAGGCGTGCCCATCCGGGGCTAAGCAGAAGCTCAGAGGCACCATCCCCAAAGGTTCCCCACCCCATCCCCAGGACAGAACACTAGGGGCTGGGAAGGCCCTCCAGGAAGTGGTCCTCTAGGGGATCAGGGAGAAGGGCAAGGGCTCTGACCCCCACTCCCCGCTGTAGCCTCTTCGGGGGCCCTTGCCACTAGTCCCAGGGCCTGCCCAGGAGAGGAGATAAGCCCCCTGCCCTGTCCAGTGGATCACCACACCCAGGGGCCTCCAGACTGCTCCGTGGGAATTCTCTCTGCCACGTCAGGAGAGGTCATCAGAAAAGCCCCTGCAAGTCCTCACCTTTTCATGGAAGTTCTCCCACCACCTCATGCCCTGAGGCCTCTGAGGTGCAGAGGTGCCCACCCAGAGCCTAGGGCCCAGCATCCAATGTGGAGCCAAGGAGAAAGCAAGGCAGACCCAGGACACATCCTGGGGAAGAGGCAATGGCAGCTAGAACATTCTTCACTTCCACCATGAGCTGGCCCAGGGATGGGAGGCTGTGGGAATGGGGTGCCCAGTATGGAGACTCTTACAGAGCTGGCCGCCATGCCAGCCCTCAGCCCCCAACCT
Organism: Lipotes vexillifer; assembly: GCF_000442215.2. Lineage (NCBI taxonomy): Eukaryota > Metazoa > Chordata > Mammalia > Artiodactyla > Lipotidae > Lipotes > Lipotes vexillifer. The sequence continues at coordinate 2,531,297 of NW_006787800.1, forward strand.
CACCCCAGAATGGAGGAGAGGAGGGACTATGAGGCAGACACACAGACACACAGACACACAGACACACATCTGTTCACACACACAGGATCCTCCTTCCACCGTCATCTGGCTTCCTGCCAGACTGACAGAGGGGCAGACAGACTAACCACGGCTCCAACAGACACGTGGCTTGGGGCACCCCATTAAGCAAGACCAGCTCAGTCCCGCAAAGCAGCTTTCTCCCGCACCAGGGGCAGGGAGGGTGACCGGAGTGGGGAAGGAGACAAGGAGCCTCCTCCAAAAAGGACCGAAAGTCTGAAGGCGGGGGTGTCCCTCGCGGCCTGTGGGAGGGGGCGCTCTTAGGTTCGGGGCTCAGGACTCCCTGCCGCCGCCACTGCCGCCCCATTTCAGCACAAACAGCCTCAGACCGCCCCGGTGCGGGGGAGCCTCTCGCAGTCGGGGCCTCCCCCTCCCAGCCCCGCCCCCGCGCGGGGAGGGGGCGCTTTCAGCTCCTGAGCGCCGGGGGAAGCCGACCCCGGAGGGACCCCCCCCAAAACACACACACACACACACACACACACACACACACGGACACGGACACGGACACTCGGCCCGGCTGCCCGCCCCGTGGCCGCGTAGAAGCAAAGGTTCATCAGGGTCCCGGAGAGGGTCGGTCCCGAATATCCGAGAAGCACCCGACCGTGAAGTCCCGGGGCCGCGGGGAGACCCCAGACCCTGGGGTGCCGTCCCATCCCGCCTCCGCCGAGAGCAAGCCTCCGGCGCCGGGGTCGGTCGGAGACTAAGGCGACGCTGGGGCGGCCACGGGAGCGGGACGCGGGGCTGGTGTGGGTCAAGGAGCAGAGGCGCGCGAGGCCGGGAGACCGCGGGGAACCGGGGCAAAGAACGGCCCGCGCCCCCGCCCGCCCTACCTCTCCGCAGAGGGGGCGCTCTGATGCCGCCGCCCCCACCTGAGAGCGGGCTCGACCCCCCAGTCGGTGGAACCCGAAGCAACCCCAGGCACAGAGACACTTTCCCCCAGGCCCGCGAAAGAGCCGCTGCCCTATTGCCTGTCTCTAGCCCGGGTCCCGCGCCCTCCAGCCCCGAAAGCTCCGGTCCGCCGGCCCTCTGGGCAGCCCCGAGCCCGGGAGCTCGTCAGAGGCCACCTCCCCGAGCCCTGGAGTCCCCGCCGCAGCTCGCGCCCCAGAGGCCGGAGGGCACTGTCCCCTCTGCCCGTTCCCCGCGGGCCACAACTCACCGCGCGCCGGCGAGGACTCGGTGGCGCACCCGCCCGCGCCGGGGGCGCAGGGAGGCGGCGGCCGGAGGCTGGCTTTTCGCGGTGGCCGGAGCCCGGCCCGCGGCGGGCGGCTCGAACGCTGCGGTCCGAGCCCGGCGCGGAGCCGCCCGGAGTCCGGGACGCAGCGGGGAGGAGCTGGCGGCCGCCCGGCCCGAGCCGCCTCCAATCGCGCGGCGGTCTGCTGCTGCTCCGGCGAGAGCGAGCCAGCGAGCTAGGGAGCGGCGGGCAGCCCTGCTCGG
>NW_006787800.1:2533524-2536348 GCF_000442215.2 Lipotes vexillifer
AACACACACACACACACACACACACACACACACACACGGACACGGACACGGACACTCGGCCCGGCTGCCCGCCCCGTGGCCGCGTAGAAGCAAAGGTTCATCAGGGTCCCGGAGAGGGTCGGTCCCGAATATCCGAGAAGCACCCGACCGTGAAGTCCCGGGGCCGCGGGGAGACCCCAGACCCTGGGGTGCCGTCCCATCCCGCCTCCGCCGAGAGCAAGCCTCCGGCGCCGGGGTCGGTCGGAGACTAAGGCGACGCTGGGGCGGCCACGGGAGCGGGACGCGGGGCTGGTGTGGGTCAAGGAGCAGAGGCGCGCGAGGCCGGGAGACCGCGGGGAACCGGGGCAAAGAACGGCCCGCGCCCCCGCCCGCCCTACCTCTCCGCAGAGGGGGCGCTCTGATGCCGCCGCCCCCACCTGAGAGCGGGCTCGACCCCCCAGTCGGTGGAACCCGAAGCAACCCCAGGCACAGAGACACTTTCCCCCAGGCCCGCGAAAGAGCCGCTGCCCTATTGCCTGTCTCTAGCCCGGGTCCCGCGCCCTCCAGCCCCGAAAGCTCCGGTCCGCCGGCCCTCTGGGCAGCCCCGAGCCCGGGAGCTCGTCAGAGGCCACCTCCCCGAGCCCTGGAGTCCCCGCCGCAGCTCGCGCCCCAGAGGCCGGAGGGCACTGTCCCCTCTGCCCGTTCCCCGCGGGCCACAACTCACCGCGCGCCGGCGAGGACTCGGTGGCGCACCCGCCCGCGCCGGGGGCGCAGGGAGGCGGCGGCCGGAGGCTGGCTTTTCGCGGTGGCCGGAGCCCGGCCCGCGGCGGGCGGCTCGAACGCTGCGGTCCGAGCCCGGCGCGGAGCCGCCCGGAGTCCGGGACGCAGCGGGGAGGAGCTGGCGGCCGCCCGGCCCGAGCCGCCTCCAATCGCGCGGCGGTCTGCTGCTGCTCCGGCGAGAGCGAGCCAGCGAGCTAGGGAGCGGCGGGCAGCCCTGCTCGGTCCGCCGCGGAGCCCGGCGTCCGAGCCGGAGGGAGAGAGGAGGCGACTCCGGGGTGAGGGGTCTGGCCGAGGGCTCCGGGCTAGGAAGGGAGTGGAGCGTGAGCCGAGCAGCGAGCTCAGCCGGCTGAGATGCGGGCGCCCGGCAGCGCCGCGGCAGCCGCACGGCAGCAGGAAAAAAGGAGAGCGAGCTTGAGAGCGCGCTGGAGAGCGAGCGAGCGAGCGAGCAAGCGAGGAAGACGCCGAGAGGGGAGGCTGCGGGAGGGGGCGGGCGCCGGGAGCACGAGGGGGCGAGGGGACCGCAGCCGCTCAGCCCGACGCCCACTCTGCTGCCGCCACACTCGGGAAGGCGGGAGCCCTGCCCGCCAAGTTTGCTCTGCAGGTGCGGCCGAGCGCGCGGCTTCCGCCGGCCTTTTAAAAAGAGAGCACCTGGGAGCCCACCACCGACCCCGCACCTCCACCGCCGGAAGGCTGGGGCTCGCCCAGCTCCCCGCCACCCCTCCGCACCAGCCCCGCCTCCTGCTCCCCCTCTCACCACGCCCCACCGGCGTCCTCTCCTGGAAGCCCCCTTTTCCCCCCCTCCCCCGGGGCGGATGTCTGCTCCTCGACTCAGAGGACTTGGCAGGGACCCCTCCTGACCCCAAAGGTCGAGGGTCAAGGAACATAGCATCCCGACACACTCCCTGAGAAGTACGGCAAATCCAGTGATGCCAAGGGGTCACACTCCTCCCCACCCCCACCCCCATCTTCCCTGAGCATCACTAAGACCCCCACCTTAGGCCAGCTTATCACACATCTGCACCACGCACGTGGCGTGTGCCCCCATGTGGCATGTTCATTTGCACACCCCACTGCTCCTGGTTTGAGCATATGACACAGGATGGGAGGGGGAGGGGATTCCATTTGCCCCTGGTCACACAGCCTTCAGTAGCCCCTTCCCACCGAAGTCCCTTCCACCCCAGAACTCCACCAGGCTTGGGGAACTCCCACTCCATGGCCCACAGCCCGCTGGTCTCCCTCCAGCACTGGTCTGCAAAGTGTAACAGGTGGCCTGGCTGGCAGACAGGAGCGAGCCTGGGGAAAGGAGGGGGGCTGTGAAAAGTCCCGCGAGAGGGCTGGCCTTAGAGAGGAAGAGAGGGAGGGAGACTTGCAGCCCTCTTAAGATTGCAAGAGCATCCCATCCCAGACTGCAGAAGTGTCTTCAGTTAGAGCTGTGACAAGTGACTGTCCTTGTCCCAGGGAGGGTGCTCAGCACAGTGCCAGAGAGCTGGGGGGGGAGAGTGGCTGACCAGCAGCCTCCCTCCTCCACGTCAGTACCTCAGTCATCCTGGCTGACCTGCAGAGTGCCATCTGGGTTCCACTGTGCCCGGGCCTGGGGGGATTCATGCCCCCCCACAGCCCAACCCCTCATTTCCACAGATAATTTCTTCTTCTAGATCAGGGGAATGTCTGGGAGGGCCTGGGAATAGCAGGGTCTGACCCTCCCCTACTCTGCCCTTTCTCCCTCCCTGCTCCTCATCCAATGCCCCGGCACCTTCCCAAAGACCCACTCAGGCACTCCCTCCTCCAGAATTCCAGACACTGCCAGGCCAGAACCATATCTTGTTCACCATGGTTCATCCAGGGCCTGGCACCATGCCTGGCCCTAGTGAAAGCTCAATCACTGTTTGGTGAATGAACACATGTTGGCAAAACATGAACTCTCTTTGTAACTCTCTCATGTGATAGCCCCAAATACATGTCTCATTTACCCAGTCAGACTGAAGTCTGGTGGGAGGGCGGTGATCATGCATTCATTCATGCATTCATTCATGCCCTTTTTTTTTTTTTTTTTTTTTTTTTTTTT
>NW_006787800.1:2536468-2543991 GCF_000442215.2 Lipotes vexillifer
TTTCTTCCCTTTTTTTTTTTTTTTTTTTTTTTGATGCAACCAGCACTGACCGAGATCCTGCTGCATTCCTAGTCCCAGGAATACACAGAGGGCAGCACAGCACCCTGCCCTTGAAGAGAGCACCCTGCCCTTGAAGAGTGCACCCATGGCCATGTGCACCACGGCCAGACACATTTTAGAGAGGCATGAATGAGCTAAGGCCACCAAAGCTCCTGCTGTCTGCCGGCTCTGCCCAACCATGTGTGCACTGCTCTTGGCTAACATGAAACTCAAGTCACTCCTGGAGAGGCCGTGGCCTTGGGAACAGCCTGCCCGGGTTCCAACCAAACCCCGAGCATACCTGGGTCCTCCTGCCCAGGGTCCCTCGGTTTCCTACCTGTACAACAAGGACCATGATGCTGACCTCAGAGCAGGGCTGCCGGGTTGCTGTGCAAGAAGCCACCCAGTTAGGGGTGCTGGGAGGTTCAAGTTCAGCCCGCCTTGGGCTTGACACGGGACACATCCTGTCTTGAGGATGGGTCTGCCTAAAAGATGGGGGTGCTTTGTCTGATGCCTGCCAAGGGTCCATAAGGGCCAGAGCCTGGACCCTACTGACAAGGCCATCATGAAGAGGGAATGAAATAATGGATGCAGGGCACCCAGTCCTGTGTTTAGGTGCCCAGAAGTGGGAGCCACTGCAGTTTTTAACACAGAATATAGTCCTCAATATCCTTTTGTTGAATAGCCTTTTGTTGAATGAATGAATGAATGGAACTGAACATAAAGGGGCCATGGTTTATTGAGAGCCAAAAGGAGCCCAGCCGCTCTCCCCACCCCCTGGCCCTCAGCATTGCCTGCACTCTGGCCATAATTATCCCACCCCCCACCAGCTGTGTCGCAGAAGCCTGGGTAGGCTATATTTTTCAGGGGTTAAAAAAAGAAACACTGTTGGCTGGCAGATGGCTGAGTTTGTGGACTCGTCCAGTTTGAAGGTCTCAGCCTGAGGCCTAGGTCTTCTGGGCAGCCGTCCTGGGCCATCCGAGGCCTCCAGGCCTCCAGCCTCAGAGTGGTCAGCCACCCAGCCCTCACCTGTGACCCCCAGCCTGGTCCAGCTGGGACACCTCTTCTCCCTCATGCTGACTCATGGCTGACTTGACTTATCATGGTAACAGACACACAGAGACACACAGACTCACACACACAGACACACCCCCACCACAGACACAGAGACACATTCACAGAGACACATATATACACACGTACACAGAGACGCACCCACACAGAGATCCTCAGACACAGACACACTCACACACACCTCCAGAAACATCAGTTGTTGTCCCCTGCCCTGGAGACAAAGGAACTACAGAGCTGCCTCTGTGGGAAAAGAGTGACCGCAGGTGACCTCAAGGAATCACATAGCGGGGCCCCAGCGTGGGCCAGCTGCGAGGGCCCAAATTCCAAACTGCTCTTCATCAAGCCGTCCCATTCCCACTCCTCAGAGCTGCTTTCTGACTGGGAGGGGGGCACAGGGCTGAAAGCAGGAGGCCAGGTCCTCGGCGCTAAGGCTGTGTGACCTGGGGGAGTTGCCCAGCCTCTCTGAGCATTGGTTTCCCCATCAGTGACATGAGGGGCTGGGCCGAGTTCTTTCTGAGGATGCTGGGATTTGGTGTTGGGTCTTATTCTGAAATCTTTAAGGAAGTTGACCTGATTGACACTGGTGGGGTCCTCAGGCGGGGATATTCTAATCCACCAGTCTGGCACACATGGGCCTCCCCAGAGAAAAGGAGACACCATCTCAGCACCGATGGACAGATGGCTTCGGGGGGAGAGAAAGAGGCAGGTAGTCCTAGAGGAAAGAATCATAGAAAGTCCTGCACCCGTACTTTATATCTTTATGACCTGGAAGTTCTTCCTGAGGTCTGACCTAACTCCCTCCTGCTGCAGCAGATTCTTTCTTCCTGCTCTCATTCTGGCCTCCCTGGCAAGGGAAAACAACTTGCCTGCCTTTTCCCACCCACTGGGTTGGCAACTCAAACTCACCAAGCTGCTCTAGGACTTCTCCATTTCAGAAGATTCCTAATAGGAGAGGGCAATTGTCTTTGAAAATCCTGAAGTTTAGAATTTGTTGAGCTAGATCGAAGTCAGCTTGAAGGTGCAGGGACCTGGGGAGGAGCCTGGCAGGCCTGGAGCACCTGAGAAATGGTCCCCATGTGGAGTGAAACCAGTCACCGCCTCAGCCTGGGGGTCTGATGGGTTTCAATTTTGGTTTCCCCCTGAACCAGGCCATGAGATGGAAATGTCTCTGATAGGGGAATTTGTTTAAACAACAATTGTCCCCTGGCAGGACATTTCCAGCATGAAGGACCACAAGACAAGGCATGGCCCCAGGCTCTGCAGAGGGTCCTAAGTCACCCTGCAGGCTCAGAGGAGTTGAGGAGAGCTGGGGCGAGAGGTGAGGCCCGGGGTTAAGCACCCTGGGGTAAGTCACCCCTACTTAGCCTCCCAGGGCCACCCCCAGCCCCTCTCCTTTGCCCCACAGAGATATTGAGTCTCAAGGACACAGGTACCCGGAAATTGCCCCAGGCCAGGCTCGGGGACAGGCCAGGGAGTGACCCCCTCCTTTGAGGCTGGTATGGGTCCAACCTCAGGAATCCTCCCACAACCCCTGGAACTTTCTCAGACCTTTGACTTGGACTAATTAGTTGGCTAAAGCCATCATCCCCTTTCCACAATTCCAAAATCCAACAGGCTCTGAAAACCAGTTTGTCCATAAATTTTCGGCAAAGTCATTTGGCTGCAAAACCTGATGTGAAAGCGAGTCATTGTAACTGTCTTGCTCCCTCGGTGGGAGATACTCTGTTTCACCACAGGAACCTGAGCCAGCGTATTGTTTTGGGGATACTGCCCCAGGCCCCCTGGCGCTGTTGCACAATATATCATATTTGTGCCATATTATCCTTCTAAATTCCAAAACCATCTGGCCCCAGGGACCTGTGCACCTGTAATCATCCCATTTGGACCAAAGTCTTTCCAGGGTCCACAGCACAGCTGTATCTACACCCTCCCAACCCACCCTGACATGTGGGAAGAGGAGAGAAGCTGGACGGAGCAGAGAGAGCAGATTCTGAACACAGCTCTGCTAAACACAAGTGCTGGGGACCAGATGCAGGAGCCGGACCAGGTAGGTAAGGATTTAGGGGACAGTCGGCACCAGTCGGCTGGGAGGTCAGGGCCCTCAGGGGAGCTATCACTTAGACCCTGAAAGAGGAGTAGGATTTGGAAGAGCTGAGTGCTGTGGAGGGGGGCGGGGGGGGAGGGGGGTTCCATAGCCTGACTGGGCATCTGAGCCTCCACGGGCTGAGCCTGTACCAAGCATGCAGCAGGTGCCCAATAAAGGTTGGCTTGTTAAACAAAATGAATGATGAGCGACCCCGCCCCTCCCAGAGAAGAATACTTCCTCCTCCTCGATTCCACTCTCTCCTCCTCTCTCCTCTTTCTCCCTCTTCTTAAGACTCTGGATTTCCCAGCCCCTTTGCCACGCTGCTGCAATTTAAAACTACTTATTACCCCTCTCCCTCCATATGTCGGGGGCTGTCAGCTGTGAGCCCAATAGCATTAGGACGGATGTCACAGCCGAGATCAAAATACAATTAACTTTTTAAAGCCCCTCCCGCCCCACCCTGGGCCTCATGGCAGGCCTCCTCCTTCCGCTGATGGCAGGGCTCTGGGCGTCAGGAGAGCAGCCAGGTGACGGGGCAGGAGGGGATGCAGTCCAGCTGGCCCAGAGAGGAGGCCTGCAGGAGGCCAGGCAAGGGGACAGGGGTGGGGGGGTGACCTGGAAAGGGGATGTCTTTGCTTCCCCGTGCCCCACCTGCAGTGCCTTCTCCAGATCCTACCCGTCCTTTCCTTCATGCCCACCACACACCTCCCCGATCGTCACACACGCCACGGAGCACCCCGGCCTCAGACACTATCCACAGCATGCCCCCCACCCTGTTCTACAGGGCATGTGTCCCATGAACCTCGCCTACATTGAGCCTCAGCTCCCTCCACCAGCAAATGTGGACCGTTATGCTGCTGCCACTGGGGGCTCTTCGGGGTTGAAGGGAAAGGATGCGGCTGAGAAGCGCTTTTCAGGCCTAAGGATCCCTATGACTGGAGCCTTAGCTTGTCCTCCAAACGGGCCCCAGGCCCTTGGGTTGGGGCAAAGGCCACACAGCCTGGCTGGCTGACTGACAGCCAGGCTGGGAATCCCTGGCGGGCCCTCCATCATTCCCCACCACACTCCAGCCTTGGCCGTCCTTAGGAACCTCCTGTACAGCATGGAAGGAAGTCCCAGCATTTGCTCCCTGCTAAGGTGGAGCCAGACAGCTGGCAGGATAGAAAGCTGGGAAGGACCTCGCAGGACCTCTTGCTAGTGGAGCCTCAAGGAGCATCGATCCCACCAGTGCTGACTCCAAGGCTTTCATCCTCACTGCTAGGTGCCTGCAGCAGCCCCCGCAGAGAGCCGGGACAGCTGGGCTGACCCGGAAAACACCCCATAGGGGTGTCCTGGTCAGGTCACGGGGCAGGGGTTGCAGGGTCCCTCTCCTGCCCCATCCCCACATCCTCATTTATCCGGAACCCAAGCCCCACACACAGGGGGTGCAGCTCCCTCTAAAGCAGCAGCATTTAGGCAAACACCCCTCATGCTCCTCCACCTCAGCTCTCTCTTGCCTCCCATACCCACAAAGACCAACCATCACCCAGACACCCCCAAAGAGGAGAAAGCAGTGCTGGGAAAGAAAAACCCACACCCGCCAGCTCCTACCCTCGTGGGCCGCATTTTAATGGCGTTTGACCGGATCGGATGTGCTTTTAATTCCCACCTGGGACATCAGAAGGAGGAGGGGAGAAAGAATCTTTAATTCATCAAACTGAAATATTAATAGAACTCCAACCAGCTGGAGTGGGGTATGAGGCCCCACAGCTGAAGATACGCGGGGGACAGGCAGAAGCAAGATGGGACAGTGGCTGGGTGGGGAGATACAGCCTCTCAGCCAGGTGTGCTAACAGGCAGCCACACCCAACCCAGAGAACCAGGGCTTCCCAGCCCACCCCATCTGCCCCCCACACCCCGCTCCACCCCTACATCCCCACACCTGGGCCTCCCCTCTGCCCTCCCCGCCTCAGGGATCTGCCCCACCCCTTCAGGGAGCAACTGAGGCCCAGAGATGGGGAGCCACCGGGCCAGGGCTGCACAGCAGTTTCACTGCAGAGCTCAGTCTGACTTCTGACCCTGGCCCCAATTCTGCACAGCCCCAGCTCTGAACCCCTAGCCCCTTGGCCCATGGCTTCTCTGGCCCCAGCCCCTGGTGGTCACAGGAGGAGTGGGGCTCCTAAAGCATGGACTCTGCCCCACCCGGTGTCCCCTACCTGTTGGTAGAGCCTGAATTGAATCCCCTTACCAGGGGCAAGGGCTTTTCCCACACACTGCAGAGGTCATGGTTGATGGCAGACAGACCCCCTCCCAAAAGCAAGGTGTGAGTGGGGAGGAGACCAGAGCAGGAGAAATCTCAGGGGCACAGAGTAGAAGCCAGGAGCATGAAAGAGCCCCTGTGCTCCTGGGAGGCCAGTGTCAGAGTGCTCAGGACTGCGAGCTGACGCAGGCTGACCCTGGCCCTGTATGCCCAGTTAAGGTGCTCTGTGGTTGAAGGCCGGTGCTTTCTCCACCTGAGCCTCATACACCTGCAGCAGCCCCAGCTGAACACTCACCACCGGGGGGGCCCACAGCCAGTCCCTTGACCTCTGTCAGTTTCCTCATGGATCAGGAGGGGATCCCCCAGCGTTGTCCCTATGGATGGTTGGGTGAGATCGTGTATGCAGCTCCTGGCTCCCGCCAGCCTGTGACCCTGGGCCCTCCATCCTCCCTCTCACCTCTGTGGCTGAATCACCTGCCCTTCTCACCCAGAAACCCTCTCCCTGACCTTCAAGGCCCGGCTTAACCATCACCTGGATCCAGAATTCCAGGGCATCCAGTTCACTGGTTTGCCTTCCCCAGACTGGGAGGGATGATCTTTTACCCACCTCCCATTTCTTCAGTCCAGCTTGTTTAGAGCCCGTGGGGAACAAATGTCACCTGGGTAGACAGGCCGATGGACACACAGACTAAGTTAGATGTATAGATAGTCCTGACCTCCTCCCCGCGACTGCCACCAAAGTTCAGAACTCAGGAAGCATGTGGGAAACGTGAGACAAAAAGAAGAATCAAGGGAGTGGGGACGGTGACTCCATTTCTTTCCCTGCCAGCTCCTGCAAAAGGGGGCACCACTGGCCTGGACAAGCCCCCTGCCCCGGCCTCCTCAGGATGAAGAGCCCATTCGGCCCTGCTCCACCCCAAATATGCGGGGAGATCACCTCTCGGGACGCCCCAGATCGAGAAGGGGCGTGAGGAGCCTCCCTAGTGGAGAGCCACAGCGCAGGCCGCTTCTCCCTTCCCAACCGGCCCGGCTCGGAGCCCCAGCCGCCGCGAGGCTCCCATCGCGGACCAGCAGCGCCGCCCGGTGGCCGGGCGCCCTCACTGCACGCGCTGGCTCGCCCGGGGAGGGTCCGTGCGCGCATCATAGCTGGACCCAGGCCCGGGCCTACGCGGCCAGCAGGACGCGGTGCCTCCCCACTTCGACGCCTGGAGAGACATTCAGCTAGAAAGGGTTGTTCTTCACTCGAGTAGATCCTGGGAGGAGGCAGAGGGGGCGGCGGGGGTGTCTGTTTCAGGGCTGTTTCCAGGCTGGGCTACCGCCCCCTCCGACTCGATTCGTGCGTGGCTGGGCTCACCTGCGCTGACAGCAGGGATGGAGGGGGGCACTACCCCCAAATCCTGAAGGAAGTGGGCTGACCCCGGACAGGAGGCGGCAGGTGAGGGATGTCCTGGATTCCTGGGTGAGAGGAAGGCAGAGTAAGGGAGCTGGGGGTGCAAATAGGAGACGCGTAAGGGGAGCAAGGGGGCGCGCCAGCCGCAGGAAGCTGCACCCTCCAGCCTTCCCAAACGGCTCCGGCCTCTCTCCGCCCAGGTCAACATTTACTGTGCTCTCACTGTGTGCCTGGCCCTGGTTGCCAACTCTATTGCACATTAGAGTCACCTGGGGGAGCTCCACGTCCGTCCGCACCTCAAACCAATGAAATCACAAAGTGTTGGAGGGCCCATGTGTAATCATCCCAGCGATGCAACATGCGCGGCGTCTCACTCCCGCGGTGCGGGCATTACAGGCGCAAGTTTGGCTGGCTCTGTCACGAGGTTGCTCCTGTCGCTCTCATCACAGCCCTGAGAGGTATATAGACAGTCTGCTCTTCACAGAGGCTCAGAGAGCGGAAAGAGCGCTGGGATTCAGCCCCCTGCGCTGGCGTGCGCAAGCTAAGGCTTCCTCAACTGCAAGAAGTCATCCCTAACAGGCATCATTATTGGCCTAATATGTTTACTGAGAGCACAGCCACGTCCTCCCATGGGCCAAGGACTGGGGACTGAGGAGACAGAGTGGAGAACAGGGGCAAGAGCACCCCAGGGAAAG